>NW_026606822.1:3812500-3927500 GCF_029890125.1 Rhinichthys klamathensis goyatoka
CTGATTTCCCAAGTCAATTGTCAATACAACTGAACAATTTGAGAGAACATCACATAAGCTGACTTCATAAATTGATGTTGATTTTCCTAAAATGTTTTTGTTTAAACTCACCATTTTGGTGATCGGTGTTTCCTTTAGTTGGGCACTTAACTTCATTTATATTATTGTAATTTTCTTATTATTGATGCAGCGATGCAACAAGAAATTCACACTTCAACATTCAGCATTCAAACCACAACACTAGTAACAATTACATTTTATTTAAAATCACTTATCAAGTTATTTTTTAGTTACTAGAACTCTTGTGTAAGTGAACTATACTAAGCATTTGTCAGTACAACATACTATTCCTATTTCACTTTACTTTGTTTTTTTTAAGGCAATCGCTGTGCATGCTTTTTTTTTTAAGTAAGTCTAACTAACTAGATATTCCTCTCGATGAATGAGTCACACGTGTGTCATAACTCATATAAATGCCCTTGTGCAGCTCTGATTTCAACCTCTGCTGTCCTATTGTACGTGAATTATACTGGTATATTCATATTTGCCAGCGAAAGAGAGGCTAATGACAAGAAAAAGCTTCCCTGGAGTTAAAATGAGGGACGGCTTTGTGTAGACAAATTACACGTAGAAAATGAACACGTGAAGATGCTATTTCACTTAATTTGACCATTAACTGGTCATCATACTCTGATATAGAGATTTGAACAAACCCCCAAAATTAAACTTTGGGTTGCCGGAGACGTGTCCTTTTACTTTACAAACTGATCAGATTTTTCCCTGCATGCCAAATGATACAAGACCAGATGATGGAGATTTGAGGGTGGACTCTTTTGACTTGGGCCTGAAAGAAACCACCTAGCAACACCCTGGAGACCGTGACCAGGGGCGGATTGGCCATCGGGAACACCGGGAACAATCCCGAGCGGCCGGTCCATTTCAGGCCGAAGACCGGCCGGTGGTCAAAGAGTTTTTTTTTTTTTTTTAATGATACGCGACCGGCCTAACCGGCCACTTAGCTGCAGCGGAACACTGTGTGTGTGTGTGTTTCAGACCGGGCCAGGCCAATACTTTCAATCTGAGGGGGGATACGAGCGGCCCCTCCCAACTTGGACTGATCCTCGTTTTTCCTGACATCCGATTGGCTCAAACTAGGCGCCGATCAAAGGAGTTTACTTTTGGTCATGTTTGGCGGGTTTGTGTGAATGCAACAGAGACGGACGGTAAAAATGGTGGAAAGAAGAGAAAGAAATGGGTGGGGCCGAAAAAATAAGAATTAGAAAGAAAAAATGTTGGCACAAGAGGCAGCTAAATGCTACAGTCATATTGATGAGGAGGGAGAGAAGGGGGAGGAAGGAAAGCAGCAAGAGAAAGAAGAGCAGGAGGATGAGGAGAATGGAACCTACAAAAACAGAGACAGGTACAGGGGCAGTGTGCAGGGCTGGGTTGCCAATCATATTAGGCATATCAATCAATCAATCAATCAATCAATCAATCAATCAAAGCTTGATTAAGGACACACACACACACACCAATCAATCAAAGCTTGATTAAAGACACACACACACACAAAATAGAAAAATACAGAACAATATTACATATTTACATGATAAAATTCCAATAGTTCCACATACTAGATAATAACCTGACTGAAGCACAGATTTAATTAGAAAAAGTATTATTCTTAGTCATATTTATTACTGATATTCTTCTCATGTTCTTCTCATCTGTACAATAAGTAAGCAGAGGCAGCGTCCAGCACTCTTTATACAATAAAAACACAATTAGAATTAAAATAACTGCAAAAAAATACTTCTGCTCATGCGCCAAGGTCACTCGCATAAAAGGCCTCTCCATCTTAAAGTCCCGGGCTGAATTTCAGTCCCAGTACGTCCCTGACCGTGACCGTGGTGGTGAGCATTTCTTTAGAAAATGTGAAAATCTACTTTGAAATACAATTTAATTTGCAAATGTATATATTTGCATGCACTATTGAAAATTAGGGCTGCACGATTAATCTAAATCAAACTGAAATCGAGGAGAAATTGACAGCCATTTTGCCGTTGCAATGTAAAATAAAATTATTAATATTATTGTTATATTATATTCTTAAATTCTTGAGTTTTTTATTTTACAGTGAAATATTACAATACTAGTATTTCTTATTATGTTTTATTTACTATTTTTATTTAGTAATAATAACAAAACTTACATTATTATTATTATATTAATATATTATTGTTATTTTATTGCCATATTGATATATAATCACAAAATTGTGGCCAAATTGTGCAGTCCTACCAAACAAAATGTGGAATTTTTAAATAGTATTTGAAATTGCAATTTTTAATTTAAAAAAAAATCCCAATTTGATTTTTTGTCCCCAAAACGTGCAGCCCTAATTTAAAGTACTTTTATGCTGATTTCTAAGTATATATTTTTAGATATTGATCAGTGCAAATCATCATCCACTTTCATTGAATGGAAAAGAGCAGCATGAACATCTATTAATCTGAACTATTGAGGTCATATGGATTTGGACCTACATTAAAAGCGGAGTAAATTCTAACACAACTGAAATGTTTCGGTGAACTCTTTAAACGTAGGCCTAATAGAGCACATAGGCCTATGTTTTGAATATACGTGTTCTTCTACTGCATGTGCATGATTGAATCTGTCAGCGGTTGATGCCTGCAGCCGTATGAAGTGTGCATGTGTGAATACAGTCAGCAGTGGTGTTGGATCAGACGGAGATAATGAGAGATTAATCACAGGGATGTGATCATCACAACTGTCTCCGTCTTTACAGCGCAGCAGGCGGACGATGCTCTTATCAGCATGTCCCATTTTCTTAAGTCATCACCCCGTCCCTCCATCCCCTCCCCTCTTACAGCAAGATAAGAGAGATCGTGGAGAGAAAAAATGGACAATAGATAGAGCGTACATGGCACAAATGGAGAGAGAAGCGTACAGACGCATGGCTGGCTTTTATTCAATTACGCTAGGTGACGAGCATCGGCAGCTCGAGCTGATAAGATACAGAGGTGGGAAAGGCCTAGTTAACATGAGTCTTCTGCTCTGGAGGTTGTTGCCACAGTTCCTGCTCAACTGCCCCTCACACATACACCCAGTCCCACCCTCGGCGGCCGCCCAGGACCGCCCTGGTGTTCTTGATAACTGCTGTAGCTGTGGTGTGTGCGAGGTGGCTCGGTCCCGGCTGGTCGGTCTGTGGCGTGTGCCGATAAGAGCCCGTGTGCCAAAGCAACACCCTTTGATCGCTCGCTTTGTACTGCAATTTGTTGCTGCTGGTGTTGGAGGGAAACAAATATTACACTTTCTGTCACCCCAGGAATTAGCCGTGGGGCCAAAACAGAAATCTTCCCATTTAAAACATACGAGCGATTAAGGGAACAAGAGCATTGTTGTTATTGCACCGGCACTTCAGCGCTCTTGCGGAGGGTATCATTAACGCTAATATGTAGTTTTAAACACAGAGCTGATTAAATGTCTGCGCTAAGCAGTTATTTATTTCTCTTGAGCTGCCAGGCATTATAATACAATAAATGCTGATGATAATAGAATTGTTTATTTGACTGAATTATCAATAGCTCTGGCGCGCTGCCACGCTGATGGTGGAATCCAGTTTGGCTACGCTCACACTGTCAGATTTTGGGATTGACAACCGCATTTACTTACAGGTGTAAGTCTCAAATTGTCCCGGTAACACAGCAAACTTACAATAGCGTATTGTCTGTATGAATGTGCAATGGGAGTACCTTACCATAGCGACAGTGACCAAAGAAATCAAAGATGGCGGCTTCCATAAAATGGAAAAGTCTTGTGTCAATTTGACTTGATTTGATGTGTCAAAAGGAATAAGTCCAATTTCAGCCGTGAATTCATCCAACAAATCTTGATTAACCAACAGCAACGTTTATATCTGGGTGGAGAGCGGAGATTTGAGTCGCGCGTAGACGTGACTGGATCTAAAACCTTCAGAAGACACACAGTTCATATCTCCATCGCTGTAAGTTACTGAAACCACACATGAAAACACACAGTCCACATGATTAAGTGTGTGTTCACATGTTTGGCTGGATTAAAACGAAACCTGGTGCGATTGCTCTTTTAGTGCGGTTCAGTTGAATAAGTGTGAACGCTGCCATCCGAACCCTGGTGTACACCACAAAAGAGGACAGAGACGCTGAAAAGATGAGTCCCACTCCACTTCCAAATGATCTCTGGTGTGATTCGACTGAAATATGAACGCAACACGGACCAAAGACATCTAAACAAAACCAAAAACATCCTAAAAAGGGCAGAATGCTCAAGCGTATCTGTTCTTTCTCGTCATAGTGGCGATGTTGCCCATCACAGTTCAGTACAGGCATCAGAACCGCATCTCCTCACAGCAGATCTGTGTTTGTGTGTGTGAGATGGAGGATTCCTGACGCTGTTTTGACTCCTTTACACATTTATAAGCTCTTCACGAGTTCTCAGCTGGTCTGTATAGATACACACACATACAACGAGCTCCTTTAGCCCAGAACACAGCATTGGTTTGGATGTTCCTTAAGTTCTGTTGCAAAATGTTTTTTTGTCTAAAGGTTCAGTCTTAAAAAGGATGTGAACACTAAGTGAACTAGGACTGAATGTTTTATTTTCTTTTTTGCTCCGGACCAATAGAACCAAGAGAACTGAACTATAAGTGTGAACACGGCCTAAGTGATAAAGGGAAAAAATAATAAGTGATCAGTCCGTTAAGGCCTCTAAATACAGTAGTTTAATGTGACGTCTATCTAAAAAAAATGTATATATATTTTTTTAAAGTTTGACGTCTATTGACATCAAAACAAGGCCATATTTTTGCTCCAAATTTTTTTATTTATATTGGTGCAAAATCTGTGGAGGAGTAGGAGCACACTTTAAAAACATTTGGTAAATCACTATAATTATTATTAAAGGAAAAATGTAAGGATATATCACTTTACGAATTGAGAAAAAGCAATTTCAAATACTCTTTTAAAACGCATGTTTATAATAAAAAGTCAACTTATTAAATTATTACTACATATGAATTATTTATTTAATATGATTTTGGAAAACAATTAGGACCCCATGAAATCAAAATTCATACTAAAATGAAAGTGTTTTGAATGAATGGGTGATTTGTGGCTGCGTCTGTTACCTCTGAAGCAGTGTTATTTTGGTATTATTTATATTTAATTACATTTTTATTAATATTTAGAATTTACTTTTACTTTCGTATTTTTGGTTGTTTTCATTTCAATTTTGAATGATTTAAATTAGGCTATAATAAATATGTGTCATTTTTATTATTTTTTTATTTATATGTATTTCAGTTTAAACTTTAGTTATTTTTTTAATACTTAACTTAAACTTATTTTATTTCAGTAAGACACTTACTGACTTGCTAACAATTCACGGTCTTTCTAACCATTTAGAAAGTTCATTTGTTTGTTAGTTCATGAAAGTAATTTTATTTATTTAAAAAAAAAGATTGTGCCATGCCGTTACACATTCATAAACATTAGGAGCTAATATTTTGTATTATTATTTATGAAACAGTTCTAGTTGTTCAGAGTTGAGGCTGAATGCCGCACTACAGGGATGAATGCTCTTGTTGAAGATCAGATGTGTTGTTATTTGTGGACATATAAGAATTGCTTTTGTCTGGAGTCGAGTTCGACTGGTCCGAGATCAGTTCTTCGTCACAGACCCCCGCTGGGTCTCGAGCGCAAACGGCCGAATCATCAGCAGGGATGCTGCTATATTGTGGGCCATAATTGTAATCCTTAGAGCCAAAGAAAGGACTTGTTATGTTTGTTAATAAAAACCGCAATCAAATGTCTCACTTTAACCGCCTGCAAAAGCAAATCTCCATGAAGTTCAATTTAATCATTCCTACAACAACACACAAACACCAGGGAGAAGAGAGTGGAGGGGGCAAATTGTGTCACATGCTAGTCTATTGTGAAATTGATTGTTCTCACTTGATAAAATGGGTTGCAAGAGAGGTGTTTGTGTGTTTGTGTCTAACATTAGAGTAAAATTAGCTCCCTACCTGGACAGCATTTTTATATGCATTAACATTGCAGCTAACAGCTATAAACCTACACTCTTAAAATAAAGGTTATTTATTGCCATCGATGGTTCCATGAAGAACCTTTAACATCCGCGGAACAAAAAGGTTCTTTATAGGGGAAAAGGGTTTTTTAGATTATTAAAATGTTCTTATACTGAGAAAAAATGGTTCTTTCAAGAACTGTTCACTGAAAGTGGGAATGCAAAAGGATTCTTCTAGAGCATTGCTCTTTTAAAACCTCTATTTTTAAGAGTATAGCTAAACAGTGGGAACACTTTATTTCGATGACCAACTTGACCAACTTCCAACTTTGCAACTTATTCTACTAACCCAAACCGTAAACTAACAGTTGACTAATACTCTAATTAGAGTTGGTCGACATTGAAAGTTACTTACTTAGTAGAATGTCTAAAGTGGACCACTGAATCAACTAACTTTAACTAATCTGCTCGGCAAAACTTTCTATTTAGTCTGTTGTTGACCTGAACCTAAAAGAAGATGGTTTAAATTTATCATAATGGCCGCTATAGCACTCTTCTTGGCATTGTTGAGAATGCAATGTGCATTTGGATAATGTGATGAATTGCATTAATACATTTCATTTGTGTGACATTGAACTTGTGTAGCCACCACCTCAAAGAGCATGCACAGAGAAGTCAAAATTTAACATGATTTAATGACTCGTACATGTAAGTACACATTGATGGCCTAAGACACGAAACAAGCGGTTTGTGTGAGAAAACGAACAGTATTTATATTGTTTTTACCTCTTGTAAACACAGCCACGTCCAAGTGATCTGAGGGCGCGGGCGCTTCAGTCTTTTCCGGAAAGCACCGGAAGTGATCTCTCGCGCATGTATGTCACTCATACAATTGTTTTATTTTTATTTTATTTTACGACGGTTTAAAGATCCCGAATAAGCGCAAATTAGTACATTTTTAATTAGCCGTCTTACCTACAATCTCTGTTCTATGTAAACAATGAGTGACGTACACGTGCGAGAGATCACTTCCGGTGCTTTCCGGAAAAAAACGAAGCGCCGGCGCCCTCAGATCACTTGGACGTGGCTGTGGTTACAAGAGGTAAAAACGATATAAATACTGTTCGTTTTCTCACACAAACCGCTCGTTTCGTGTCTTAGGCCATCAATGTGTACTAACATTTACGAGTCATTAAGTCATGTTTAATTTGGACTTCTCTGTGCATGCTCTTTGAGGTGGTGACCATGGACCTGCATTATATGACTGACAGACAAGAACGGTTTGACCTAAAAATATCAAAATTGAAAATACTGTGGAAACAAAGACACCTACATCTTGGATGCCCCTTAGGTAAGCTAAAACATATCAAAAATTAATTTCAAAGTGAACTATCCCTTTAAAGGGGTATTAGATGGCAGCTGCTTTTAGATCAGAGCTTGTAGTGTTTGTGTGCATCCGCATGCAAGTGTGTGTCATTCCTCAGAGTGTATTGATTGAGTTGGATTCGATTATTTCCTTTGAACTGCTGTGTGATTTTACACAAGAGCTGCCATTACATATCTGCCTGCCTCACTGAGGAATCCCCCCCAACACACACTCACACACACACACACACACACACACACGCACACACACACACACACACACACACACAACTCAAGGTTTTTGACCGTATTTCTTGAGTATCTGTTGATGGTTTGGCACCCCAGTACATGTCCACAGAAAAAAGCAAACCAAATATTTAGGAAACGTCATGAATCAAAACATGATTCTTTAACATGCAATGCATAGGAATATTTAGGGAGCATTATGAGCCATGTTTCTTTAACCAATGTTCAAAGCATGTCTTTTTAGTATGCATTGCATGCATTGCTCAGAACATTTACAGACATTCAAATAAGGTTTGTTTAGAATGAAGTATTCTAGAAACATTTAGCCAATGTTCAATTATTTAGTATGCACTGCATGCTAGCAGCAATCTATATTTTTCTAGTGTGCACTGCATCAGACACAAGCGTCCATGTGGCGACAGATTGCGGTCACTCGAGGTTAAACCCATCTCAATCAGAATTTGAGCTTACTCGAAGGACGAGAACCAGCACAAGGGCTACTTATACTCCATCCCTAAAAATGCTGCATTATGTTGCTTTATAAAAAATGGCTTAAAACACAGATATAACCTTGAGCAGGCAAGCAGACAGAATGTGAAAGTCAAAGTCACAGCTGCGAAGCTCTCAGCATATGGCAAAGACTGCTGGCTATTACTCACTACAAAGAGAATAACAGGCAACCCACTTTCGCAAACATCCCACCATAACACGGATGCATTACCTTCGTTGCCCATTTTTAGGTTCAAAACACCAAGCCTGTCATTAAAGCTCTTAGAGGGCCAGGAAGATGAGTGGCTCAAACTCTTGAAAGGAGAAAACTTGTGAAGCGTTTGGCATTGACAATGAATATTACACATCCTGAAAACATGGATAGATGACTCCACCATTCAGGATAGTTTCAACCTTTCGCTCTCAATGTTTATTGCACCAATTTGCTTCAAGAAAACCACCAGAGTGTCACATTCCCAGCCAAGGCGTCATAGCTGAATGATAAACATGCAGTGACATTTTCAGGGTTAGAGTGGTGATAAACTGTAGATGTGTGATTTTATATGGTTATAGAATGACTGGCAATTTTTTCCATCAGTGATGCAGGCTCACTTAGTGAGCAGATACAATGACACCGTCTCTGAGTATCTACTCTCTCTATTGGAGATCGGGGTGGGAATATGTGTTTGTCTGACCAAAAGAGTGCAACATTTGGAGGTAAAAACTTCTTTTTTTTATGCATAAGTAATCGAGTCGATCTCTCTTGAATATACACACTCACCTAAAGGATTATTAGGAACACCATACTAATACTGTGTTTGACCCCCTTTCGCCTTCAGAACTACCTTAATTCTACGTGGCATTGATTCAACAAGGTGCTGAAAGCATTCTTTAGAAATGTTGGCCCATATTGATAGGATAGCATCTTGCAGTTGATGGAGATTTGTGGGATGCACATCCAGGGTACGAAGCTCCCGTTCCACCACATCCCAAAGATGCTCTATTGGGTTGAGATCTGGTGACTGTGGGGGCCATTTTAGTACAGTGAACTCATTGTCATGTTCAAGAAACCAATTTGAAATGATTCGAGCTTTGTGACATGGTGCATTATCCTGCTGGAAGTAGCCATCAGAGGATGAGTACATGGTGGCCATAAAGGGATGGACATGGTCAGAAACAATGCTCAGGTAGGCCGTGGCATTTAAACGATGCCCAATTGGCACTAAGGGGCCTAAAGTGTGCCAAGAAAACATCCCCCACACCATTACACCACCACCACCACCAGCCTGCACAGTGGTAACAAGGCATGATGGATCCATGTTCTCATTCTGTTTACGCCAAATTCGGACTCTACCATCTGAATGTCTCAACAGAAATCGAGACTCATCAGACCAGGCAACATTTTTCCAGTCTTCAACTGTCCAATTTTGCTCTTGCAAATTGTAGCCTCTTTTTCCTATTTGTAGTGGAGATGAGTGGTCCCCGCTGGGGTCTTCTGCTGTTGTAGCCCATCCGCCTCAAGGTTGTGCGTGTTGTGGCTTCACAAATGCTTTGCTGCATACCTCGGTTGTAACGAGTGGTTATTTCAGGCAAAGTTGCTCTTCTATCAGCTTGAATCAGTCGGCCCATTCTCCTCTGACCTCTAGAATCAACAAGGCATTTTCGCCCACAGGACTGCCGCATACTGGATGTTTTTCCCTTTTCACACCATTCTTTATAAACCCTAGAAATGGTTGTGCGTGAAAATCCCAGTAACTGAGCAGATTGTGAAATACTCAGACCGGCCCGTCTGGCACCAACAACCATGCCACGCTCAAAATTGCTTAAATCACCTTTCTTTCCCATTCTGACATTCAGTTTGGAGTTCAGGAGATTGTCTTGACCAGGACCACACCCCTAAATGCATTGAAGCAACTGCCATGTGATTGGTTGATTAGATAATTGCATTAATGAGAAATTGAACAGGTGTTCCTAATAATCCTTTAGGTGAGTGTATTTTGCAATAAACTTAATATATATTTTAAACTTTTGCAAGTGAGTAGTTTTATATTTCTCTATCCCTTTTAATTTGATTATGTTGTTTGCAATGGTTCATGGGATTGTAGTTCTTTCCCTCACTAAAGCCGTTAAGTACACAGTCTTGTATCTTTGCCTTTTTGTCAGATTTTTAAAACTTTTTTTCCTTCAAATCAAAGTTTGAAGTGTTGTGATTCACCTCGTAGCTGATTGGCTTGGTTCATATCTTATAACTCTTTAACGATGATTCTTTTTAAATCCCTGTGGGAAAAAATACATCTGGAACCAGCACTGCTGAAAAAGGGGTCGAGCACTGTTGCACTCTAAGGCAGACAGACACCTGTTTGCAAACAATCATTATTTAGGAAATACATTTGGTTATTAAATTTAACCAATTCAACTAAAAACACTTCACCTTTATAAAGCTAAACTTGGATTATGCAAAGCATCCAGAACACACATGCTGATGAGCGGCTAAACTGGGGTCTCGTTAATACAATGCATATAAATAGATGCTCTTCAATTAAAAATTTTCCCAAGCAAGATCATTTCTTGTATGTGCAGTGACTTAAGGTGCCAACATAACAAATTCCCAGCATGCAGAGCAGGATTGTTAAAAATATCAATTCTAATCAGATTAAATC
Source organism: Rhinichthys klamathensis goyatoka (assembly GCF_029890125.1). Lineage (NCBI taxonomy): Eukaryota > Metazoa > Chordata > Actinopteri > Cypriniformes > Leuciscidae > Rhinichthys > Rhinichthys klamathensis. The sequence goes on from NW_026606822.1 coordinate 3,823,348, forward strand.
TGAACACTGGTGCTCTTAAATGCTGGTGTCTTAGCAGTACCTGTTCGCTTCACTCACTTATGAGTGTTCCCCAACACGCTGCACCAGCCACGAGACCAAATTCATGATGAAAGCAGGATAATTGAGCTAATCAATCACAATGATGAGAAGGCAGGAGGTGGCGGAACTGACAAAGTGGTGCCACAATAACAATCTGCTGCTGATTGTCAACAAAACGAATGAGCGCACAAAAGATTTGAGATGACAGACCTACTCACTTTAGCATTAGTGCTGATAGTTTACAGTGAAAACTGTTAATGATCTCAGGTTATATCGTGAAGCAGTAATCCACAAGAGGTTGTGCAATTTCTTGAGCACAGCAGTGCCTAAAACCCCCTTGCATCTGACTGTCATACCTCTGAAAAATCTGTAAAACTCTTTGCCACAGCATTAAGTCAATTCTGATTAGCATGAAATGGTGTTTAAGGAAGCATGAGATATTGGCTGGTGTGTAAATGTCTAATTTGTGATTAATTCAGCTGACACACCTCTAGTGCTTCCAACAAAGCCTTTGAGGTATCATTCATATCTGTAGCACAGGGATGAGTTACATGCTGCAGGTTAATACCTAGGTTTAGTGATGTGAAGTAACCTCTGACCCGAAGTATGAGTAATTGTAATAATGATGTTTGACTTGGCAAACAAAACAAATTAATACCAATGGTTTTCCTGGAACATTTTAAGAGCAGCCAACAGTCAATGGCTTTTGTCTCTCACTCCATTCAGTTGTCAATACAAACTCTTTCTCAAACACACACACACACATTCTTCTCATTTCATAAAAACACAAATGAAAGGCCCCTGCCCTCTCCAGCACTCGCTGATAGTGGCACATGTATAATTGCATTGTGCAATAGTGCGCACCTTAGAGGAAATAATTACCACCATAAAAAGAGCAATTACTAACCTGGCAGAGAGCGGCAGTGGATTTTAATGCATCTGCTTGGTGACGGCAGCTCATACAAATCTGTTTGTTTATTTGTCTGAGTTACAGAATTGACAGACAAGAAAACATAAAAAATAAAACCTTCAAGTCACGCCAAGCAGATGTACCAAATCAAACCAAATGTTTCAAGACGTGCAATGAAGGCACTTCACACTCCACGTTTTGCTCTTGCTCATAAAGATTTTTTTCCAGCGCCAAAAATAGAACTCGCGCACAATGGGTACTATCCATTTTCGATTGAGTTGAGGTCGTTCAATTCATCTCACTGTACTAAAGCTTCTACAAATTGGAAGTCATTGTCAGAGGGTAATTCGTTTTCATCTTAAAAACCCTAGCTCGTAATAAAGAATCATTTAAACGATATGAACGCACGACTGAATGGTTTCAGTAATTTGCATCACAAGCAGCGGCGCAGGCCTCGGGTGCCGTGACACAAGCAAATGAAAAGAGCGTGACGAGAGCTCCGGCGCCCGCATCCGGTCAACGAGACCAAAGTGCCCCCCCCCAAAAAAGTCACGTTTTTGGGGGGACGATTCAAGTAGATTCTCACTGTCAGAAAATTAATCACAATCTGCTAGCTGTCCCCATTTGAGGAAACGCTCATCAATCAAAGACCTCTTCGCATTATGATGGCTGGAATATGACTGTCTGCGATTCGAACTCTTTTGAGGTTGAAAAATTAAAAACTGATTGATTGTAAGAGGCAGTTATTAAAGGTCATCGTTTGTAATATTCTCAGGGAACATTAGCATGGTGTCGTCTTTCAGTCGGAATAACAATGGAGAAGCTGACAGGCTCGGAGAAGAACAGTTCATTTATTAGGTTCCGCTGAGGAAAAGGAACACTACTTTTTACAGCCTACTAGGTAATAGCGGATGGATGGATGGATTAATGGATGGTCTTGGCTTGTCGGGGTATTTGCTGAGATAAGCATCACTTTTGCTATTAATAGATTGGGATATTGTGCATATGATACAAATGTTATTGTTAACCGATGTGCTAACTGATTACAGTTACAAATGATTTGCACTTATCATCCGATCGTGGTTGTACTATACCTCTCTAGGATCTTAGTGCTGCATTTGATACTAACAACCACAGCATTCTTTTGAAAAGATTAGAAAATGATGTTGGCATTAGTGGAATTGCATTGGCATGGTTAAAATCATACTTATCTGACTGGTATCAATTTGTAGCAGCTGATAAAGAATGATAAAGAATCGGGTGCCGATTCTTAATGATAAAGAATCGGGTTAAGAGGTGGCCTATCGATCACAAGTTCAGTATGGAGTGCCGCAAGGCTCAGTACTAGGACCGTTGTTTTTTACCCTGTACATGCTACCCTTGGGAGACGAAACATGACGAAACATACCAATTCACCAAATTAACGGAATTTATAGTTGATGTAACAAATTGAATGACTAGTAATTTCCTACTACTTAATTCTGAAAAAAAACAGAGGTTTTATTTATTGGACCAAAAACCTCCACACGTAATAACAGTCCTAGAATACTGTCTAACAGTTAGGAACTGTTCAGTTCTGTTCAGTTAGGAACCATCTTTTTATATACACACATTCGTGTGTGTGTGCGCGTGTGTACATGCGTGTGTGTGTGTGTTAAAAATATGTATATAAATATTTTATAAATATTTATATAAATATTATATAAATGAATATATTAATATAAATATATAGGATCACCCTAGCAAACACATGGCATTGCACTAAACACTCAGAACAATGTATAGTTTCATTGTGGCTAGTGTTTTACTGGCAAAGATAGTCTGTATTGTTTTTAGAAAATATAAAAATCAAGTTTTAACTGTTCTTATGTATCTCAGTTTAATTTCATCTGTCTGGCACTGTCTGAGTTGTGTTCATAGATCACTTTAAATTCACTGCAGCCTCCATCAAATCAAAGCAAACTCCAAAAAATGCCTTAGCACAAGCAACACTGTCAATGTAGATTAAGCTGTTGATTGATGACTGTAAAATATGCTTACAAAACGTTACGGCCACAGTGTAAAAAAAAGAAAACCTGTGCTGTTGAAAGAACATTTTCACTTTTACAGGGCAACGGCCGTCAATCACACTGCATTCGGCGCCGTGAAAGCCACTATAGTGTTGCCAGTGTGACTGCACTTGATCTGGCGTAACTAGAAGCACTTTAGAAGTCCAAAGGGACCAAGGTTTGGCTAGTTAGTATGTTCTAGTTGGCCCCTGCTGGTAGAGATTGTAATTACACCATTCTGCTAGTGATAAAATAGAATAAAATAAAATAATTCATTATATTATAGCTGCATTATATTATACAGCGTTGCAATATCACATAAAAAGCAACTGTGCAATTAAAATTATAAATCTGCTCTGAAAATTTCGGATGCCTCAAACCCATTATAACAGAGACAGCTGTTACTCAGTTTTCTTACAGGCTAAGGTCAAACCGCCACAGAAACAAACAAACAAATAAACCCGAAGCTACGCCCGCGGTTGGCCGCGGTACCCCAAGAGCCGTAGATCTGACAGATTGCACTCTGGGTTATGGAGCCATCAGCGTCTCTCGTACTGGCTGGTGTAAGTAACACAATCTGGTGTCTAATTTCCACCAGCTGTTCACCAAGCCACCAGAGAGGAGCGGGTAGCGACCAGGGCAAAACACCTTGATGATCCGCGGCCAAAGAGATGACAATGAATTTTTCATACTGAGCATATCGCATTAAAGAGGGACATGAGAGCGCTTAGCAAGAGGAGGAGTGGAACCCAAACAGATGGATGGGGACAAATACACACAGTGATGTAAACACACACTGCTGGGTGTCGAAACATACAGTCGCACACAACACATTAGCAAACGGCAGCTAGAGAACAAGAGATGTATGAAGAAGCTTGCACAAATTCAGCACCATTATTAATTTTGAGATAAACTGATGGAGTTTTTAATATAGTTGAATTCAAAACACTTCAGCAACTGCAAGGCAATGCCCATAAAACAACACATAAAACCCTATCAACCGTATGGTAATGCACTTAAACCCATTCTGAACACTTCAGCATCTGCATAGCAACACCCTAGCAACCATATGGACTTAAACCCATTCTGAACACTTCAGCATCTGCAAAGCAACACCCTAGCAACCATATGGACTTAAAACCATTCAGAATACTTCAGCAACTGCATAGCAACACCTTAGCAACTGTATGGACTAAACACCATCCAGAATACTTCAGCAACTGCATAGCAACACCCTAGCAACCATATGGACTTATAACCATTCAGAATCCTTCAGCAACTGCATAGCAACACCATAGCAACCGTATGGACTTATAACCATCCAGAATACTCTAGCAACTGAATAGCAACACCATAGCAACATTTTTGGACTTAAACCTATTCAGAATACTTCAGCAAATGCATAGCAACATCATAGCAACCACTTATAACACGTTATAACAAAGTGACAATGAGTTTTTCAAGGGAAAGTGTTACTAAATTTGTATCATTTTTGCAATTGCGTTTGACGAGTAGAGTAATTGAACATAGTGGCTTTAATAAAAATATATGTTTTCTTTCTCCCTCTATTTTCTCAGTGCTGGCACGTTAGATGCAGATTGAAAAAGTCAAACGCTATATTTGAATACCGCAGGCCACATATTCAGTAACAGTCAGAGTGATTACTTGTGGAAATGCAGAAGGAGGAAATTGTTTAATGCGTGAGCAACAGTGTAAATTCATAATGAAGCTGTGTGGGTGCGTGCCCTTAAACACGAATGAAATGGAATACTGTAGACAGAACGTGCTCGATGAAGCTAATCTGAATGTGATATTAGCATGGCAGGAACATCGGAAACATACTAAAAAGAAAACCACACGGTGTTTGTGTGGTTCATCCCCTTGTTAAGTGTATTTCCAGGGGTAAATTGAGTGTATGACACTGTATAATTCACTCGCTGAGCGGTGGGCCGCCTGCTTGGTCACACCAATTCAGTGAAACAGTGACTGCACAAAATGCATTCCACTAAATGTTCGGTTTATAAAGCAACACATCCCATTAGACCCACATTGCCTAGCAACAGTGACAAAATGCACTTATAGTAACATTAACATCATAGTGTCCATAAATACAATTGCAAAATAACACTGTAATTGTCCGATAAGAATGTGCAATGCTATTAAAAGCTGGTCCACAAAATTAGTACATTTAGCATATGACTTTGAAATGAAATGGAAAATTCTAGTACAGAAAAAGACTATAATGTTTGTGGTTTTTAGTCCATATTTGTTAGATCTGAGGTCATACGTTATTATACTCTTAAAAAACAGATATAATAATATTAAATAATGCCGTATTTTAGAAAAGGATATGAATGTTGTAGTTTTATTAATAAACAAATTTATAAAAAATATCATCTACATTGAAGCGATAATTATTTTCATACTGATAACTGATAAATCTAAAAAAAATCTATATTGTTTGTTACAAACTTGTCTAACAAAATAAAACATTGAAAACTGAAATGATTAAAATACATAGCTTTTTTATGTCAAAGTTGTAATGCTTTATAAAAGTGAATTTAAACAACATAAAAAAGTATTATATAAAATATGGAGAACTACGCATTTTGAAAAACAAATCTATTTACAGTGAAGCACTTTAAAAATAAAAATATATCAAAATTGTGCTCTTAAAGGGTAAAATCTTGAACAGATAATACCAAATTAGGACTAAGTCAGTGCTAGAGAATGGCAAAAAATACCACTAATAATAATATATATTCTAGTGACTAACCTTTCCATATTACTACTGGAGTACAATATCAAACCACATAATCAGACCATGATATCCATCCATATACCAAATGAGGTCAGTAAAACAATAAAAGTCATTTGAGAATATTTATGGGGAAAGATAAACCAAACCTTTCATGCTGAAATCAAATAAAAAGCAATACAATACATTTGAATCGAGTACATTTGCAGAGTCGTAAACACCTCAATAAACAATCTGCCATAATTGATTATGCTGGATTTTTCCCATCAATATTGCGAAGGATTTTGGATGATTGGTGAGTGTATAAGGGGATACGCGAGTCAAAGGTCACCATTAACACCCACTCACACTAATGACAGTGGGACGCCACCTACAAACGATCTCTCGAACATAAAAACTGTGCTATCACTTCACACGTCATTAAACTGCACCGAGCTGATATCGATTTTGCAAAGGCTACTTGGGCAAAGCAGGAGACTGATGCGCTATATCATTGTAAATCATGGGGTGAGCCGGACGCTTATGAAAACAGCACCATTTCCTAGTATTATTAGAGCTGTGGCGCTCATCGTTCTGGTTGATATGTGTGGCAGAGAGGGGAGTGATGTGTGTCCAAAACTCTCCAGCACCAAAAAACAATCAAGCTAGTGGTAAAACAAGGGTGATTAGGCAGCGGCGTGTTCATTATGTGCAAAACATTACAGAAAAAGCTGCTTTCACAAGCAGTATACAGGGGTAGGAAACATAAAGGCACAAACAAATCTCATATTTGCTGTGGTTTTGCATATCCTGCTATCATTCACTGTCAATATGATATCCCACAATCCTGTGTGTGCCATTCAGGAGTTGTTGAAAATGTATACATATTTAATGAATGATCAAGGTAAATTGTACCTATTTTGTCTTCTTGGGAAGCATCTCCTGTAGCTTCTGAAGGGCAGTATGCAGTCCTAGATGAAAAAAATATGATATAAATAATAAAAATGTACACCCCCTTAATGCATCATTGAGCATCAGTGAATGTTTGCACCTTTTGTAAAAGCTGTTTAGTTTGAGTCCCTCAGTTGTTCTCAGTGGATCTCAAAATCATAAAGTCACTGCTGGAAATGGTTTAAATATGCAGAAGATGCTGGAAAACCAAAGAATGTGCAGGACATAGAGGAGTTTTCTGAAGAACAGCAGGCGGTTTAACTGTTCAGGACACAGGGACTCATGAACAACTATCACAAAATATACAACACACAGTATTAAAGGGGTGGTTGATTATGATTTCCCTTTTCAAATTTTAGTTAGTGTGTAATGTGGCTGTTTGAGCATAAACAACATCTGCAAAGTTACAACGCTCAAAGTTCAAAGCAAAGGGAGATATTTGCTTTTAAAGAAAACGTTTTTTAAGGACTACAAACGGCTGGTAGGGACTACACAAACTTCCTCCTGGGCTAGTGACATCACTAACCCTAAATTTACATAAACCCCGCCCACGGGAACACGCAGTCCATGTTGAGAAGAGGACGAGCTGTTGTAGTCAATCTGTGTGCATCTCACAACAGTTCCTATACAAGCGATTTATAGATTATCCTGACAGAATATGCTAATTAATTGAAGATATTTAACTCCACGTCAGCAACATAAATTCATCAACTAACCATTCAGAGATGTCCTGTTGCTTCTACATGTTGTCACTTCTTAGTCTCTCCATCTTTGTCTGACTCCGGATTAAACATAAAAGGCAGAACAGTTTCAGACATTTTAGCGTGTGTCTGCGTGAGGTAACCGGAGCTGCTAACACACACACTCTTGAAGCTCCGCCCACTGTGTCGGGAGCTGCAGCTCATTTGCATTTAAAGGGACACACACAAAACGGTGCGTTTATTTTAACCCTCAAAAAGTGACAACTTTAACATGCTATATAAAAATATCTGTGGGGTATTTTGAGCTAAAACTTCAAATACACACTCTGGGGACATCAGAGATTTATTTTACATTTTGTGAAAAGGGCATTATACCACCCCTTTAAGAATCAAGCATATGTGAATTTGAGAACAGGTTAATTTTTATAAATTGAATCATTTTGGTGTGTGTGTGTGTGTGTGTGTGTGTGTGTGTGTGTGTGTGTGTGTGTGTGTGTGTGTGTGTGTGTGTGTGTGTGTGTGTGTGTGTGTGTGTGTGTGTGTGTGTGTGTGTGTGTGTGTTATATACACTCACCTAAAGGATTATTAGGAACACCTGTTCAATTTCTCATGAATGCAATTATCTTATCAACCAATCACATGGCAGTTGCTTCTGGTCAAGACAATCTCCTGAACTCCAAACTGAATGTCAGAATGGGAAAGAAAGGTGATTTAAGCAATTTTGAGCGTGGCATGGTTGTTGGTGCCAGACGGGCCGGTCTGAGTATTTCACAATCTGCTCAGTTACTGGGATTTTCATGCACAACCATTTCTAGGGTTTACAAAGAATGGTGTGAAAAGGGAAAAACATCCAGTATGCGGCAGTCCTGTGGGCGAAAATGCCTTGTTGATGCTAGAGGTCAGAGGAGAATGGGCCGACTGATTCAAGCTGATAGAAGAGCAACTTTGACTGAAATAACCACTCGTTACAACCGAGGTATGCAGCAAAGCATTTGTGAAGCCACAACACGCAAAACCTTGAGGCGGATGAGCTACAACAGCAGAAGACCCCACCGGGTACCACTCATCTCCACTACAAATAGGGAAAAGAGGCTACAATTTGCAAGAGCTCACCAAAATTGAACAGTTGAAGACTGGAAAAATGTTGCCTGGTCTGATGAGTCTCGATTTCTGTTGAGACATTCAGATGGTAGAGTCAGAATTTGGCGTAAACAGAATGAGAACATGGATCCATCATGCCTTGTTACCACTGTGCAGGCTGGTGGTGGTGGTGGTGTAATGGTGTGGGGGATGTTTTCTTGGCACACTTTAGGCCCCTTAGTGCCAATTGGGCATCGTTTAAATGCCACGGCCGACCTGAGCATTGTTTCTAACCATGTCCATCCCTTTATGGCCACCATGTACCCATCCTCTGATGGCTACTTCCAGCAGGATAATGCACCATGTCACAAAGCTCGAATCATTTCAAATTGGTTTCTTGAACATGACAATGAGTTCACTGTACTAAAATGGCCCCCACAGTCACCAGATCTCAACCCAATAGAGCATCTTTGGGATGTGGTGGAACGGGAGCTTCGTGCCCTGGATGTGCATCCCACAAATCTCTATCAACTGCAAGATGCTATCCTATCAATATGGGCCAACATTTCTAAAGAATGCTTTCAGCAACTTGTTGAATCAATGCCACGTAGAAATAAGGCAGTTCTGAAGGCGAAAGGGGGTCAAACACAGTATTAGTATGGTGTTCCTAATAATCCTTTAGGTGAGTGTATATAGATTATGCGTCCAAGATTCACTTGCAATGCAAAAAGGTGTTCAGATGCATTTCACTGCAAAAAATGCTTTACTCACTTAGTAAAGTTTTTGTCTTGTTTCCAGTCCAAATATCAAAAAATTATTAAATGAAGATGCATTTACTAGATGAGTAAATGACATAAGATATTATGTCTTGTTTTCCGGGAGTTTTTGCTTAAAACAAACACAATTATCTGCCATTGGGTTATAAAAATAGTCTTGTTTCTGTTTAATTAAGATTATTTTTCTTACCCCATTGGCAGATAATTTTGTTTGTTTTAAGCAAAAAAAAACTTAATTTTGATTAATTCCCCCGGAAAAGAAGACATAATATCTTATGTCATCTCACTCATCTAGTAAATGCTTTGAATTTTTGATATTTGGACTGGAAACAAGACAAAAACACTAAGTGGGAAAAGCATTTTTGCTGTGTATTAATATTGTTGACCCGACACGGGTCATGACCCTGTCGACCCAGCAGTTGAGAACAGCTTATCATTTAATGAATCGACAGCCCATCGGCTAACCTTCAACATGCTTGCTCTTAAACATTCGTTTTGGAATGATCTATTTGTAAAGTTTACACCAAAAAAATTAAAAATGCTATTTTATAAGAGAAATCACAGACAGGTATGATTCACTTTACGGTAATTCTCATTCATTTCTATCCGCAAACAGTGATTGACTGTCGCACAACTCTGAATGAAATTCAATGACGTTGAAGCTGTAATGTGATTGGTTATCAAGGCACATGTGATCCAAGTTGACGTTTCTCCAATGGTAGAGCCACAGACCCTAGTATCTCCCAATAATAAGACCATTTCTGACCAGACATGATGTTATGTTTCCCTTATAAGCCCTTCTGTATCCAGTGTGATAAGTGAGCAGCTGCTTTGGGTTTTAGGCAGAGCCTGCATCTCTGGGACACATCAGAAAGCTGTGTGTGTGTGTGTGTGTGTGTGTGTGTGTGTGTGTGTGTGTGTGTGTGTGTGTGTGTGTGTGTGTGTGTGTGTGTGTGTGTGTGTGTGTGTGTGTGTGTGTGTGTGTGTGTGTGTGTGTGTGTGTGTGTGTGTGTGTGTGCGTGCGTGCGTGTGTGTGCAGGTGGACAAATGAGACACGCTCCATCATTGAGTTTCAAGAGCACTTTTACAAACAGACATCTCTCTGAAGCATATGCCCAGATCCGGTTGCGGCAGATGGATTTACGTGTTTGCTGCTGACTAATGTCGTGGTGGAGACTGTATTGTTTGGTGCTGAGGGTCTAATGACAGGTAATTTGTCACACGCTGACTGAAACTGTCAACGTAAAACGCTGTCATGGGGACGACGTTTTCTTTCACCATGGTTACCACTCCCCTGAGAGCAAAACACGGTGGTCCACAACAGAAAGTGTTCTCAATCGCTTCAGCAACTCGGTCAAAAGTCAGTTTTGATATCTATGTTCACTAGTATTGTTAACTGAAAGTGCAAACTGAAGTTAACTGAAGTCACGCAAAGCAATGCAATATAATAAAATACACCAATTTACCATAAATAATCACATTCATAATATTAGAGTAAACCATTCAACACCTTCAAACATTGCTCATTGAATCAGGAATTAAAGTAAACCATAATAGTCTAAAGCCCTACACTGTGAGTCTTTATGACTTACAAGTACTAATGTGTTGAACATAAAATAAAAAGGTTTGAACTATGAACAGAAGGAGTTTATTGAAAGAATCGATCAACCTTGTATCCTACTAAAAGTATTATGTCTATCCATAATTTGTCTAGCCAAACTGAAAGTGAAAATATGAAAATAATGTGCATTGCACAATCACAGCCAGCCAAAATATATTAGATGTTCATCTGCATGGAGCATTATTTTGGACCAATGAGATTTCACTGTGGGCGGGGCTATCCAGCTAACCATGTGATGTATTTTTTTAGGAGTAAAACTGTGACGTGAAACAATATTGCTAACAATACCGAAATTAATGAATGCTGATAATAATTGTATTTATTTCGGCAAGAGTATTGAGTGTTTACAATAATGACAAAACAATGAAAAAAAGTTAATCAACACCTGATGGAAACTACAGTTGAAGACAGTGAAGTTTACCACAAAAAAAATGAAATGTCAAATGCTAAATGTGCAAGGACTTCAGGGAATGCGGTTTAGTGACTGGTTCATTGAACTGACCGATCCGAACAAACCAATTCATTAAAAAAGCAAAATGAGAATTTCCAATAGAGAATAATCAGACAGTTTTTATTTCAAATTTCAATTTAAAAAGGGATTTTTAATAGCTAGATTTTTAACGGAATCGAGCAAATTTGGTAAGATTCATTTAATTAATTAATAACAACTTTACATTAGATTTAACATTTTATTTGAGCAGTTTTGTCTTGCCATCACTCAAAAGTGTTAGAATAAATATATCAGCAGTTATCACTGAAATCAAGCAGTAGCATAAACATAAACATCATAAATACTCCAAAACTCAGCTGTTCCACACAGGAGTCAGTGTGAGCAGATAAAGGTGTTTCACAGGAACATTTCAATCACAGTCTCAACTCTTGACTGTGGTTTCCCAAGCATGTTAATCTCTACTCTGATTTGTGAGACGTTTGGTATCAAACTGAGACGGTAATTAAAAGGGAACGAGTTTAATTGTGTGGAAATGGAGTCACACCTAGTCAGTTCTGAAATATATCACTGCCAGAAATGATGTAGGTCTATTCGTAATTCAGAACGGCAGGTGTGTGTGTGTGTGTGTGAGAGAGAGAGATAGAAAGAGAAAGACCTGACCCAGCCTGACCTTTGTCTGTATACATATACACTAATGTTCGAAATTTTGTTTGTTTTTTAATACTTGTATTCAGCAAGGATGCATTAAATTGATCAAAAGGGACACATTTATAACGTAACACAAGATTTCAAATAAATGCTGTTCTTTTGAACTTTCTATCCATCAAAGAATAAAAAGTATCACTGTTTCCCACAAAATGAAGCAGTTTTAAACATTGATAATCATCAGAAATGTTTCTTGAGTGTCAAATCATATTAGAGTGATTTCTGAAGGATCATGTGACACTGAAGACTGGAGTAATGATGCTGAAAATTCAGCTTTGATCACAGGAATAAATTATACTTGAAAATATATTCACATAGAAAACAATTGTAAGAATATTTCATAATATTACTGTTTTTATTGTACTTTTAAATCAAATAAATACAGCCTTTCCTAGTGTGGAAAAAATCTATACCAAAATTTATTTAAAATACCTTTATTTCATACTAAGTACAAATCCATTAACATATTTACATGGCATATCGCTTGAGACGTACTGATATTATAATTAAACTTTATTTGGATTGAACAATGCGCATTTCTTAATATTAAGCCTAAAATGTGTTTTAATATCACTATCAATAAGGATATATGATCAATATAAGTCTTTAAATGCAAGATATTGAAAGTGTATCTAAAGTATTCTTGCAATAGTTCCACTTTAGCACAATCAAATATACTTAAATCCAAATCTTTAGCTGGAACTCGGCACTATTTCTAAAGTGCATCGAGTACAAAATTAGTTGAATGGTATTTATATTAAGCACATACATACAGTATGTAAATGTATTTGTAGTATACATAACCTACCATAAAATAAATGTATTTCAAATATTTTCACTAGGGTTGGTGAGCAGAAGAGACTAAAAATATTTTTAAATCTTATCCCATAATTGCAGAACAGTCTAAATAAATGCTATATTCTGTGCTCCATCATTAGTAAACTTCTATTTTAAAAAGTGAACTTTATACAGCTATCTTTTTTTAATGAAAAACTTATGAATACAAATACACAACAAAAGCTCAGAACAGAACTAAGACCTGAAAACATCAATCTGGATCAGATCAATTCAATAGAAAACAACATAATGTCTAATTTCAATTGAGATTCTCCAGCGGGAGAGTTCATAATGGAATTTTAAGGCGAAATGAAAAGAGGCCGATGAATGACAAGGATAATCTCCATTGTCGATGCTTGTTGTCTGTATGGTTGGTTTCTCTTGTGTAAAACCACGACATAACCATCTGTCTCCTTACAGTGAACTCTGTACTGTAGATAATGAGAGTTAGCTATGCAGTCAGAGATTATCAATCTGTGTTATATTAAGTCATTCCACATCATCTGAACCTCTGCTGGGATGTGCTGCAGGGGCGAGATGGATTTAGTGAACAAAAAAACAACCAATGATAACTCTTCTGAGGAAGTAACACCAAAAAACACAAAAACTTGTTTTATTACCATATTCATGCCATGATATTAACAGTAAAAAAGTATTACCGGTGTTGGAGAGTGGGTAATTAAAAGTAGCGACACTAGCTACATTTTTCAGTAGCTTGACTGTAGCTCAGTTACTTTTAAAACAGTGTAGCTTTCCCAGTAGCTAACTACTTAACAGTGTAGCTTTCCCAGTAGCTAACTACTTAACAGTGTAGCTTTCCCAGTAGCTAACTACTTAACAGTGTAGCTTTCCCCCAGTAGCTAACTACTTAACAGTGTAGCTTTCCCAGTAGCTAACTACTTAACAGTGTAGCTTTCCCAGTAGCTAACTACTTAACAGTGTAGCTTTCCCAGTAGCTAACTACTTAACAGTGTAGCTTTCCCCCAGTAGCTAACTACTTAACAGTGTAGCTTTCCCAGTAGCTAACTACTTAGCAGTGTAGCTTTCCCAGTAGCTAACTACTTAACAGTGTAGCTTTCCCAGTAGCTAACTACTTAACAGTGTAGCTTTCCCAGCTAACTACTTAACAGTGTAGCTTTCCCAGTAGCTAAAACTACTTAGCAGTGTAGCTTTCCCAGTAGCTAACTACTTAGCAATGTAGCTTTCCCAGTAGCTAACTACTTAACAGTGTAGCTTTCCCAGTAGCTAACTACTTAGCAGTGTAGCTTTCCCAGTAGCTAACTACTTAACAGTGTAGCTTTCCCAGTAACTAACTACTTAACAGTGTAGCTTTCCCAGTAACTAACTACTTAACAGTGTAGCTTTCCCAGTAGCTAAAACTACTTAGCAGTGTAGCTTTCCCAGTAGCTAACTACTTAGCAATGTAGCTTTCCCAGTAGCTAACTACTTAACAGTGTAGCTTTCCCAGTAGCTAACTACTTAACAGTGTAGCTTTCCCAGTAGCAAACTACTTTTCCCGCAAGTAGCGGTGTAGCATGATCCGAAACTATTCCGTTTTTGGTTTTAACGAACATGCAATGTATTGAAGCAGCAGTGTCTTCTTCTTAAAAGATCACTAACTAAAATTGTGCATTACCACCATCTAATGTTATATCACGCCTCTTCGTCTTTACGGTTCACTGAAGAGATCGTCTGATGATTACATAAAGGACGGGTAGGTTGATATGTCACATGAATTGGCTATAAAGGTTACACTTTTGTATGTAATCTATCCAAACCAAAGATAAAACGTTGTCTGCGTCGAAGACTTCAAGCTCAAGTTTACGGACGCACCTACAGGTAAGTAAGAGCCATTTTAAAATCATTAATTATCCTGCTTTATTGCACTATATCAAATGTCTATCTCTGAATCAGTGTTTCCCATTAATTACATAGACCCGCCATAATTTCGTATTGGACCTAAAAATTTATGATGACAAGCAGCTCATGATTTGTGAGAGTGGCTCCGTTCACAGTAAATACTGCGAGCTCATCGCTGCATATGCTGTGAGTTAAACGTGAGATTTTGACTACTCTTGTATATCTAATATAAGTTGCATGCATTTAGTTCTTGCAATGATGTTACATTTGTTGCACCATGTGAACTGCACAAACACATCTTGTTACTTATTAAAAACATGTTTTTAAAAAAATAAATAGAACAGCTTCAAAATTCGTGTTTTCGATATGGGCGTCATTTACATTGTAGAGCAAAACGTCCAAGTATTGTCAACTTATGTTTACCACAGATCTTATTTTACTCATAAACTGTAAAAACCCATATAGGAAAATCTTGAGGGAACCGCTGGCGAATTACTCTTCCAGGTTTTGATGCCATCACTGCAGTACTCTATCTATACCATAGTACAAGTACCATAGTATTGCCATCTGATACAATCACTACCGATAGGTAATAAAAGCATGTAAAAAAAAAATCATATAATGGTATTCAAAAGGACTCAAATGATACCATGTTATTAGCATGGTATACGTGTCAAAAGATTGAAAGTATGAAGAGAAGATGCACGGTGTGTGTGTGTGGTGGCATGGACGGACTAGTGTCATTAGTCTCAGCCCTCTCCCGCTCATTAACTCGGTCTGTCGCCATGGCAGCCACACAAAGGCCATCCCCTTCCCTGCCTGCACATGGAGGGTGACAGGCCAATTAGAACAGGGCACACTGACACACTGTGATTACCTCTCCGCGAAACCCACTGCACAAAACAGGGCTGGCGGAAGGTAGAGGAAGAGGTGGAGGCCATGTAAGGCCAGACACATCTCATGTCATTGAGCTTTCATGTTTCAACACATAAGCTCCACTCTAAACCCTAGTGAGCTGCCGACCTACGCAGTATTTTAAGGCATCATAGGAGTGCGAGTATTGTAACGTGTCTGTCCACACTGAAAGCAAAAATCCTGCAATGCAGCGCCAATAAAAACACACTTGATGTTAAAAGAATGCAACAGTCAGGTTCTGAAGTAAAAACTTACAAACCTATAAAGACAGACCTGTTCTGAGCTCCAAAGTTGTTAATTGATGGTATATTTTTGTTGAAGCCATCTGTTCACATTATATTTCAACTTATTTTTAAAACAATCTTGTTTAACAGTGGAATTTGTGGTGAGAACCACATTACCCATGATGCTATACAGAAATTTCCACCAATCAGAGGCATTATTCTGGCAAGCAAATCGCGCCAAAAGAGCCTGTAGTAAACGGCCAATGAAGTCGGTCGTACAATGCTGTCAAAATACTTAAGTCTTAGTGTGTGTGTGTGTGTGTGTTGTATATATATATATACAGGTCCTTCTAAAAAAATTAGCATATTGTGATAAAGTTCATTATTTTCCATAATGTAATGATGAAAATTAAACTTTCATATATTTTAGATTCATTGCACACCAACTGAAATATTTCAGGTCTTTTATTGTTTTAATACTGATGATTTTGGCATACAGCTCATGAAAACCCAAAATTCCTGTCTCAAAAAATTAGCATATTTCATCTGACCAATAAAAGAAGTGTTTTTAATACAAAAAAAAAAGTCAACCTTCAAATAATTATGTTCAGTTATGCACTCAATAGTCAATACTTGGTCGGGAATCCTTTTGCAGAAATGACTGCTTCAATGCGGCGTGGCATGGAGGCAATCAGCCTGTGGCACTGCTGAGGTGTTATGGAGGCCCAGGATGCTTCGATAGCCAGTGGTGGAATGTAACGAAGTACAAATACTTCGTTACTTTACTTAAGTAAATTTTTCACGTATCTGTACTTTACTTAAGTAGAATCAATAGTGCATACTTTTTACTTTTACTTCGTTACATTTTGCAGCAATTATTATACTTTCTACTCCACTACATTTCTACAACGTTCGGTTACATTTTCGTTAAATTTTCTGATCAGTTTTTCCCTGCCAAAACGACATCCTGACCGTTCATTCATCGCACGTTTCTGTCTCACCACCAGTGAAGTTTGGTTGCCATAGATATATCAACCCGGTCACTCTAAATGCGTCTCTATAGCACGCAATGTGTTTATCGTGCAATTTATACGCGAAAATTAGTTTTTACATGCATAGGACACGCATTGGTAGGTTTAGTAGTGATGTGGGGTGCGTGTGTATTATACGTTTGGTTAGGATTAGTATGGCAAGCCAAGAGGTTCAGAATTACGCCATAAATGAATCGCGTTTACAGCCAAACGCCGTCATATACGGCGTTTTAACATAATATGTGTGTTATATATATATATATATATATATATATATATATATATATATATATATATACCATATATAGTAAGGGTATATAGTAAGCTTGATGTGTATATTGCCTAATTGCAAGCTTGTTCAGAAATGGTGACAAAAACTTAAAATATAACTGCTTTTCCATCATATTGAACATAATTATATGAGTATTAGGTTGAATGAGTTAGAATTAACTGTTTTATTAATCATTACAATATAGACATTAAGAGAATAAATTGTTTTGCAAGTACTTTTACTTTTAATACTTAAAGTACATTTAAAATCAGGTACTTTTTACTTTTTACTTAAGTAGGGTTGTCATTGTGGTACTTCTACTTTTACTAAAGTAAATGTCTCTGGTTATTTGTACTTTTACTTAAGTACTGAGATTCAGTACTTCCTCCACCACTGTCGATAGCGGCCTTAAGCTCATCCAGAGTGTTGGGTCTTGCGTCTCTCAACTTTCTCTTCACAATATCCCACAGATTCTCTATGGGGTTCAGGTCAGGAGAGTTGGCAGGCCAATTGAGCACAGTAATACCATGGTCAGTAAACCATTTACCAGTGGTTTTGGCACTGTGAGCAGGTGCCAGGTCGTGCTGAAAAATGAAATCTTCATCTCCATAAAGCTTTTCAGCAGATGGAAGCATGAAGTGCTCCAAAATTTCCTGATAGCTAGCTGCATTGACCCTGCCCTTGATAAAACACAGTGCACCAACACCAGCAGCTGACATGGCACCCCAGACCATCACTGACTGTGGGTACTTGACACTGGACTTCAGGCATTTTGGCATTTCCTTCTCCCCAGTCTTCCTCCAGACTCTGGCACCTTGATTTCCGAATGACATGCAAAACTGAGCAACAGTCCAGTGCTGCTTCTCTGTAGCCCAGGTCAGGCGCTTCTGCCGCTGTTTCTGGTTCAAAAGTGGCTTGACCTGGGGAATGCGGCACCTGTAGCCCATTTCCTGCACACGCCTGTGCACGGTGGCTCTGGATGTTTCTACTCCAGACTCAGTCCACTGCTTCCGCAGGTCCCCCAAGGTCTGGAATCGGTCCTTCTCCACAATCTTCCTCTGGGTCCCGTCACCTCTTCTCGTTGTGCAGCGTTTTTTGCCACACTTTTTCCTTCCCACAGACTTGCCACTGAGGTGCCTTGATACAGCACTCTGGGAACAGCCTATTTGTTCAGAAATTTCTTTCTGTCTCACCCTCTTGCTTGAGGGTGTCAATGATGGCCTTCTGGACAGCAGTCAGGTCGGCAGTCTTACCCATGATTGCGGTTTTGAGTAATGAAACAGGCTGGGAGTTTTTAAAAGCCTCAGGAATCTTTTGCAGGTGTTTAGAGTTAATTAGTTGATTCAGATGATTAGGTTAATAGCTCGTTTAGAGACCCTTTTCATGATATGCTAATTTTTTTAGACAGGAATTTTGGGTTTTCATGAGCTGTATGCCAAAATCATCAGTATTAAAACAATAAAAGACCTGAAATATTTCAGTTGGTGTGCAATGAATCTAAAATATATGAAAGTTTAATTTTTATCATTACATCATGGAAAATAATGAACTTTATCACAATATGCTAATTTTTTGAGAAGGACCTGTATATATACACACATATATATATATATATATATACAGGGTTCTTGCAGGTTTCAGTTTGTTACATTTAAGACCTTTTTAAGACCTTTTAAGACCATTATGTGTGAAGTTTAAGACCAACACGACACATAAATTGAAACATTAGAATGATCCCAGAAATTCTTAAACATATTTTAAGTTTGTAAAATACACACACTGACTGATGTCTATGGAAGCGGCAATAATAATCCTTTCCATTATAATAAGACGACACGTTTTATTCATATCAGATACACATTGTGTAAGTAGCTTTACATTTTACACTATTCTTCTCCCAGTTCTCCGGCCACTTTCATGTATTTCGTGAGAAGTTGAGGAATTGACGTGTTGTAAACTAACATGGCGCCGCCCATCGCACAAACAGCTCAACTAACGCGATCGTTATGAAGGTGTTTAAACAACAAAACACATCCACTTGCACATATTTGACAATCGGAATATCAGTGTTTCATGTTATAGCTAATACATTTGTGAATATTTTGAATAGAAAAGGGAAAATGACATCAAAGCAGATCATCATTCATTCAGCACTGTGTTGTGGTTGCGCTGTGTCACGTGACAAGCAATGACGCGTCACCATGGAAACATTAAAGTGACAGGTTCTAAATAACGGTCGCCTAGAAAAACTCACGCTGGGGATCAGTTAGAATATTTTAAACTTACGTGTGAAAGGGTTAAATACAAAAACAACAAACAAAAATAAACACTAATTAACAATGGTAAATTATTTAATGGATTTATTATTTTTAGTAAACTGTTGTTTTTTTGTTAGAAACTCACGCTTACGGATGACGTGGTCGTTGAGCGCCCTCAGGCGACCGTTATGATTACATTCAAATGACTACACAATTTACAGATGATTATTGATTAACGAATATTTTTAAATCATCCACCAAATTATCATCTCTTTCTTGCAGTTTAATGAGTAAACAACGAACATCAAGACATACGGTCCGCTAATGGTGTTAATTAGATCTCTCTTGATGAAGTCCGCTATACCAAATTTTGTTTGGTACACACACTTCCCAATGATCTTTGAAAACTACGCGCTCGACGACAGCCCTGACTTAACGTTGCACGAATTCGGCGGGCAGGTAGCTAGTGAATCAACTTCCTTCACTTTATTGGCGGCGCGGGTTACATAACGCCACCTACTTTACAGGAGTTATACCTGCAGTGATCACGCAATGGGATTATCATCATCACGTAGCCTACTAGAAAACAAACAAAACAACCAACGTTTTATTTTCGGCGGACAACGCTTGACCACAATTAACAAAATGAACGGAGGTAAGAATTTTAAGACTTAGGTAAATTAAATTTAAGACCTAAACTTGTGTTTTTTAGACTTTTTGAGGCCTTAAATTTCACTTTCTGAATTTAAGTCTTTTTTAGACTTTTTAAGACTCCGCGGGAACCCTGAATATATATACACATACATACACTAAAATTCAACAATATTATCTAATACTACATTCAATTGCAAATTACTAATAATGCAAATTATTCTAATGTATCCCAGACCAAAGCAAAGCACTACCTTCTCAACTATAAAAAAACCATTGCCGTATAAAAAGGGTTTTAAAATTGTGTTTATTACTGTTAGCATCATATCATTATTTGCATAGATACAAAATGTTAGTAAATTACTTTATTTTTTTAGTCTTTAACTTTGCTTCACATCATTTTGTGTTTCTCAATTCTTATAAAGAGGGAGATGTGAGGGCATGAGCCTGTAATGGTCTCTGTGTCTTGCTTTCATGTGCTAATATGCAGACTGCCTGTCTGCACACTAAATGACTAAAGAGGGTGAGAAATGAGATATGGAGAGTTATTGGAGTTCAAAGTGATGAGCATGCTTGCATTATGATAGCATTAGTTGTCATCTATAATCTACCTTACTCACTGCTGCTGTCCTGGTGTATCTAGTTCATCATTCACAGAGCAAATGGATGCTGTGTTTTGATCTCGCGAGTACAAAGGCGGCCTACAGGTCAGCATGTGAATCAAATTAACCCGTAATTAAGGTAATAAGTAGGACATGCATATCATACAACTTTTCAAATTATCTATTACAAGAGTAACCCAAGTGATTTTGGAAACGTTTTAACATTTTAGATTTAAAATACAAATTAAATAAAACTTTAAAAAGTGAGATTTTGTTTATTGATCGACTAATTTTAGATGCAATGTTCATCAACATGTACAAAGTCGTTATTTAAATTAGTGTTTAAAAGATTTTATATGAAAGAGTCTCTTCTGCACACCAAGACTGCATTTATTTGATGAAAAATACCAGTTTTCAATTTGAATATATTGTAAAAATGTAAATTATTCCTGTGATGCAAAGCTGATTTTTTCAGTGTTACATAATCCTTCGGATATCATTCTAATATGCTGACTTGCTGCTCAAGAAACATTTATTATTAGTACTAATGTTGAAACCAGTTGTGCTGCTTCATATGTTTTGTAAAAATTGTGTTACATTTTTTGATAAGCAGAAAGTTCAGAAGAACAGCATTTATTTGAAATAGAAACTTTCTGTAACATCGTAAAAGTCTTTATACTGTCACATCAATTTAAAGCATCCTTGCTGGATAAATTTCATACTGAAAAATCATACCCAAACTTTTGAAAGTGTAAATATTTCCAAACCAAATAGCTTTGAAAAAGGGTCCGCCTACTGACAGTCATACAAATACAAAATAATACAAAAATTAAAACTATAAATAAAATATCTGTGGCATCTATATAACTTCATAATATACTAAATAGATTATGCCTAATTTGCATATTTTAGCAATTTTAATGGGAAAAGTCACAATGCAAAAAATCTTATTTTTACAAGTATATGGCACCATACCAAATAGGGATGTGCCAGAAGTCAAAATATGCATTCGGAAAGGCTTGGAAAAAGAAAAACACATTCTACGGAGCCCCTGAAGGGACATGGTTAGGCTTGCTGCTGTATCGGCTATATATACAAGCATGCATTCAAAAGCGCTTTCAATACCCGTATATTGATAGCGGCTCCCTGATTATATACAATGTTATTCATTACCCAACTATATATTTGCAAGAGAACTCAAAAGCATTGAAATGTTTTTTCCTCCTATATCTCGTATTTGTTTTCTATCACCATGTCCCTTTAAGGGCCCCATAAGAATGCGTCATTTCCTTTCCGAACATAGTATTCGGCTCTTCAGGCACATCCCTAATGCCAACATTCACTGGCATTTTGATTAAAAGAAAGAAAAATATTTTCTAGCCTGAATCACCTAGTAATTCCCTCTCATTGCTAAATAACACTGTGTAAAATGCCAGCGAAAGCAAATAGAAATATTATTTACAGTATTACTCCATAAACCGTCACACACATATCCCAAGATTATTTACATTAGCACTCGGTCTAATCTCTGATAACCCCGTTTCACCGATCAATAGCAGCCTGAGAGTGCTGGAATACATACTGACGCACTTTGACCTTGAGAAAGCTATCGACTCAGTGTTTCACAGAGTTAGCAAGTTAATTTAATAGAGGAATTCGTGCTGGATGATACAGATGCGGATGACCTTATCCGTCCAATCCGGCGTTTTCCAGAGATCCTTTAGTTAGCGGAATCAAAAAAGACAACACTTCACACACAAACGGGCCAATTCCCTCTCTCATCGGCCCTTAAACCCCAGAAGAAATCTCACTGCTCACTTCTCTGCCGAAGCTCATCTCGTCTCGCTGCCTGTCAGGATGCTGCTGCTAGTTTGTTTGTGTATGTGATGGATCAAACCACATTCAGGATTTTTTTTTTTTCTATCGGTTTTTGCTGTGGCATCAAAATTGCTTTTGAGAATTGTGAAATCATTAGACCCCTAATACTGATACTGTATATAGATTATCATTAAAACTGTAACGGTCGCCAGCTGGAGTGCCCTTGAGAGCCACCAGAGGGCACTCCACATCAGACTATTGTCATTCCCTCACAAACTACATTTCCCATAACTCACTGCCCGGACTCATCATCCCTGATTGCATCCACCTGTGTCTCATAACCTTGTCAGTCTCAGCCCATTTAAACCATGTACACTCATTCATTCCCTGCGAAGTCTTGTTTAGTGTTTCCACTGCAATTCCGAGCATTCTCCCTGGTTTCATGTCTCTTGGTTTTTGGATGTATTGCCTGTTCCGTGGATTACTCTTTTGCCCGTGTTCCCTGCCTTGTTGTGTTTGTTATTGTTTGGACTGATTACCCGGTGTTTATGACCTTTGCCTGTTTTCGACTACGATTGTGGATTCCCCTTTCAATAAAACTGCATTTG
Organism: Rhinichthys klamathensis goyatoka; assembly: GCF_029890125.1. Classification (NCBI taxonomy): domain Eukaryota; kingdom Metazoa; phylum Chordata; class Actinopteri; order Cypriniformes; family Leuciscidae; genus Rhinichthys; species Rhinichthys klamathensis. The sequence continues at coordinate 3,846,442 of NW_026606822.1, forward strand.
GATCCTCAAACTTCGTGTCTCGGAGCAGTTTGTGCAGTGTTAATTTCGATGACGAAAATAATGACGAAAATTATTCGTCAAGACATTTTTTCACAGACGAAAACGAGACGATAACTAAATAAAACCTAGTTTTGAATGACAAAAACTATGGCGAAAATCTATTGACATTTTCGTCAACGAATAAAAACTAGACGAAAATGTTAGATAGTGACGATCTGGGAAGCGATCCAGTCAGAACTGATGTCCTGCGTTTGTGGTAGATGTGCACATTTGTACTGTAACGTGCTGATCTACCCCGCGGTCTCATAAAACGTTAAATAATTAAACGTCTGGAGAATGAGTAGAGCAGACATATAGACATGAATAAGAGTGACGATGCAAAAAAGAGCTCTATTCCGCACGGTTTTCGACGGGAGTATATGGGTTTGGACATTTTAGAGAAATTCTAAATGAATGCATTACAATTTAACTAAACCCATTATATTTTAGTCGACTGAATCTACGGTAGATTTAGTCGACTAAAATCTTATTGTATTTCGTCGACTAAAACAATTCAGATGACTAAAATATGACTAAAACTAAAATGGCATTTTAGTCAAAAGACTATGACTAAAACTAAATCAAAATTTGCTGTCAAAATTAACACTGAGTTTGTGACAAAAACAGTAAAAAACATTGACATTTTTGTACTGGTTTAGCTACGAAGGCCCAGCCCTAGAAGACATAACAGTATTTTGACATTTTTCCATTTTAGCCATTTTAGTTTTAGTCATATTTTAGTCATCTGAATTGTTTTAGTCTAGTTTTAGTCGACGAAATACAATAAGATTTTAGTCGCAAAGAGAGCGAATGTTATGTCACAATCATGACAGAACATTGTATGACTAGCCTTATAATGGTGCAGACACACGTGTACCACATGAATACATGGTGGTATAGCTCATTTTCACAAGGTACATTTGACTTCTGTGTTTTTCTTAGAGCAATTGAGGCAAAGAGAGCGAGGGTGAGCGAGACAGAGACAGAACATTGTGTCCAGGCAGACGAAGGCGTTACCCTGTCCTCTGCTTCTATGGGAACGCTTCACTGCCTTTCAATAATAAAAAAAAAAAAATCATGGAAAAAAAGAAAGAGAAACATTTTATCCAGCGTTCTCCAGGCAATTCTCCTCTCTCCACACTGGCCTCAACAAAATGGAGCACAAACAAAACCACACAAAGGAAGCAAAATCAAGTAGCTCCAAACACGTATGCCACATTTCTCAAACACAAAGACGCATTATTTTCATAATGGTTTTCATAGGCATGTTTTCCCCCTGTGGCCGAAGGAGAGAGGCTGAGAATGATGGGAGATCATTGTGGAGAAATGGCTGGGCAATAATATAATAGCTGGTAAATTAAGTGCAAGAAAGCCACAGACATTGATGACATTTGGAATTTCATTCAACATCTTGAAATCAAAACTGACACCATTTACTTTATTTGGATGGATGGATAGATGTATGAATGGATGTATGCATGTATGGATCTACAGTATTGATGAGCATGTTTTTGCTCTGTTTAATGTCATTTCTGTCTATTAGGAGAAACATTTGACACATTAGAAGAGATCTCATTTGTAATTTCTCTCTTGAGAAGAACTGAAAAAAACAGAGAAGACTGAAACAGGTGATTCTGCCAGACGTGAATTGCAGGTGCGACGCAGAAAGAGTAGAAAGCAAGAAGAGGCAAGGAGGAAGAAAAGGACCATAGAAAAAGAGCAGATTGGGTGAGTGGGGCGGAGGGCAGAGGGGTTGGAGATTTGTGGTATAAAAGAAGAGCGTGAGGCACACAGAAGCTGTTAGTCAGAGACCGGCGTGGCATAATCGATTGTGAACACCGCCACCCAGCGCAGCCAATCACAGAGCTTCCCACAGACTTCTCGGCTTTACAGCACTTGCACTTTGGGGAGGAGGGTAAAATGAACAAAAGATACGTGATGGAAAAGAGGGAGGAAGAAAAACTGAGTCTGGAGATGGGATGGAGAGCGTAGTTGACAGAGAAAGATTGGCGGGGTGCAGATTTTTAGCGATCAGCTCTGATGGACTGACCTTGAGACGACAGAGCATTTTACGCCTAATCTGAGACGCACATGCACTCGAGAAATCACACATTACAGGACAGAAATACACAATGAATTTGAAATGAAACTTGTCTCACTTCAGACTGTTCAGTGGCCAAATGCAACCAAAGGGCTTCCAGCAAAGGCATATCTGTCATCTGAACAGATCAAGAAAAGGGTGCCAGCGGATGACATTTGTTTAATCTCCTTATCTCAGCTTGATGGCAATCCAAAAGCCTGCAACACATCAGTTTTTAATCTATCCCTGAACAAAAGTTAACACCGTACCAGAACTAATCTAAAGACACCAACTCAGCAGGCGTCAACATAAGACCAATGCAAAAATTGTGTGACCAGCCTGCGTGAAAGATTGGCTGGCTTAGATTGACATTTATTATGAAAATTGACTTAGTTCTAGCATTCCAATTAGCATTAAAGCTTAAACTGATGACACATAGCCTATCAACTATCAACGATTATCAATGATTTTCAATTAGACCTAAGGCATACATCATTTCTCAACTTAATATCTACAGGTGAAACTCTAAAAATTAGAATATCATGCAAAAGTTCATTTATTTCAGTAATTCAACTTAAAGGGATACTCCACTTTTTTTGGAAATAGGCTAATTTTACAACTCCCCCAGAGTTAAACTGTTGAGTTTTACCATTTTTGAATCCATTCAGCCAATCTCCGGTTCTGGCGGTACCACTTTTAGCATAGCTTAGCATACATCATTGGAGTGGGCAAGACCATTAGCATTTCTAAAAAAAAAATGACCAAAGAGTTTCGATATTTTTCCTATTTAATACTTGACTCTTCTGTAGTTACATCGTGCACTAAGACCGACGGAAAATGTAAAGTTGCGATTTTCTAGGCTGATATGGCTAGGAACTATACTCTCATATATACTGTCATATCATTACGCCTGCTGCTCTCATGGTACGGCAGTGAAGTTTCTTGATTATTACGCAGGAATGAGAGTATAGTTCCTTGCCATATCAGCCTAGAAAATCGCAACTTTACATTTTCCGTCGGTCTTAGGGCACGATGTAACTACAGAAGAGTCAAGTATTAAATAGGAAAAATTTCGAAACTCTTTGGTAATTTTTTTTTTTTAGAAATGCTAATGGTCTTGTCCACTTCAATGATCTATGCTAAGCTATGCTAAAAGTGGTACCGCCAGAACCGGAGATCGGCTGAATGGATTCAAAAACGGTAAAACTCAACAGTTTAACTCTGGGGGAGTTGTAAAATTAGCCTATTTCCAAAAAAAGTGGAGTATCCCTTTAAAAGGTGAAACTAATATATTATATAGACTCATTACATGCAAAGTGAGATATTGCGAGCCTGTATTTGTTATTATTTTGATGATTATATAACTGAAAGATTGGCTGAAATACATGAACTTTTGCACGATATTCAAATTTTTTCGAGTTTCACCTGTAGTAGAAAATAAAATGCATTTATTTATTTCTATTTAATAAATATAAATGAGATATTCAAAATAAAATATAAATACATTTATAATAGAACAGATTTCTCCACAAGGGCAACAAGAGTTTGTTTACTGTTGTAAAACATACTTTCAAAGCTCAATTAGTTGATCAGATCAAACATACAATCCTCAGACATTAGATTCTAATACTTCACACAAGTACACAGAGAACACATTGAAAGTGAAACCATCCCTATTTTGGATGTTTTGTTACATGTAAAAGGTTTTTGCCATGTATGTCTTAACTTGCTCCACTATGGCAGAATACTGAGCATACAAACAGACAGGTAAAGATGCTGACACTGAAGATCTTTCATTTTTAAACATGTGTGTAGTCAGCATGCATAACTATCTCAACCAGCCAGATGTTCTTGGTCGACCAGTTTCAACAGGAAGTCCATGCTAGTCAAGTTTCCTGACTCTGGCACAAGCCGACATAAACTCCCTGCAGAAAAACACACCAGCCAAAAGGATGATGACTGTAACTATACCAATAAAGATATAGCTCTACAAATCGTTCTAAATATAAAGGAATAGCAGAGTACACACCACAACTATAAACCACAACAGCTCGGAGAAACAATATAACTGGAATCACTTTTAGAATACATTTTTAAAGCTTGAATGATAAAAGCATTGACAGCCAATCAGAATCTATCCTGCTTTAAAGAGCTCGAGCATTTAAAGTGGAAGACTTCAAAACTGCAGTGCGCTTATACACAGAACAATATCGTGTGTTGGTGTGGGACGCTAATATAGTTATTGTTCTTGGTGAACGGGCCTTTAGGTGGTCTGCTGGTCTCGGATCAGTGTTTTACTCATGCTCAGGTTCACAGCGATGCTTAGATACAGCTGTAAAACACTTCATCCATCTGTAGCAAAAGAGGAAACAACCAATTAACCAGCCCTCTCCCTGTGACAGGCACCATCTTCATTAATTTCCCATTTTGTTTTTTTTTCCCGCTGAAAGAAAATTGCAGAGGTCGCTTAATAATGATGGTAAAAAGAAGAGAAAGCGGAGAGAGAGAGTCGGCAAGAGTGAGGAAGATCCCATTCGTCACACTTGACATACGTCACCTGTTCAGAAAAACCGTTTCAATTATGAACACAGGCATTAAAAGATGGGTTGCCAGATTAAGCTGGATTGTGAAGCTCGGACTAATGATGTGTCAGCGGTGTTTCTCCAGAGCGGCTATATATATATATATATATATATAAACTAAATTAGTAACTTGTTTACAACAAAAATGAACCATCACTGAACTTAAAGGGTTAGTTCACCCAAAAATTAAAATGATGTCATTAACCTCATGTCGCTCCAAGCCCGTAAGACCTCCGTTTATCTTCAGAACACAGTTTAAGATATTTTAGATTTAGTCTGAGAGCTTTCTGTCCCTCCATTGAAAATGTGTGTACGGTATACTGTCCTTGTCCAGAAAGGAAATAAAGACATCATCAAAGTAGTCCATGTGACATCAGTGGGTTAGTTAGAATGTTTTGAAGCATCGAAAATACATTTTGGTCCAAAAATAACAAAAACTAGGACTTTATTCAGCATTGTATTGTCTTCCGGTTCTGTTGTGGATCCGCGTTCAGTGCCGCTGCTGACGTGTGTCTGGTGTGTGTGTGTGTGTGTGTGTGTATTCTGGTTCTGTTGTGGATCCGCGTTCAGTGCCGCCGCTGACGTAAGACGCTGCTGTCGTGTGTCTGGTGTGTGTGTGTGTGTGTGTGTGTGTGTGTGTGTGTGTGTGTGTGTGTGTGTGTGTGTATTCTGGTTCTGTTGTGGATCCGCGTTCAGTGACGCTGCTGACGTGTGTCTGGTGTGTGTGTGTGTGTGTGTGTGTGTGTGTGTGTGTGTGTGTGTGTGTGTGTGTGTGTGTGTGTATTCTGGTTCTGTTGTGGATCCGCGTTCAGTGTTAGAGTGACGTAAGACGCTGCTGACGTGTGTGTGTGTGTGTGTGTGTGTGTGTGTGTGTATTCTGGTTCTGTTGTGGATCCGCGTTCAGTGCCGCTGCTGACGTAAGACGCTGCTGACGTGTGTCTGGTGTGTGTGTGTGTGTGTGTGTGTGTGTGTGTGTGTGTGTATTCTGGTTCTGTTGTGGATCCGCGTTCAGTGCCGCCGCTGACGTAAGACGCTGCTGACGTGTGTCTGGTGTGTGTGTGTGTGTGTGTGTGTGTGTGTGTGTGTGTGTGTGTGTGTGTGTGTGTGTGTGTGTGTGTGTGTATTCCGGTTCTGTTGTGGATCCGCGTTCAGTGCCGCTGCTGACGTAAGACGCTGCTGACGTGTGTCTGGTGTGTGTGTGTGTGTGTGTGTATTCGGGTTCTGTTGTGGATCCGCGTTCAGTGCCGCTGCTGACGTGTGTCTGGTGTGTGTGTGTGTGTGTGTGTGTGTGTGTGTGTGTGTGTCTGGTGCGCCCGAGCTTCGTTTACAGTCTGAGGGAGACGCACGCTGGAAACAAAACAATCTTCGCAAACATGTCTAAGGATTTCCACACAGAGGAAGACTTGCATTTATTTGCCCAGCCATATTTATTTGAACCCGAATACACGGACACACCAGACACACGTCAGCAGCGTCTTACGTCAGCGGCGGCACTGAACGCGGATCCACAACAGAACCAGAATACACACACACACACACACACACCAGACACACGTCAGCAGCGTCTTACGTCAGCGGCGGCACTGAACGCGGATCCACAACAGAACCGGAATACACACACACACACACACACACCAGACACACGTCAGCAGCGTCTTACGTCAGCAGCGGCACTGAACGCGGATCCACAACAGAACCAGAATACACACACACACACACACACACACACACCAGACACACGTCAGCAGCGTCTTACGTCAGCGGCGGCACTGAACGCGGATCCACAACAGAACCAGAATACACACACACACACACACACACACACCAGACACACGTCAGCAGCGTCTTACATCAGCGGCGGCACTGAACGCGGATCCACAACAGAACCAGAATACACACACACACACACACCAGACACACGTCAGCAGCGGCACTGAACGCGGATCCACAACAGAACCCGAATACACACACACACACACACACACCAGACACACGTCAGCAGCGGCACTGAACGCGGATCCACAACAGAACCGGAAGACAATACAATGCTGAATAAAGTCCTAGTTTTTGTTATTTTTGGACCAAAATGTATTTTCGATGCTTCAAAACATTCTAACTAACCCACTGATGTCACATGGACTACTTTGATGATGTCTTTATTTCCTTTCTGGACAAGGACAGTCTCCCGTACACACATTTTCAATGGAGGGACAGAAAGCTTTCGGACTAAATCTAAAATATCTTAAACTGTGTTCCGAAGATGAACGGAGGTCTGACGGGCTTGGAACGACATGAGGGAGAGTCATTAATGACAGAATTTTCATTTTTGGGTGAACTAACCCTTTAAGCTGGACTATGACGCTACTTTCTTCTAGATCTGCTGTACAGCCAAAACAAACTCTTGTATAAAGCACCATATAAATAAAGGAAACTTGACTTGACGAATGTTGATCTAGAGTGACGTAAAAGTCTCACAAATTCCAAAGACTGTTCAGACTAAGGTCGCATTGCAAAACATCTGATCTGTGTCGGATTTAGATCCACATGGAAGTGGCACAAATCGGAATTGAAAAGATCAGATTCCATGTGGTTTGTACTGTTCACACTGTCATGACAAAAACAGATCCGAGTCACAAAAAAATTAGATTTGGGCCACATTTACCAGCAGTCTGAACATAGCCATATAGTGTGAATAACATTTTAAAATCTAAAGAACTTTTTTCCCAATGTAAAGAAACATTTGTGCATTTGAAAGGCTCCATGGATGTAAAAGGTTCTAAATAGAACCACCAATGTCAAATAAAGAACCTTTATTTTTAAGAGTGAAGAGCACTGAAAGGTTATTTTGGGAACCCAAAATGGCTCCTCTATGGTATTGCTGAGGAAAACCCCTTTTGGAACATTAATTATTTTTAAGAATCCTGAACAACATTGCATTGGACCCCATTGACTTTCACTATATTGACGATTTTCAAAATATCTTCATTTGTGTTCCACAAGGAAGAACTAGTCTGTGGATTGCATGGAATAATTCTTTGCGAAATATTCAAGAGTAAACAAGACATCCTTGAGCAGTGCATCAGTAAAACTACCAGCACAAACGCCTCATCTCGCGTCCCCCGTCCCTTCCATCGCAGACAGGGCAGTTAAATTAATCTAGACTAGAGATATAGCTTCTGTTTGTTTGCAGTTTGCATAACTTTCACAGGCACATCGTATCGTGTGCACAGTAGTGATGTCTCAGAATTATATCTTGAGAGGTTTGAACCCGCAATTTTTTGAATACAAGATCTCTTGACCTGTGCAATGTTTCATATCACACAAATACACACCCAGATCCATCAATGCTACTTGTCTCCAAAGCGACAAATGAAGATCACAAGCAATTTATCACAGGAGGACAAAACCTGCAAAAATAATAAATAAGGAAACGTGAATGAAATAAATACATTTGGGGTCTGTTTTTTAATGCTCACCAAGGTTGCAATTTAATTAAATAAATACAGTAAAAACAGCAACATTGTGAAATATTATTACAATTTAAAAAAAACTGTTTTCTATTTTGAATATATTGAAAAATGTCATTTATTCCTGTATTGTAGAGCTGAATTTTCAGCATCATTACTCGAGTCTTCAGTGTCACATGATCCTTCAGAAATCACTCTAATATGATGATTTGCTGCTCGAGAAATATTTCTGATTATTATGAACGTTGAAAACAGTTGTGCTGCTTCATATTTTTGTGGAAACTGATAAAAAAAAATGTGATTCTTTGATGAATAGTAAGTTTAAAAAAAACATTTATTTGAAATAGAAATCATTTGTAATAATTTTGATCAATTTAATGCTGAATATATATGTGTGTGTGTGTGTGTGTGTGTGTTCAAATTAAAATATGCTCAATAATCACTAAAGGTACAAAATACTGTGTCATTGCACATCATGACATCAAGCAACACAACAAAACTAGATTGCTCCCATTATAATGACTGAAGAAGGCCTTCACTAGCGCTAAAGTCTTATTTGTTGAGTGTTGTACTAGTACCAACCAGGACGTTGATGCGCATGTCCTACTAGTGTAAATCACATTAAGCTACGCAGCGTACATCCCCGGGTGACCGAACCGTAAGCATGTCCACCTTTTGATTATTGATTTTGTTGACTGCAGTAAACAGCGTCAGTTAGACTTACCACTGACCGAGCAAATGCGCTTAGCAAAGCTGTTTTGGCGACTTTACCTGCTTCCCCGAGTGCAGTGTAATTCCTTGACAGTGCACGTTCAGCCCTATACGGCCAGATAAAGATGTGCAGAGACAGATAGCAACATTTGAAGCTCTCTCCACGGTGCCACGTGTGTATGTGTGTGTGTGTGTGTGTGTGTGTGTGTGTGTGCGCGCACACGTAAAACGGTGTGTTTGCATTGCTGAACTGTGAAAGGGAGAGCGCCTCGGGGCAAGACGCTGATGGGGACCTTTCAAATCCCATTGCGTTGTCTTCGTCCTTCATTTTCCCATTGCACTGCCATGGAGGCAGATAACATGCTCGAGTAAAGGTTACAACACACGCTGACATTTCTGCTGAAACCAACAACTACTACATTCTTAATAATAGTGCCCCACTTTGTGCGTGTGTGTGTGGTCATGTCTGTGTGCGAGGAGAAAGAATAGAAGGTTTGAAGACGGTAAAGTGTCTCAATCGTGGCATTTACCAGGATTTCTCGGGTTTTCTTGGCAGTATTTTAGAGTAGTTCTCGTCAACAGGTGCCACCCAAAAATGAGAAACAGCTGTTTTGATGCTATATGTTAAATTCAAATAATTCAACTATCCATTATCATCGCAAATTATAGGCTCCTAAAAGAAAGGAGAAAACACTTCCCATATCTTTCATTGCTGATGTCAAAGGTCATGACTCATGTGCCAAATCAAACTCTATGGTATGTTGGGTCAAATTAATTTCGGTAGAAGATACGGAAGCGTATTGCATTCACTTGAGGAAAAAAAATCTACAGTTTTTCTGAATTAACGAGTTAATTATCTCAGAATTATGAGATAATTTTTCATGGAAAAAAAGTTGTTCCTCTGTTTTTCTGAATTAATGACTTAATTATCTCAAAATTGTGAGTAACTCATTAATTCATAAAAACAGAGTAAAAAAAAATTTTTCAAGAAAAATGTATCTCATAATTCTGAGATAGTCGTTAATTCAGAAAAACAGAGCAAAAACTTTTTTTCCATGAAAAAATATCTCGTAATTCTGAGATAATTAACTCGTTAATTCTGAAAAACAGAGTAGATTTTCTTTCCTCAAGTAAATGCAATACGCTTCCGTAGAAGCTTGTTTCCGCCACAGAATTAAAACAAATTAAAAAGTAATTGCAACTTCTATTTCACAGTTGCGTGCTATAAAGTAGTAATTTTGAGTTATAAAGTCAGAATTGTAAGATATAAAATTGCAATTCTTAGAAAAAAAAAAGTATTTTCTTCTCAGAAATTGACTTTATAACTCAATTGTGACATATAACGCAATTCTGACTTTATAACTCGCATATTACAAGTTTATATCTCGCAATTCTGACTTTATAACTTGTAATTGTGAGAAAAAAAGTCCAAACTGTGAGATAAAAAGTCGCAATGATCTTTTAAATTGTTTTATTCCGTGGCGGAAACAAGCTCATCAAATTCAAAAGATAGTCATATAAAAACTAAACTTACAAATGTGCAAATTTTCCAATTAGTTTTCCATTTACTTTCATATGATAAATACGGTTTTGTACTGGCACTCAATATCAAATATAAGAAATTGAAAGAGGCATGTAATGAATTGGCCAAATAAAACAATATGTTAATGAAAATGTGTGACATTAACCTTTTTATTTTATAATAATTGTCTTATAAAAACAATAGCGCAACCCCTTCAGGCATGAATATAACAATACGGTAAAGCCTTAAAAATACATTAGAAAAGTTCATTCACTGCTCTTCAAAATAAAAAAAACGCACACATTTCTACGGCCTGTAAGTTAATTAAAAAGAAAGTCTTGCTGAATATCCCACAATGCAATGGGGTGAGTGATAAGAGCGAGCAGGCTAATTTGACTGTAACTGGGATAACAAAATGATGTGCAAATGGAAAGCGCTCTAATCTGCCCCAGTCGTGCTGTTTTATGAGTGTGGTTTGTGTTCATGGGGCATTAGGTTTGCAATTCAAATGATGTCAGACCACAGACTTCAAGCACTACAGTAAGTAGTATGCCGTACATAATCATAATTCAGTAATCAATATGCTGATATTCCCATTACAAACACAACTATTATCAACAACAATAAAACTGACCCCAAAATGCAAGCTAATATTGCTCGAGCAGAACATAAATAAGCATAGAAATCAAATGAATGACTGAGATGAAAACTGATATATCATCCCTAAAACGCCTGTAAACAGAGCAAGTGGATCAAATAACAAGATACACACACACACACACACACACACACACACCAAATAAGCAATGCCTGTGACGTCAGAGTCTCTCTGAAGGTTGATTAGAGAGTCTCTCTCCTCCTTGCAGACAAAAAAATGTGCTTGCCATTTTTGCGAGAGCAATCAGCGCACACTTTCAAACAAGTGACCAGGGTGTCAGTCCAATCCTGCGGCGGGGCGGCCCGATGGGCGCTGAAGCGACTCGCCTCTGATAGCAAACACACTGACCCTGCGCTATCCAATTTATTAGCCAGATTAGCATAGAGAGAGAGAGAGAGAGAAATGTTTTCAAAACGGGTCGCAAATAAATGATAAAAAAACATCTGAACTGGATTATGTGAATGCACAGCAAAAATCTTATTTAAATTAATTTAAAAAACAGAAGAAGGTTTTCAAATCCAATACGGTAACACTTTACTTGAAGGGGTGTGCATAAGACTAACATGACACCTTCATAATCATGACATGACACATGTTATGAATATGAAGGAAGTTGTATGCATGTTTATGACAACTGTCATTAAGTGTCATTCGCTCAGTTATGACATTTTTAATGCAAATATGACATTGTTTGAGATGTCTTTTATGACACCTTGACATAAGCAAATACATCATAACCTGTCAGTGTCTTTGTCATGACAACTTGACATTACTAAGACAACACAACCTGTCATAAACATGACCTAGCAGATTGATTATCAAACTTAAAAAAACCACTTAGCTTTATTGGTTAACATTACATTAAACTGTCAGGTGGTTGGTTTTGACATTGGCTGTCATGAAGCCATTATAACTCTTTAATGACAAATTCAATTTGTACCACTGTAGTTGAGGTCACGAAAAATATTCATGACACAGTTATAATGGCCTTATGAAGCCAATGTCAAAACCAACCACATGACAGTTTAACTTAATTTAATGTCAAGTTGTTATGACAAAGACACTGACAGGTTATGATGTTATGGTTTATGTCAAGGTGTCATAAAAAAGACATCTCAAACAATGTCATATTTGCATTCAAAATGTCATTATTGAGCGAAAGACACTTAATGACAGTTGTCATAAACATGCATAAACCCTACTTCATATTCATGACATATGTCATGTCATGGTTATGAAGGTGTCATGTCAGTCTTATGTACACCCCTTCAAGTAAAGTGTTACCCAGAAGGGGTAAATGGGCTATTATTATGTCAGCACAATGTTTCATATTTGGCACGTGAAATGAGATATTTTCATGGTGATTGATCGGCCACAGTTCGATGATACGTCTGACGATGACCTCGAGGTCCTTCTGAGTGTGTGTGTGTGTGTGTGTGTGTGTGTGTGTGTGTGTGTGTGTGTGTGTGTGTGTGTGTGTGTGTGTGTGTGTGTGTGTGTGTGTGTGTGTGTGTGTGTGTGGAGTTACAGGTGAGAGATGGGGTGATCTCACACTGTTCTGAGGAACTTTAGTTTTCATTTACTATTTACAAAACCGATTCAAACTCCCAAAGAAATATCTGTATCTCTGTAAATTTAGTTGTACGATTATTGTAAGTAAAAAACAAAGTCATATCTACCTACACTCCTGTAATTCCAACGTGTTTTTTTTTTTTTTTTTTTTTTTTGTGGAACAAAAATACGCTATTCATAATAATGATGGGATGTTTGGACTCGGGGGGGGGAAACAAATGCATTGGATGATTTAATATTCAGCACTCTTTTTTCCACTTACTGACAAAGACAGGAAAGTTTTGAGCAAATGATGCAATTTAGTTCTGCAAATGGTGCTTATGAATTATGAAGTTTTCAAAATTAGGAAAATTAGCATTTCTTTTGAAAAAATTTCTTCTTTAACAATAGGCTACATCAAACTTTTATTCAATGATTACAGCTAAAAAAAAAACATTTATGAAATTAGCTTTTTTTAAATTATTTTTTATCAACAATAAATCAATTTTTTTTTCAATCTCATACATTTGATCTATTCAATATTGCTCGTTCCACAGCTTGCCATATTTTGTGCAGTTCCTTACCTGTTTTATTACAGTTTTTTTTATTCGCTTTGGTACTATTTTCACAAGTAAGGTGTACATTTTCAAAACTCTTAGTACAAAAATCCAAACTGATCACACTTGTAACACAGCTAGTCATTCTTTCAAAACATGATCCCATGCTTTCATTACAGTTATACATTTTTCAGTCCACATAATCATTGTTTCAAACACAAGATTATTGTAATATGTAATTAGAACGTTTGGTTTAATCATAGAAACACAACAGTATGATCTTCTTTCAATTTAGTACTTTTAACAATCAGTTCATTCAACAGCAAACAATGCAAGATACATGTTTCAAATCACCCTTGTTGCTGAAATAATTACAGTATTATAGGCTACAGTTGCCACATTAGAAAATACACGTGCATTACCTAACTTATGTAATTGAATCAATAATGTTTGTAATAGTATCTGCAGTGAGTTATCAAAAGCTGTGATGAAGTATGACACAGCCATGAGGTTCTGTGCTAGAACAGAGTTTGCTGGCAATACACTGTAAAAAAAATCCCGTTGTTTTTACGGAAAAAAACTGGCAGCTGTGGTTACCAGAACTTTACCGTCAAAAATACGGTATCAACGTTTTTGGTTTTACGGACTTAATGTAATATTTACAGTATTAAACCGTAATTCATTATCTGATACAATGATAATTTACCAACTTATTGAAGTTTTAGTATCTGTTTTGTACCATTGTAATACACTGACAACAAACAACCATCACAGCAGAGATGAGAGTCACATGATGAATCAAAGCTCATCACAAGCAATATTCAAAAAGAAAGTTAATACAATTATAGTGAAGCTGCACAGTGTTATTCGCACAAACATTAAACACCATCATGGTAACACACATGAAATTTTAAAAATGCAATAAACATTAATTTAACAACATTAAATGTAACATATAACCCTAATGTACATAACTGATTAGAAAAGAACTAAGAAAACTAAGAAGAAACATAGTTATTTCAACAAAAATAAATCAAATGTGAAGTGTCATGCAGGGAATTGTGGGAATGTCAATTTACGGTTTTTCACTGTAAATTATACAATGAGTTGTTCTTTTCACTTTCAAAAACTGTAAATTCAACGGTATTTTACAGTAAAATTACATTAAATGTACCGTTAGATCTATCACAGTTATTTACCGTATATAGTAAGGAAACTTTCTGTTAACCAATTAACAGTTTTGCACTGTAGCATTTTTACAGTCTTTTACCGTTAAAATCACGATCATTTTTTACAGTGTACAGTAAATGTGTTCACTCTATACCCTTTGACTGAATCTATACTGTAGTGGACCTTTACAGATGAAGGTTGAGTTACAGTAATGTGGCAGTCTCTACCATGGTAATCTGTTTACAGTATCACATGGCATACATACTGTAATGTAAAATGCTGTATTTGATGCCATCTGTCTCCCTTCTACTGATGCATCTCTAATCAATCTAATGTTTTACAGTCATTGACCGTTTCCTCTCCATTATACTCTATTCTGCTTTACAGTGTTTTCACAAATGGCAAATTTCTCTGTATCTCTCTCACACACACACATGCGTGTGCACACACTTTGAACATAGTGGTGGTTATTATCTATAAATCACTTATGTAAAAATAATTCATTACATTTGGTTATCCATATCGGAAATTGCAAACAAGTTATAGAAACTGTATATAGAATCAATATCTATAGAAATCTATAGGTGTACCAAATGATTCATTGATTAACCATTAAGATCAGTTGGATTAAATAATAGACAAATGTATTAAACTGAACAAAAAGAGATGCAAATCAAAAGTTTGATAATAAGAGCTTTATGAAAGCCAGTTACTGTGAATGAAACAGTTATAGATGAAACACTTATTTTGTATTGTGAAAAGGATACTTTGTGATTTTGTGAATTGTACTAACACAATTAAAAATATGATGAAATGTTTGAAAAAAGTGCACTTTTGATGATCTGTTGTGATATTAGCAATAAGAGTTTTGAAAATGTACACCGTACTTCTGAAAATAGTACCAAAGCGAATAAAAAAAACTGTAATGTATGACTGGCAAATATACATCACATTAAGATTATTAGTTTGTTTACAGTCTCATTCAAATGGAGAGTGTATACCAAGTCTTCTGCAGCAATATTATATGGCTGAAATTTAAGTCATTATTCAATATTCGCCATATAGCCATGACTGAAGAAAGAGTGTTCTGAAGGACAGAGCCGTGTGTGACGAACCGCTCATTAAAAAGCGGTGAGTGTGTGTGTGTGTGTGTGTGTGTGTGTGTGTGAGTGAGTGAGTGAGTGAGTGAGTGAGTGAGTGAGTGAGTGAGTGAGTGAGTGAGTGAGTGAGTGAGTGAGTGAGTGAGTGAGTGAGTGAGTGCCTGCGTGGTTGTGAGTGAGTGTGTGAGTGTGTGTGTGTGTGTGTGTGTGTGTGTGTGTGTGTGTGTGTGTGTGTGTGTGTGTGTGTGTGTGTGTGTGTGTGTGTGTGTGTGTGTGTGTGTGTGTGTGTGTGTGTGAGTGAGTGAGTGAGTGAGTGAGTGAGTGAGTGAGTGAGTGAGTGAGTGAGTGAGTGAGTGAGTGCCTGCGTGGTTGTGAGTGAGTGAGTGTGTGAGTGTGTGTGTGTGTGTGTGTGTGTGTGTGTGTGAGAGTGAGTAACTGAGTGTGTAACTGAGTGTGTGTGTGTGTGTGTGTGTGTGTGTGTGTGTGTGTGTGTGTGTGTGTGTGTGTGTGTGTGTGTGTGTGTGTGAGTGAGTGAGTAATTGAGTGTGTGAGTGAGTGTGTGTGTGTGTGTGTGTGTGTGTGTGTGTGTGTGTGTGTGTGTGTGTGTGTGTGTGTGTGTGTGTGTGTGTGTGTGTGTGTGTGTGTGTGTGTGTGTGTGTGTGTGTGTGTGTGTGTGTGTGTGTGTGTGTGTTTAAATGCTTCAAAAAGGGAAATTAAACACCATAAAACAAATCCACATGACTAGAATGCTATGTCACTCAAAAAACAAAAATTAGACCTGCATTAAAGGTTTATGTATTTGAATTGCATATTTCCATCCATTTGGATGACATAGTTTTAACATAAACAAATTAATAAACTTAATGTGATGCATATAAATTTCTTTTAAATTGTAATCTTATTTCACAATAATTACGGTTTGCATTTTAATCAAATAATGCAGCCTGGGTGTGCATAAAAGACTTCTTTTTAAAAACATTAAAATTATTACAAACCGTTAGTGTACATCTACGCTACCTTCAAAAACTGAGCAGATGAAGACATGATCTCAGTGGACAGAACATTACTAGCTTCAGAACTGCTTGTATTTTTCAGACTAGGACTGTGGCGAGCTCTCTTAAGGGAGCGCTGTTCCAGGTTGAACACCGATAAAACACAAAAGTTGCAATGGGACGTCTATTATCGTCCTCTGCGGCTGCTTATCTGTCTGAATGTGTGACTTTGGGTCAATGCAATCAGTTCTGGGGGAATGGAAGTGAGCCTAAATTTAACAGCTTTTGTTTACCTTATCTCTCACCGGCGCCACCGACCAGAATGACCGAAATGTAGAGTTTCTCTTCTCTTAATCAGTGACCCGGCCATTTGTGTAGGTTCTGTTCAATGTGATTTTTACTGGCAATGCATCCACGAAAAGGACATTTGGATTCGGTAGTAGTTCAACTGAACAACAGTCTGACTTGAGAATGACTATAAAAACACTAAGTAGAGAGACATGTCGAAGACAACCACATTCTATGGATTACAGGATTAGTGAGTCGACTAGTCACTCAACAAACATTAGTTTAGATTCAGTTGAACTTGAAAGCAGATTTTCATTAAGGAACGATTAGTCAAGTAGTCATATAGATTATTGTAGATTACAAATGAAAATATTTTGTACTTAACATTTAGTTATGTAAATGCACAGTATTACATATCTCTATAAGGAAAATCAAAAATACACTCTTCAATAAGGTCTCATTTGTTATCACTAGTTAATGCATTAACTAACATGAAGAAACAATGAGCAATATATTTTTACAGCATTTATCAATCTTCGCTAATGTTAGGTAATAAAAATGTTCATGTTCACAGTGCATTAACTGATGTTAACAGATACAACATTTGATCTTAAAATTGTATTAGTAAATGTTGAAATGAACATGATTAATAAATTAGGTAAAAAGTATTGTACATTGTAAGTTCATGTTAATTGACTAATGTTACAAATGATACTTTATTCTGTAGTTTTACCAAATCTTTTTTTTTTTTCTCTATCCATGTGATTATCAATTACTGAATCAGCTTTTACATTTGGTTTCCACCTTGTTCATTTTACTGAGATTTGGACCCCAAATTCTGAATAATTCAATTATTTTGGTCAAATTGCTTTTTGGATGCACCTTATGTAGCCTATTTCAGCTGGGAAATACAGTGTGCTAGGTCTCTCTGACCCCTACAAAGGTCAAACCAAACAGCTTAAAATTATTTCAATTTTCACAAAGATAATGCGGATTATCATCTATGATTGCGAAGATTTTTTTCTGTTCACTCTCTAAAAGTTCGCAACACTTACAAAAAAAGTAGGCTAATAATAAAAATATGGTAGTAGTACCATGGTCATAGTGTTACGGTTACCATACGATGCCATCACTGTACCATAGTAGGCCTATCACCACAGTACTTTTTTGTAAGAGAAATACACATTATCTGAATAAGGTCTAAAATATTGGAACGTGACCATGACCTTTTAAAGTTTCAGTGAAAGGATCAACAGTGTGAGAACAATGTTATGATTATTCAAAGTACAAGTTTTACTACATAATGAGGCCTGCATGTTCTGTTGAATAAATCGATGCCATTCAAAAACAAAGCGATTTCTAAAGCGCATCATTATCGAATCTGATCAAAGCTATACGTTCATTATGATTCATGCTGTAAGTTTTACTGAGTTAACTGAGTGTTTCTTGCCCATGCAATTAGAATTAAACAAGTCTTTCATGCTTGTTGTCTTCACACAATATTTGAAGTGTTTTGAAAGGGAGTTTTTTTTTTTTACCACAGCTCACAGTACACTTGACAGTGTGCTTCTACTGTCCTCTAGTGGCCCTATAGAGTGTGTGATTCCACACAGTGTGTTGCTTTTCTCTTACAGTGACATTGTGGACAGCACGTCCAACAAAACAACCGCAATCTTACCTTTATGCCAAGCTTGCAGGGCTGAAATGTATTTATTTTCCTCAAACATTGTATTTTTTAGTTATTATTCATCAGTTTTCTGCAATTAGTTATCTTTCCTTTGCAGGTGTAGTTTGTTCAGGATCTATCAAAGCCCTCATTTAATTATTTTTAAATAGCCAATAGCCTTTAAGCTTCATCACAGCCTGAACTATGATTGGCTGGTCAGATCAGATGGTGGCCTATTAGGGGGCGGAGCAGGCACGAATTAGAGAGCGTTTTATTGGACCAAATTTACATGTAAATTTAAATTTGCAATGTTTGTTTTTCTCAGAAAACAAAGACTGTATATTTTAAATGCATACATCTGGTAAAAGTTGACTTTGTTCATTTTAAATGCATATATTTGACATGGACAAGCCACAAAACTTTATTTTGATTTAATGGGTTTCACTGATTTACATTGTCAGCAAGTTCTGGATTCAAATCTAACCAACAACAATGATGTTGTTATGCTAAACTGTGATATTTTTTGCAATTATTTGCATCCTAAATTGTGATTAGTCTTTTCGTTTCTTGCATGCATTTATTCATCTATAGCCGCTTTTACACTAAAATGATGGTGTCAAGCACAGCTGATCTAAAATAAGATGCTCGCCAAGTGTAAAGAGCAACAAAGCGGCATTTCTTCTACATATAACCGAGTCAAGAACTACAGACAAAAAATAAAACCTTATTTAACTCTTCTGCCTTAAAGACACTGGTATTTCCATCAGGAAATGGCTTTTCTGTTTGAGTATTTTAAATTACATATGTAAATTCAATAATTCTTAACCACGCGTGCATAACTATTTAAATAACAGACTTTAGGAAATAAATCATATAAAATATGCAATCGTAAAAGAAAACAAGAAAAAATGTATGTGACATAATTTGTCAAAATAGTTTATTCCATATAGATTTCAATGATTTATTTGATTTGTGAAGCTGTTTAAGATTGAATTTGAATAATATTAATAGATATTTGCATTCTCAGGCTTTTCCATATGATTGTAGTAAACATTCAACCAACAAACACTCAAAATAAACTGCATCTTGATATTTACAAACTCATCTTGTTTTATAACATTTAGCTAGCAAGTATGAAAGCACATAGTCATTTGGCATACACTTCATCAAGTACATTTGTGACAGTCATCCTGAAAAGTCAAGTGCACAGGGGTGATGGGTTGTATTTGTTAACCCAGCCAACTTCAGGTGAGTCTTCTAGTCTAATTTTCTGTTATGTAAAAGTCTCTACTACAGGCACTGGTTTCTGACATTGTTCTCCTTCCCAGCCTGGGAAACACTGGCACCTAAAAGTGTCTGTGAATCCTCTGGTTTGATCTTCAGCCGTCCTCAGCCTCCTGTGAGCTACATAAGACGGACCCGCTGTAACTGGCCCAGGCAGCTCGGCTCGGGGAACGATGGACCATGAGGCTGGGTCCAGATGCAGGAAGGCTGAGGCGCTCGGGTCTCGTCTGACACACCGGCCCTGGGACGAGCACACGGTCCTGCTGCAGAGAAACGCTGCCTCTGTCACGTTCACGATGTAGCGGCCAAGAGTGTTGTCCAGGTACTCCCGCACCGCTACACAGGCTTTCTGCACAGAGAGGATATGATCATTGGTTATGTTTACGTGTGTGCATGTATGTGAGTTTATACACTCTTAAAATTAAAGGTTCTCTGTTGCCATTGATGATTCCATAAAGAACCTATCAAATGCACAAAAGATTCACAAAAGTAGAAAAAGGTTCTTCAGATTATTCAAATGTTCTTCACACTAAGACAAAATGATTCTTTTAAGAACTGTTCACTGAAAGGTTCTTTTGGGAACCAAAAATGGTTCTTCTAAGGCATCGCTGTGAAACCCCTTTTTGGAAACCTTATTTTTGAGAGTGCACTGTGGCTATGAGCTGTAGCTTTTATCAACATTAATATTTTAGGTTAAAACCTAATTAACCTAACCTAACAAATAGCACTATTTTTAAATTAGATGAGTTTGTAAGTAACAGAAACCCATATCTTAGGTATGGATTTATTAATTTTTTTCATTTATAAGATATATTCAAGTAATAGCAATTCCAAGAAATTTAAGACGTATTTTAAAGTAAATTCACAGGTTCGTTGTCACTTAACTCGTCAATTTTCATTATTTCACATAACTTGTTTTCTTTGTTGTTTCAGTGGAGGCTTTAAGTAATCCCTTTTGGGTTTTCTGCCTCTCCCTGCACAGTATATGGATTGTACTTTCTTGTTTTTATTGTATACTGTATATTTTATATTTGTGCACATAACTAAACTAAACTAAGATGGAGTAAAGCATTTTACAACTTCCCAAAAGCATTTCATGTTTGACTACTGAAAATACAAGTGCATACGAATACTGTAAATTACTTCTTGACATGAATGCTTGTGTATCGCTCTCATATGAGTATGAGTGAACAGAACATGTCTAGTGTGACGCCATCTATACAGTAGAAGTTTCCCTACACAGGGTTTTTTTGCAGTGATGCCATTGAAGAACCATTTTTGGTTCCGCAAAAGAATTTTACAAAAACACGTTTATAAATATATACTTATTTTTTATTTTCCCACCACAAAATCTGTAATTTTCTGTCACTGTTTTAATGTAGTAAAACACCCACAGGTGTAGCAGAAAACATCTGGGTCATTTTTGCATTTTCTTCTGTCACTAGCATTAAGTCTAATCTTGAAATCAGGATTAGGCTTAAAGGGATCGTCCACCAAGACTACCACAACTACCACTTTGCCGCTTCAAAAAGTTTATAAAGAGATTGTAAAACTAAGGTTTAAATGTGAATAAAAGCCTAAATTCAATCTGTTCATCATATGAAGCGTCAAAGTGGCAGTTGTGTTGCTGTCAATGGAGGGACAGAAATCTCTCAGAACGACATGAGTGCGAGTAAATGATGACAGAATTTTCATTTTTGGGTGAACTATGCCTTTAAAATAATGTCATACATGTAAAAATTAGCTGAGAATTGAACAAATAGCTGTAGCCTGGCTCAGAAGAGTTTGTGTTAGTTTTTCTAGTGATTAAGGGATAATACAAGACTTCTTCACCCAAAAATGCTACGAAATCCACATATTTTGTGAGAAAGTTTGACATGCTTGAGCAAAACAGGCACTATTTTTGGAATCATCACCCCAAAATTAGTAAGAAACAAGGATTTCCTTCAGCACATATGATGCAGAAGTGTGTGCATTTCTGTATTATTCCCTCTGACCTTCGTTTTGGAGTAGTTTCCATTGCCCCAGAGCACGATACCAGAAGCCCCTAGAGCAACGCTCTCTCCAATAGTGTGCACCAAGTCCTCCTGAAAACACAAACAAGTGACATATAAACCACATTTTTGATCAATTCTGTATTTTACCCATTTAATTTTTATTCATAGATCAACTTTATCTGAGCTGACCTGTGAGAGAAACTCCATGGAGTAAGTGTAGGCGATCCTGGCGTAGGGGAAGACAGGTGGTGGGTGATGGGAGATCTGTTCCCTCACTCTCAGGGCCTCCAGGATCCGATGCCGGCTGTAGAGCAAGATATCCCGATCCCGGCCCCGGAGCCCCAGCTCCAGATAGATATCAGGGTACAGGGCCGAGCTGACGTTCCACAGCCAGGCCAGTTTATCATTCCTCTTCATCTCCAGAGCAGGACACTCACCTGTATACGTCCCGTTCTTCTTGTACTGATAATTATAGCAGCCAGGGAAGCCATAAAACCCCCATAATCCTCCAGGGCGCTCTTTGTGGCCCAGCTTTAAAGTGTCCTCCATAAAGGCCCGTGAAGCTTCCTCGAATTCACGCACAGCTTCCGTTTCTATCTGCTCCGGATTCCAGCTAGGATGTTTGGCTTTCACTAAAGTCCTAGAGCCCTTCCAGTACACTTCTTTAGTGTCCCAGTTACGTTCCCACAGCGGCCTCCACTTTTCCCAGTCGACGACGGCCAGCCCGTGAAAGCCACGATCTGGGATGTCTCTCCGCAGGTCGCCATCGGCCTTCCGAAGGTGCTGGTCCAGGCTGGAGTTCTGAGGAACACCTCCATACACCGGTTCACTGCCAAGGCCATAGTAAGGATACTCTCCCAACTTATCAGAGTAGAAAATAGTGATGTTGTCGCCCATGAAGGCCTGGTCTCGGTTGTGCACGATGTCAAAGACGCTTAAGTCCAGATCGACCCCAAATTGAGACATGCAGCGCTCCGTCGGCGCGTTCCATACGGAAAAAAACGGGAGACGAGTGAGGAGAGGGGATGAGATCGGGGGACGGCCGAGAACAGACGCAAAACAGATGCTGAACACCAGCAGAGGACATGTTCCACGCCCAAGCTCGTCCATCCCTGGAAAAGGTGACACGTTGGACCTGCAATGACAGGAACGTGGAACATTTAGCATCCAGCTCCACACCTGATGTTACATGAGCCGAGGCAATTTAAATGGAAATGAAGCCGAGCTACAGTCTAATTTCAAAAGGTAATTTCAATGATGAGAGGCAATTTTTTTGAACAAAGGTATACTTTATCCTGAACAACTCATTATCCATAATAATCATCCACTTCAGGAAACACTACATTAAGTGTGTGTGTGTGTGTGTGTGTGTGTGTGTGTGTGTGTGTGTGTGTGTGTGTGTGTGTGTGTGTGTGTGTGTGTGTGTGTGTGTGTGTGTGTGTGTGTGTGTGTGTGGACCTTTCCCCTGAAACGTGACTTTATAATTGTACATGATTTTTCATTTCATTGGGAAACAGAGGCAGATACATAGATGAAATGGTTCTATGACAATTACATACAAAATAAAAATGTATTATCATTATTCTTTAACATTAATAACATCTTGGGCACATTATATGGTAATACTGTGATATATGAATATTACATTTGTGTTGATATTATGGTACAGTAAAGATTAATATTATGGTATGTATATGATTATATATATTTGTATGTATATGTATCAAAAGCTTTATTACAGACTCAGGGTCCAAATAAAAGCAAGACATAAAATAAAAATATACAACAACAAAAAGAAGAATATATAAATATATTTACCATCATAAATATCCTTACAAAGACAAAAGCACCAAAAATTACTATTTTACCACCATTACACGAATTTTAGTAACTTACTATTACCATCAGTAGTTTTGAAACCAACACGTCCAAAAAAGCGTAGTATTACCATAGAATTTTTATGTTGGTGTTGGTTAGCATGGTAACTTACACAAAACTTGAAGTTAAATACACGCATTAAATTGGCGAGATCTGACAAGCAGTGTTTAGACGTTTATGACAATTAGAAGAATGGTGGTGACCTATTTTGTTGTTCAGAACTAAAAAGAGGAACCATGACTTTACGCAAGAAAACCGTCAAACACAGAGAATGTACATTTTGACGCTCCGTGAATATTAATAAATGCACGCAATCATATCAGCTAGACATATAATATCGTACTTACTTATTCAGTAAAACTTTATGAATCACTCACGAAATATCAAATGGTTTCAGCTTCACTCGTGACTTAAAAATCTCCAAATGGGAAAAGAGGGCGTGGTCTAAGGAGGAGCGTTCACACCGGCGGCGTTAAAGGGATAGTTCACCTAAAAATGAAAATTCTGTCATTAATTACTACTCACCCTCCTTCGTTCGTCTTCGGAACAAAAATGAAGATCTCTTTGATGATATCTGAGAGATTTCTCCCTCCATTGACAGCTATGCAACTACAACTTAGATGCTTCAAAAAGTTCATAAAGAGAGATCGTAAAACTAACGTGGTTTAGTCCAAATTATCTTAGACACGATCGCTTTTATTCACATATAAACATGCATCAACACACATCAGTTGTGGTAAACAGAAGCTCTTTGAGCTCATGCAGGAACCAATGAGGTTTGTTCTCGCGCGTCAAGCAGATTTAATTTAGCAACCTAAATTAAATCTGTTCTTCATATAACGCGATCATGTCTCTTCAGAAAATTTGGGCTGAACTGCTCAATTCATATGGATTAGTTTTACGATCTCTTTATGAACTTTTTGAAGTGTCAAATTGGTAGCTTGGTAAATATATGAACTGCATGATCAGCATCTTTATAAAGGTTGTTTTTTTCGTGTAGATAGTGTGACATTTATGGTCATGTGACTCACAGCATTTCAAGATCAAGACTTAAATTCTCAAAAATAAGGAAGCAATTTCAGAATCTGTGATCCTAATACTCAGAAAAAACACCCTTCATAGTTCATACAAGCAAAGAGCTACAATTAACAATGAGGAACCAACATTATTTGTGGGTAACACCATAAAACACCACAGCTGCATGCAAAGCTGAACAACTGAAGTCATTTCTAGAGATTAAAGACTAACAAACATGCCATATTTCATATAGCTTCCTACTGGTAATGTCTATTTTGAGTAGACGTTCACAGAGTTAAAAGCACCATATAACTTTGTGGTTAGTAAACCCTGTAATTTGGGCTGGTCCTCCAGATCCAAGGGTTGGAGTCTCATACATGTCTCCTCTTTTAGTTCTTTTACTCAGTAAAAGTTCCACTAACTGAGAAACACTGAATGGTCACTGACTGTGAACTGTTGAGGCAGCGATAACCGTGAAAAGATATGAACACTCTTTAAAATGAATCCACAATGTTACCAGTCACATTTGTTTAATCAAAAGCAGAAATCATTTTGATCAAATATAATACTGTTACTGTCTGTGCATCACAATTTCAGAAAATCTAATTCGCAAAAATGCCACAGTTCAAAGATGTAATGCAAATGCTTCTCACACAGTCCAGTGCTTGTGCCTTTTTCATATATAAATATGACAGCGGTCACATAACTCTCATTACCATATAATCACCTCTACAACACTGACAGAGATGCTGAACGAAGCAAAAAGTGTGCATAAATGCTGATTCGGCAACCGTTCAATTAGTTCATGAAACAGTCAAAATAAAGAGGATGTTATCCAAAGTTGCAAAATATTTTTAAATAACAGGATATAAATAACTCAGTTCTTGAGTAACTTCTTTGTTTATTTTAAGGGTTTTTGATAGGACAGGACAGGAAACAGGGTTGTGATGAGGAAATGACATACGAGCCAGATTTAAACTCAGGTCAGTTATATGTGTCCACATTTCCAGCACTAGTAGTCTCATATTAACGATTATTAAAAGTGATTCACACAACTCATGCACTATATTTCAAGCCTTCTTAAGTCATTCAGGAAAAAAAAAAAGAAATATAAATGAATATTAATTTAAAGAGGCCATGTGATGCTATTTTAAAAGGTCATTATTTTTTTTATTAGAACAGGTTAACATACTTTAATGTTAAAAATATATATATATTCACGTACCCACCCCCTTTTTCAGGTTCAGGAAGTATTTTTTTCCATTCAGTTTTCCCATAGTTTTTTTTTTTTTTAAAGTCTACGTTAATGTGTTAAGCCATGAGGTGAAACACAACACTACAAACTTCAATTTTGAAGCAAAAAAACAATCAGACAAAAAGACAAAGGTACAAGACGTGTGTATTTAACGGCCTGTAGTTGTCTTTGGGTGGGTATGATATTTCAAATTGCGAGATGTTTGCAGAAGCAATATCGGCATTTTAGGCCGGTCTGGAGCAATGTTCTCTGTTGGAATAAATCCTATCTGTGGGAGACTATGAACTTGAACAGATACATTACACACTAAAGGAAAAGGAAAAACATTAAAAAGCATCAAATGGCCTCTTTAATATTGAATAGACAGAATTTTCATTTTAGGATGAACTGTCTATTTAAGGCTTGCTCAAATCCACTAGTTTGCACATACAAATCCACCCATTGGTGTAAGTACATTTGATGTTTGCACACTACATTGTAGTGTTAGATAACCAGCATCTTTATAGTCACATGTCTTAAATTCACACTCAAACCAAGACGGATTAATAAAACCAGATGTCCACCTATTCAAATTGTTTGATGATCGGTGACTCAAATAAAGACTCAACTATCTGAGTTTCAAATAAAACGTCTTCTGAATGAATCCACTATCAGATAGTCATACATTTTCATGAGATTTTCCTGTTGCACAATATCCTACATCTGGCTCAAAGGGTGTGCGAGAAACGTGTGACAACAAACAAAAGTGCTTATTTAAACTCCAAGGAACTTTTGAGTTTCCTGTGTTTATACTTATAAATTTCAATTTCAAGCTCACCCACATGACTTCATGAAAGCGAGGGACCTTTTCAGAACAGCATTTGGAGCGACAAACATTTCATAAGCAAGAAAACGGGTGTCAGTTGAGGTGTGTTCAGGTCAGTAAATGAAGCAGCAATGGACTGAGAAGGTAAATCCATATTGCTTTTAGTGCATGTCCGTGTCCCCGCTGCTGAAGAGGGTCCTCGAGGTCACATCTCTCGCCCTGATACCCACTATAACACTGGCACTGAAAGTCTTCACTCATCCGCCGCCGCTCTTCCACGCTCACTCCTCCCTTCACGTGCAGTTCACTGCCCTGGCCAACTATTGTGTGCGTCTGTGGGTCAAGATGGAGATACGTGTCTGTGTCCTGATGTCTGCGCAGACACCGGCCGTGGAAACTGCACAAGAAGCGACTGCACTGCTCGGCTGCTGTGGAGACGTTGAGGAGGTATCGGCCCAGTGGACCCCGCAAGAACTGGTTTATACTGGAACAACTGGCCTGAATGATGAAAAAGAGAAAGAGAACGAAATTATGTCAAGTAAAAATAGAGTTTTCCATTGCAAAACTGCCATGTTGCTACTGTATGTGGTTGGCAGGGTGTTGCAGACACTTTAATGTGTTTCTAAGGTGTTGTGGGTGGTTTCCAGGGCGTTGCTAAGGTGTTGTAGGCATTTTAGTGTTGCTATGCAGTAATTAGTCTGTCTACAAATAAATCATTTATGACTGTGGCAAAAACAGCAAAGGACAACTTATGTGCCAAAGTTTAAATCACCAATCATAACCATGTAAACTTGACATAATAATAATAGTCAGAAATCTTAAAACAAAAACAAAAAAAAAGTCTGCACATGCGTTTCATGTTTTGTATCCTATTTGATACATCAGGGCATAAAACCATATAGTATGATATGAGAATATGGAGCTCAAAAAACAAACGTATGCAATTTGGTGCAGATGTTATTTATACAGTCAAAAAGTAAGATGAACTTTTAATAGCTTGTAATGTAAATCAATAGAATCTTTATAACAGTATAACAGACTTACATAAAATGCTTATACATTTTAGTCTTCACTCTACATCTCCCAATAACATTAGTAAAATGATATTTAAATGCTTAGTTTTATGATCAAAGCTCTGTAGTTTTTATTATGGAGAGCAAAACATAATATAATGCAATGCATTGCAATAATGATTGAGACATGAACATAAACGTTCCTCGAAAGCATGATGGCTAGGGGTGGGAGATATTGACAAAAATGAATATCTCGATATTTTTTTCCAATATCTCGATATCGATATTCAGACGATATTTTTGCAATCCTTCAAAGAAATGTGTGCAAACTGGCAAAGAAGGTCCAGTTGGTCTTTTGACTTGCTCCATTTTACCTATCATTGTATAGAATTACTAGTACATAAAGATATGAGACAATTGATTTAAACATGAACCAAGTTACTGTGCTAAATATTTATTGTAATACAAGAACAGTGCTTTTTCAGTACAATATATGTACGTATTAAATTTACTTTGTGCTTTGCAAATAGGTAGTTGACAAAATTCACGGTTCGGTTCGATACGATACAGTGATGTATGTTTTCGATACAGCAAAAAGAAAGAAATAACAGATACATTTCCTATTTATTAAAAGAAAAAATATTTTTAAATAAGTGTGAGGTTTTTTTACATCTTGAAACCTTTAGTTTTATAAATGGGGGTCATATTTGAAGGATGAACAAATAATGTTTTGGTCATCATCACATTAAAAATAACTTTCAAATATGATAATATTTGAGTTTTGAAGTGCTGGAAAAAGATGTGTGATGTAGGCCTACCTGAAAGCATTTGACTATTTCTGCCAAACTTCCATGGTTACAGTTAGTGTTACTATATTAAACCCATGGTGAATGTTGCTGATCTGTGAACGTAAATTTGCCTATAACTAGTTCATTCCTGGCAAAATGTTTCTCCTGGTTTCCACGCAGTGCCGCTGCTAGCCATTTTGGTGCCCTAAGCATAATTCATTTATGATGCCCCCCCCGCCCCCCCTAAAAAAAAAACATTTTCATTTAGGATTTTCATTTTGGGGGGCTAAGCCCCCAATGAGGGTATGATTTATAAAAAAAATAAAAAGCTAAAAAGTAACACTTTAGATTAGGGTCTAATGTTTACTATTAACTAGTTTCATTACCATGCAATGGCATGGTTTTATAATCACTGGGATCCCGAATTTGAGGCAGGTTAGTTAGGGGTGTTCGGGGGAAATTTTGGATTTTTCTGAACTACAGATGTGCATTTTAAGATGTTGTGAAGGCAAAAAAAATAATAATAATAATAATTCGATAACAACAGCTTTAAAACCATGTCAGTGTGCAGCTGATTATTTTTCTCTCCTCATCAGCATCACACTCTTTTTCTCTTTGTTTTTATCTTGCCCTGTCTCTTCCCCTCCTAAAGTTGGCTTTTTTTAATTTACTAAAGGTTACAATTTGTATTTTATTCTCAATATGTACACATTCATTATAAATCCTGTGCCTAACATGATGAAAACGGCTTTGTTCATGTTTCTTGTCCCCTCACAATGACAGTAGCCTAAACTATTACACTAGGCTACATGTTACAGGCCTATTTTCAGTTAAAAATGGCGAAATTAGACAAAACTATATTAGTTTGCCTAATTATTTTTTGTCATTCGTTTAACATTTATGACCTAAAAAAACCTGTCAAATAAAGTTAAGTTTAGCTACTTACATCTTATCTCGCACTTGACCGTACACTGAAGCGTCGAGTTGCACTGTTAAAATTCGCGCTCAGCGTCTGTGAACATAAAGCCTGCCTACTTTGATTTGATTGGTCATCTCAAATATTCTGACATTGACGAGCAGTGACAGACCAATGAGGCTCAGAAGAACACACACATGAACACACACACACACACACACACCCTGTCCTGTGTTTCTGACGTGCTCTCTGTCTCTGCTCGGCGCCGCTGCGGAATGAAGAGGAAGAACGCGCTGAATCTGATTATAACAAGAAGTTTGATGATTGGTTTTTCATTAGGCTATTTTTGGTGCCCCCTCAGCACTTGGTGCCCTACGCACAGCGCGTGATGCGCGTGGTGGGAGCGGCGGCGCTGTTTCCACGTTTGATCCGTTAATAACAGAGAAATGTGCATGCTTCTCACTAGATCTCGCAGTGATGTTATTAGTAACGTTACTTCAGTGGCGAATTCTAATGTTTTCTCTGGATCTCTTAGCGCTGTGTATAACAGTGTCGCTTCATCACGATTCGGCGCCCCTGTTCGGCGCGCGCTGCACTGACATTGATGGTCCGAACTGAAACGGTCCGTGAAGCACAAAATAATAGCACAGTTTCGTTCCGCTTTTATTACGTTTGCCATTTGATGTTGTGCAACGTCATGGTGGTCGCGCCAACGCGGATTTTGGTCGGCAGGAAAAAATGGTCCAACGAATCGTTCGGTTTGTATGCGTACCGAACCGAAAGCCTCGTACCGAACGGTTCAATACGAATACGTGTACCGTTACACCCCTATTTGCAAACAGTACTTCTATTAGACTAACAACAATGTGACTACCTATTTACTAGAAGTTAAAAGAAGCCCTGTTCGGAGGCTATTACGGTGGATCTCTTGGGAAAATGTATTCCATCTTTTGGACTCATCATCGGATTGGACTGTAAAAATTATGAAATATTCCATATCCCAATTTTGCATATCGTCCAGACAACAATTTGGATATTATCGTCTAAACGATATATCGCCCACCTCTAATGATGGCTCATATTTGAAACTCACATTTGAACATACGTTTACTTTATAAAAATCAGTAAAGATTTCACAGCAAAAAGACACATGAACGACAAGCTGAAGGTGGACGTTTGTAAATACTCAAAGGCCTTTTACTTGCTAAAAAGTATCAGATGACAGAAGGCATGCATAACAAATATGATATATAATGTAATTATGAACAACAAAAGAACCATTAGCAAAATAATAAGAAGCAGCAGGGCAGGGCAGGGCAGGGCCGAGAGCCGTGGGAACAGAGCGAGTGTCTCGAGTCCCACGGAGGAGCTCCGGAAGGATAAAAGGGGAAGGGATGAAAGTGAAGGATGAGAGAGGACCAGACCTGGACTTTATGTTGTTGTTTTGTTTTAGTTTATGCGGCAGTAGTCCATAAGGTGCTGTCGCCTACTTACATTTTGTTGTTTATGGGTTTTTTTGTGATTAAAGTTATGTTGAACGTTCAATGGTTCCTGCCTCCTGCTTCCTTGATTATTATCATTAGAAACCCCTTAACGAGTCCTATTAATTATTAAAATAATATACAATGTGATGTGTGTGAATGCTTACGTTGCTGCTGGCATAAGTGGAATTGCCCCAGAATACGATACCAGCTGCTCCCAGGGCCACACTTTCTCCAATGGTGGACACCAAATCAGTCTGCACAAACACACACAAGGGAATCAGTCACTGGATTTTGCTGAGAGTTGAGGCCACAAATAACGAATGAATACAATTTTTGTAACAGCATCTTTGAAACAATCTAGGAAATTAGCTGGAATGGTATGATGGGTGGTGGCACTGAAAACATGACCAGCACCCTTCCTGTTCCACTGCACATAAACACACATATACAGAGATAAAGAGCAGAAAGTACGGGTACACACGGAAAAGCTTTGTGATAAACAACACAAAGACCATATACACAAGACACTCGCTTTAATCTTTACTAAAACTGCTCAAATAAATGGAGCAATGTTATGAAAGCACCACGGAGTCACTTAGTTGTCTCTGTATATTTAACTATAGAAGAAAGTATTTTGTATAAAAAGTACACGCTTCAACTTTAAATTCTATAACTTTTACCATCTTTATGAATAGATCTTGTTTTAAAGATGTTTTTTGTTGTGCATTAAACCTGAAGATCTTTAGGGGGAAGACAACAGTTGGGCATGTGAACTTTACTAACATACACAATTGAAGAAATATTTGCAGACACTCAGAAGACGTCTCTTTGGCAACTGAACAAACAGAATGGGGAGAGGAATGGAATATGCTCGTCCTTTAAGGTCAACCTTCATTTCCGCACATTCTGTTCAGTGTCAGAGGTTAGCTGTAGGTTGTATGCAGAGATTTTACAAAACTTTCATTGGCTCTTTGTAAATGTTACTAATCACCGCTCCCTAAGCAACTGTTGCCTTTGCGTTACAGCCTTTGTGATAAATGTATAGAAAAATGTGTGTGTTTGGATAGGTTTAAATGAACTTTCACAGAAATGATCCGAAGTAATGGTAAAATGTTGTTCCCATGCACTTTTAGAAATCTTGGATAAAACTCCGTCACCTCTCATTCCCAATTAAACTGGTAGAACATCAGTTCAAGCCCCCTTTAAATAAATGTATGGGGGGGGGGGAAACATTATTTTGGATAAATGCATTTATAAACGTAAAAGTACTAATTTAACGTTAATTCATGTGGATATTGATTCAGATTATTAAAGCCATAGTAAAAAGTTCTTTAAAGAGTAATTTAACAAATTCCTTTTTTAATGCTACACTCTTAATTCCAGCCTACGTAGGAACTTTCTTTTACCACTTTTGGTTGTCCTGCAGTTTTGCAGAAAATCACACAGTTTCCAAAATCAGTTCATTTACTAATGGGATTAAATGAAGAGCAAATGGAAAGTTTGCTTGGAAACTCCACTCATCAGATGTTTCTCTGATAATATGACACGTCTCCATCACAGAAGTGTCCCAAATAATCCTCAGATTTGTCGAGATACAATATTAACTTTAAATCTGCAATGGAATTAGAATCTGCAAAGTCAGAAAAATTATTAACTTGATGGAATTAATCTCAATATTGATTCAGAGAAGTTGTTTTAGCAAAGACATTACTCTTTAAAGATAATGTATTCATTTCTTTAAAGAAAATGACCTAATAAAAATGCTTTGCAATGCTACTCTTAAAGGGATAGTTCATCCAGAAATGAAAACTCTGTCAGTAATTTCTCACCCTCATGTTGTTCCAAACCCGCAAGACCTTCCGAGAGTATCTTCCGAACACAAATTAAGATCTATTTGATGAAATCTCTTTATGAACTTTTTGAAGTGTCAAAGTGGTAGTTGCGTATCTGTCAATGGAGGGACAGAAAGCTCTCAGATTTCATCTAAAAGATCTTCATTTGTGATCCTGAAGATGAACGAAAGTCTTACAGGTTAGGAACGACATGAGGGTGAGTTAATAATGACAGAATTACAAAACATTTTTCCAGCTACAATTCCAGCTTACATAAGAATAAAACCCAATACCACTTTTGGAGGTTCAGCAATGTTACAGAAAATCACACCGTTGACCCAAATCTTCAGTTTATTCCTAGATTGTTCTGTAACACTCGTCTCAGTCGGCAAAAGGTCAATCAGGCAATGAGCTGAAATTATCACTGCAAATGTTTCTGCTTTCTACAAACTCACCTCTGTCAGCAACTCCAGCTCATTGGCATACGTAGGGCGGCTGTAGACAAAAACAGGACGTGCCAGTCCCTCTCCCACCGATGCCAATCTTATTCCCTCTTTCACCCGGTTTC
Organism: Rhinichthys klamathensis goyatoka; assembly: GCF_029890125.1. Taxonomy (NCBI): domain Eukaryota; kingdom Metazoa; phylum Chordata; class Actinopteri; order Cypriniformes; family Leuciscidae; genus Rhinichthys; species Rhinichthys klamathensis. The sequence continues at coordinate 3,879,662 of NW_026606822.1, forward strand.
GGACAAACTGGCGACCAAAGGATGTTGAACGCAACACAGAGCCCATGTATATTGAAGGAAACAGGGCTGTGCTTTCAGTCCACAGCCATTTCAGCTGTTCGTTCCGGGCCACCTCTACATCCGGGCAGCGGCCCGTGTAGTTCTCCAGGCTGTTGCGATAGTCGTGGTTGTAGCAGTCGGGAAAGAGGTAGAAGCCCCACAGCTGGTTGGGACGCAAGCTTTTGGCCAGACGCAACGTCTCTAGCATGAATTTGCGGCTGGACATCTCGAACTCCTGCTGGGCCACTTTTTTTACCTGGGCAAGAGTCCAGTTCGGGTTTTTCTGGGCCACTAAGCGCTCCGACTGGGTCTTGTATATGCCTTTGGCGTCCCAATTTCGAATCCACAGCGGACGCCATTCCTCCCAGTCGATGACGGCCAGACCTCGTGCGAACGGGTCACGAATGTACTTCTCAATCCCCTCTGGCATCTTCTCTCGGTGGTGCGTGAGGCTGGCGATCTGAGGTAGTCCACCATTGACGGCGGTGCCGTGCTCAAAGTGTGGATACAAGCCCAGGCGGTCTTTGTAGAAGATGGTGAGGTTCTGCTTGGTGAAGCCCTCATTTGGAGACGCCACGATCTGAAACTGGTCCAGCTGGAAATGGACTTTGTGTCGAGGCCTGCAGTCTTCAGTTGGGGCGTTCCAGACAAGAACCAGCGGCTTCTGAGGGTAAAGAGGCCATCTGGTGGGCTTCAGCTCTTCAGCAAGAGCAAGATGATCCAGAGCCAGTGGAACCAACAACCAGATTCTCCAATTAAGTTGGATCCAGTAATCCATGGCTTCAGTCATTCACAATAAGGGCCTGAAATAAAGTCACATTCCTCATTACAGTTCATTATGATCAGAATTTTCAGTCAATAAAAATATTTTCTGATATTGTTCATTCAAAGCAGGGAAACAAGAAGACATGAGTTTTTTATATAGGGGACCGCAGCAAATGTAATGAGACCATTTTAACCTCGTAAATGTAATAAGTTATAAATCAATGATTGTATGACTTTGAGTTTTTATTCTAAGTTCTTATTCTAACTGTTACTGCTATTCCCACTGTAAAAATTAAATATAATTTTTTTATATTAGATAATATCCATGTTATTTTTTTGTAAACATATAATTGTAATAATTTAGCAAATACATAAACACATTTCTTTTACCTAAAGTAATCAAAGTTATGAATGAAATGTTAAATGCTACTTTATTGTAACCCTTTTACACAATCACACAATTCATAGAGAGACACATGATGATATTCCAATTTAAGGCAGAATGACCTGATCAGACATTGATTTTACTGACCCATAAAAAAATATCTTCATATCTCATTTGTTTATCCTAAAGTAATGGGATTAGATGAAGATGAGTCTCAGACAATGTTTAGGTTTGTCAAGATACAATCTTTAATTTTAATCAAAAATCAGAGATCTCAATTATTTTAATATTTCTCATCAAATATTTCCAAACGCCAATTTTCTTTTTTCTGTTCTCCACATTAATCTTGCACTGTACATATTTAGGCATACTCTACGTCGATAATAAACTCTATTTGTTTCTTCTAGGGGATTGTATAAGTTGATGTTTAAATAAAACATAAATGAGAACAAAAAAGAACAGCATCTGAGCAATAAAATGTAAATCTCTTTGCAAAATTCAAAGAATATCGTAGTACCATGGTACATATCATTTTGTGAGTGTAAAAAGTGTTTAATACAATCAAAAACCAACACCAGCCTTTTCACATCAATCACAGAGCAACAAACATGAAACCAAAACAACTTTTTCATGGAAATAACTCACCTTTGATATTAAAAATAACAGTCATTCCCTGATACATAACTCCATCCTGTGTTTGCGATGTAAATCATTGCTGTTGCCTCATAGAGACTTCCGCGAGTGTTCCGCTGTTCATAAAGGCTTCAGATCAGATGTTGCGATGTAATGTCGCTTGAAGTCTCATGAGAATCTTGTCATATTCTTCATCTGATAAGCGTGTATCTTTGCGGCAGCGCAACAACTTCAAAGCGCCACTTTCATAAGTTTCATTGATTCGTTGCATGGGCGTGGTTTATGACCAGCTCACTGGGGGCGTGTTTCCTTTATGCAAATCATGTGAGTATAACATGTGCAATTCAGGTCCAAAAGAACGTTTTTTTAATTGAATAAATATTAAATCAATAAAAAAAAAACATTTATTAAATTGATTAATTAAAAGAAAATTAAAATTAAAAGAAACAGAACATGCTCATTGATCACAGAAATGTGTGTGTGTGTGTGTATATTATTAAATAAATAAATACATTGAAAGAAAAGAAAATGTAAATTAAAAAGAAACAGAACATGCTCACTAATAACAATTTTTGTATGTGTGTGTGTGTATTTACACCTATATATATATATATATGTATAACAATTAATTAATTAATTAAAATAAAATGAAAAGAAACAGCATATGCTCACTGATCACAATACACACACACACACACACACACACAGACACACACATTTGTAAGGGCCGACTTGCAAAAAAGCCATAAAATTACCATGTTTTTGAACACGATACTGCTACCTCCAGACACTATAATACTATAGTATGCTTTTGAAGAACCTTGAATCACTACAGATGAATACCATGGTATAAATCTTAATCTATAATTTGACAAAGCAGCTGTTTCTATGCTCTTAATGTAATAAAATAAAAAATTATTTCAATTTCTCATCCATCACATAAGTGTTAATTTTAAGATTTATCCATATTAATAAATTATGACCTATATTTTGCCTTGCTTTGGTCTTTAAAATAGAAACAACAGTATATAGATTCACTGAAACTAGATGTTTGAGGATTCACATGACGGATATGAAATCAGAGCGTCATTAGGCTTCTTTCAAGTGAGAATGACCAACTGAGATCCTGTTCCGCTGATCTTCTGCTGACTCATGTGTGTGTGTGTGTGTGTGTGTGTGTGCTCTGTCAGTGCATGTGCGCTCATGAAAAAGAGAGGGACACTTCCTTCCTCCGCCCGTTCCTTTTCTCCCCGTTCTCGGGGTTTTACATCACTGTTTCTTCCAACTAGGCAGCGCCAGGAAGCTTTAACAATATGAGAGGAACTGGACGCACACACACCCATCAAGCCCGTCTCCCAAAAATGGCAAACTCACATCCTTGAGCGTCCGGCAGCAGTTCCCCTGTATTATCTCTCCATCTCTACTCCTATAAGAGCAAACCTTCAGGTCAAAGGTCAACCAGCAGCTTTATCAGAGGCCAATGATAAAAGGCTTTTGAGGTTGAAAAAGTAAGATCTTATAAGATCTTAACAAGCGAACACTGGGGAATAGCTCTATATTTCAAGCATTATGAGGATGATAGCATAGCATGTGATCTGACTGTTTAACAGTACCGTCACACACACACACACACACACACACACAAGCCCCAGTGGGCCGCTGTAACCTTCACATGTCTCATCACGCATTCACTCTTACACCCTCCAGCAGTGTGTTCTCTCTTATCGGTGTCAGGGATTGTGCGCAGACATGGCATCCTGTCGCAGCTTCCTGTATTTCATTCACATGGGTGGGACGAACATTCCCAGTGAAGTCATCTACATCGGGACAGGCATCTGTTTGCAATGAACGTGCCTTTGCGGGGCCTGGCCGGCTCTGATAATGTATCTATCGTATGCCGATAGAGCACAAGCTGCTGAACGGGAGTGGAAGCCTCTCAGCGGTGAACTTCAAAGAAGCGAGGAGACATTACAAACAGCTTAACCTCTGACCTTTCACATTTACCACACCCACATCCCCAGTGCCAGGCAAACACTGAACACAGCCAAAATAAACGAAATATGGAAGAAGAACGCCGGTTACAATGCACAACCCAAGGAAAAAGTGTCCAAAATAAATAGGAAAGGATGATATTATAATTTATTAGAAAAATATTTTTTAAACCTCTTTTATTGTGTAACGAAAACATTGTGTTGCACCAAAAGTGACATTCCAGTAATTTATTATTACAACAAATTAATGATCATTATTTTCTTCTTATGGCCGATAACCAATAAATGGCAGAGATGAAAATTCTATATTATTAAATGAATGAATACTAACTCTGAATAAATGAATAACAACTTATATAATAAATAATAATTATAATAAATATATAATAATATTGAAATTTTTTAACACATAAATTAAAAAAGTAAATGCTAAAAAAAATTAATTTGGGAGTCTCAACCAGGTTTATTATCGTTAACTAAAACCTACAACTTTTTCTTTACTAAGAAACATTATCCAAAATTAAATTAAATATAAAAATAAACTTAAGCTAGTTGCCAAAACAATATGTTTCAATTTCATTTAGTTTAAGTTCTTAATTTATGGACTAATTTACCTAAAACTAAAACATAATAAAAACTATACATATTTATAAAAAAAGACAAATAAAACATACAACTGAAAATATAAAATTAAAATCTATTCTAATTCAAAATATTAAGAAAAATCATAGTATATCAATTATGCTAAAACAACACTGGTCACAACATTATAATGTAGGCCTACAGAATGAATTTTTTAAATATTTTTTAGAGAATTAAATTATATTATTAAATTAAAAACAAACAATTTTATTAACAAAGATTAACTAAGTGGCTGTTAGAATGATGTCAAAGGTCATGTAAATGTAAAAATGTAGAAATTAGCGACAATTAAATATATTCAATATCAGCGGATACAGATATACTCAAAATAATTATAATATAGACCATTTTTTTTTAATCTTAATGTTAGTCAACATTCAATATGCATTCTCAGTCTCCAATTTAGAAAGGACTTTCCTTTCAGCATGACGTCTTCACTGAATATTTTGTTTCACTTGGAGATTGCATAACATTATGGATGTAAAAGCAACTGTCCTGGCATTTCATGTTATTATAAACATTTACATCGAGTTACATGAATAATCACTGCCATGTAATCTGCTAAACCATTTTATTCAAGTATATTAACTCATAATTTACTGTACATTAAATGATTACAAGTGCAGATGTGGGTTGCGGCCCAACAAACAGAGACAGACTTTGATACAACAGAATATTATAATATACAATAAAACGATAAACACGCACTGCAATTGGTCGACATTAACAAACACATGATTTATGTACAATCCCTGCATAGCTTTAGGTTCCTTACTTACACACTCTCATTGCACATGCATTCCCTACTGTACATCACAGAAGACAGGACGACGTACGTCTGCTGTCTATACACCAGAATGCAAATTAGAAAATATGATTCAACTTTTTGGTCAAAGCCAGATGAAGGGCAAACGCCCTCCCTGTCGTAACAGAGAGCCACGGGGTGTCCTTACAGAGGAACGGCAGAGGTGGAAGGAAGTCGAGACTCGAGGGTGATTGTGGCGCTCCTAGAGCCGTGTCACTTCCTAAAGAGTCTGTTTGCTTATATTTCACACAGGATGACAGGGAAGTCCACGTGGATTCGGGGGTGATCCAAGTTAACGATTCCCTGGAAGCATGAAATGCAAAAATATGGTAAAAAAAAAATGCTTTTTATACAAAATGAAGAGCTATAAAACTAAATTATGCTATTTAAGGTAAGCGAAATATTTAGATAAGAGACCAAGAATAAATAAATAAATTAAGGGTAGCTTAGATGTTTAGATAGTAGACCTTGAACAAACGCCGGAAAAACGCTAAATTTGAATGATTAATATAATCAAATTAAATAATTTAAAAACAAACAAATAAATACATAAATGCCTTGTAGTCAATGTCTTTTAGCTTTGAGGCTGAATGTATTTTTTAGCAGTTACACATAAAAAAAAAGTGCAGTCTTTCTATTCTGGAGAAACAGACCAAATATATTTTACATTTACATTTATTCATTTAGCAGACGCTTTTGTCTATAATTCAACTCACAAATGAGGAATACAATGTGTGATTCATCTTAAGGAGGCAATAACATAAGCTAAAAACACAACGTTTTAAACCTTGTCTAGAATAGTACAAGCAAGAACAGGGAGTGATTTGAGAAATGGAGAAAGTAGAGAATTTTTTTTTTTTTTTATAATAAATTATAAATGTCTTATGCCATCAATTAGCAAGTTTTCCAGGCTGTGATGTAAATTAAAGTCATATAAATAAGTCGCTTCTAACATAGGATCTTTAATATTAATTTTAGAGTTTAATCACCATCATTTATATTTATTCTGTATATTAAATTTCACTTGATTTCTTTTTTGCAGTAAACATGTCCATGTACAGTATCTGACCGGATCAGTTTAGCTCACCTGAGGTATGAGGTTTTTCTGAATTCTTTTCAGCTTGGCTTTCTTTCTGCCATTCTTGGTCACCACAGTCTCCTCATAAAACTCATGAGCAAGATCGCCATCTTCATCAAAATACAAGGAACTGCAAATCACAAAGAGCAGCTGCGTGAATATCACAAAAACGCTTCCAAGTCACATTTCACGCACAAAAAAATATTTTAAAATGTTTTGCTCAAAAACACATCCAAGTGTTTTTCTTTTTCATTTTCATTTTCATTTCTCTCGCACACACAAAATATGTAAAAAAAAAAAATGCACAAAATTTGAATTATTAATTTAATAAAATGAAATATTTATTTATTTGGTTGTGGCATTATGACAATTGAGCACACTTTCGCCAAACCTACAGAACAATGGAAGTGCCCCTATTATGCTAGTTTAAAGGGTCCTAATGTTGTTTTGGAGCCTCCTACAACAGGTTTACATGCATACAAGCTCAAAAACACTTTCATTTTCTCATAATATCCATTGCAACATCACCTCTTTTCTAAGTGTCTGAAACAATTTGATAAAGGAAGCCTACTCTGCTCTGATTGGTCAGATGGCCTAGTCTTGACCGCTTGTTACAGCACATGTTGCAAATGCAACAAATGCCCATTCCCATATCTGAATTTCAGCTCCGGAGGCTTTTCACTCAGCGCTTGATACACTATAATACGAATGATGGCATTGGGTTCTGTATCAATTCCTCATCCTTGGAAGTGAATCAAAGTGGATTTATTTGGTTCGTGGATTATGAAGACCATAGGCTGGCATTATGCAAATTAGTTACAAACATAAGTAGGTGCAGGCTCGTTTCTTCCAGGAGACTCCATTTATCTGCACTTTGAAGACCTTTTACATTCACAAACAGCTATATTACACACTGCATAAACGGTTATACCTGAAAAGGCATACTGGGGCACTTTAATGAAATGAATGCTTTTTATCAATACCACTTTTCTCAATGGTTATGAAAGATGACATTTAGCTTTGTTGAGTTATAATAATAATAATTAAGTAAAGAACGTTTATTTCTCTTGATTTTGGGGTGAAATATGAGTTGGACATGTTCTTGCAATGAGAATCACCCAGTTATTGACTTCACATGGCCCAACCCAAACCATCAACAACTGACTAGACTAAACTAAATGGCTCTTAGGCCCTGTTTACACCTGGTATTAAGAAGTGTTTTGGTCGATCGGATCACAAGTGGACGACGCTAAATACAAGTGTAAACGGGGTCTAAAACTGTTTTGAGCTTGTCCACTTTCCACCACTTCAAGTCGAAAACACATTCGACCGGATTTCTTTCGTAGTCTAAACGCTCATGTGTTCGAAAGTGTTCAAACAGCCACAAAAGACCATCGACTCTCCGCCTACTGACTTAACATTAAACATCATGGGAAGTGCGCCAGCCAGACGGGATTTAAACTTTGTCGGCTGGACACCCAAGTTTGGTTTGAAGACGACAAACGTCCCATCACATCCGTGTGTTTCTCCGTTGTCTCCAGTCGAGTTCAGATGTAAATTGCACAGGCTTGTTTTGTCCATTAGATCGAAAGACCCATACATTGACCTGCCCATATACTCTCCCCTATAAACCAGGACAGAAGTGGTTGAAAGTGGACAAAAGAGACGGATTAAAAACACCAGGTGTAAACGTGTATGTGTCTCCCTCGTCTACTTGTGATCCGATCATCCAAAACGCATCTTAATACCAAGAGGGCCTCAGAACTCGCTGGTTATTGACCTGGAGGATCACAGGTTTTCCTCACATTTTTAACACAGGTTTTAACACAATGTTTACCTTTTCCTTGTGAAGACAAATGGTGTGGCATTCTTGAAGCCTTTCAGACGCGCTAAACACTGTTCAGTGACCTCACCGGGAGGATCTCCACCAGCTCCTGAGCTGCTAAAAGGCCAGACTCCTTTAGTTTTGGACCCGCTGCCTCCCATCTTTACTGATGATGCATTATTCTAGAGGAGGGGGACCGATCAGCAGATCATGTCAGTTCAGTCCTGAAAAACAGAGAGCATGTTACAGACTTCTGCCTTAAAGGGAAAGTCAAATGGCAATGTATCTAGGCATGTGTGGCTTGCGGTGTGTGGCTGAACTAGCTCTCTTAACTGTGGTGAGCTTTTTTATAGTCTGTAATACCTGCAGGCAAGGTCCAAAATGAACACTCGCCAAGCACTAAATGGGACTAAAAACTGGCTTTAGGGGTTGGTAACTTTTATAGGAATTGCAACATCCCACCTGATCACTCTATTTGTTCTGGCAAAAATACATACATAAATAATAATATTTCATTGGGTCATTCCGCGTCAACTCCACCAGAGGTCCCCAGCATACATTTTTAATTTTGTGAATATTTTTTTCTGAAGAAAGACTAACATAAATAGTGATGAAAGCCAAAATATTAAATGCCATGGATGAATATTTAATCCAGTTTTGTAGAGGGGGCTAAAAATGAGAATTTCCACCTAAAATTTAAATGAGTTAAGAAAGTCATATAATGCAACAAAGATTGCTAAAGACAACAGGATTTACTAGATCAACCTATCTATCTATGCATAAAAATAAAATAATGATGCTGCCATCTTTCTAAAGTCATATTTGCCCACCTGTGATTTGGCTCTAAATCTCAGGTGGAAATTGTAATTTTGACCCGCTCCACAAAATAGTGTATTTCTCAGTAAATATTTATCTATGGCATTTTATATTTTGCTTTTCATCAATTTTATTGTTAATCTATATATAAGCATGTTAGTGTACATTACATTTTTTGAAATATTGTGCATTATGCAGATATTTTACCAAAGACAACATTCTGTACATTTCACAAAATGTAATGTACACTAGCGTTAAAAACAGCTTGCCAAATGAATAATTAACTCCTCAAAAGTTGTTATGATATACAAGCATTCGCTTAACACCCAGATCTTCTGGTTTAAAGCTGTAATCCCAGTTAGTTAGCATGCTAGCTGCTCATACCTGAAGAGCGACACATTAAACAGCCTTTTACACACACAACTAACCAATATTAAATATATATGCAATACAAATGAACGTTTGTTTTCTCAAAAAATGCTATTGACTCACCCTAATAAGGCCGAATGTTAAAGAGTTGTTTGCGCTGTAAACAAGACATAAGCCATTCACAGGGATTCAACACACAAGAAACGCGACTATCACGCATTTCAGTTCATCGGTTCGTTCTGTTTTCATACCAGAAAACATTCAAACAAATGACAATGTGTAATGCATACATACAGATAATGTAAATCTCATTGTTTTGGTTCTTCTAGTCTGCTGTCTCCAAGCGCAATGACGTAGATTGGCAACGTCACATTTACGCGCCTAGTTTCTGAAAGGAATCAACATTTTCGGTGAGGACCTGTCACCTGCAACTCTCAACTGTAACTATTCTAAACACTTTTGAAAGCGGATATCTATGAAGATTTTCGATATATTTAGCAAATTAGTTGATCTATCTGTCATCTAGTTTATTTTATTTTTATTGTAAGTTTTAATCTATCTGTCTAGTTAGCCTATTGTATTATAAAATGTTAGCCTAAAGAAGCTTGATGGCTTATAGGCTATTTATTTTGTTTAATTTAGTTTAGTTTGAATTTCTGTTTTATTATTTTATTTTAATGTGTGTGTGTGTGTGTGTGTGTGTGTGTGTGTGTGTGTGTGTGTGTGTGTGTGTGTGTGTGTGCGTGCGTGCGTGTGTGTGTGTGTGTGTGTGTGTGTGTGTGTGTGTGTGTGTGTGTGTGTGTGTGTGTGTGTGTGTGTGTGTGTGTGTGTGTGTGTGTGTGAGAGAGAGAATTTCTGTTTTATTATTTTATTTTAATGTGTGTGTGTGTGTTAAAAGTAGCCTAATTGCATTTATTATTTTTTTAATATACCTTAATTTTAATTTGGTTATCGGGTTGAAATTTTTGTTTAAAATCGGCTCTCATGAAAAGTAATCAAGTAGCCTAGTGTTTTATCCATCCATCCATCCATCCATCCATCCATCTATCTATCTATATAATGCCTATATATTATTTGTGCATTTAATTTGAAGCTATTTTATGTTATATTATTTAAAGAAGCGTGAAGATTTTTTTTTTTTGAAGTTCATTTGTACTTGGCGCCAGTACTTTGTCCCAGTAGCATATGGCCCGTGAGATCCGCCTCTCTTCCCATCAACCTGCGGCTCATCCTGCTTTTCCATTGGCCTTTTATTCCAGTGACAGGCTGCTATTCCTGAACTCGCTTTAATCGCATCTATTCCGTGCGTGTATCCCTCGATACGATCAGAACCGACAGAGTTAATTCCTCAGTTTTCCACCCGTTATACGTCTATTTGCCTTGGAGACGGTCGGTTGCGCTCTAATTCAATCATCAGATCGGCATTGCGGGAGGTGGGGCCACCCAACAGAACAGCGCGCGCACACCATTATTTTCCTGTAAGTGCATGTAAGTCAATGTTTCGTTCTGTCTTACATGGTTGCAACTTGCACAAGGGCTGTAACTGTAATGCTCATTTGCACGTCGGTCTCCAAGTGCAGCGCGCGCTATATGGCTTCCATATAGATTTGTCGTTGCATAACCTATTGAGCGCCTCGCCTGTGCATCAACACGAAGTGATCCAAGGGTTTTAGACATGAATGCAATCATTCAACTTTATGAGAGTGGTGGTGCATATATATTTTTTTAGATTTGGGGTGCTAAAGACTATCAATGCTGAATGCGTAACGATGATCAGAATTGTTCCCTTTAAACTTAACTCATTGCATCAGTTAGTGTATTTCACCTGTGTACTACAGTAAGTCATTTTAATGGAGGACGTTTGAATCATGTTGACATTTTGTTTATAAAAAAAAAAATGCAACTAATAAACCATATTTTATTTTTAAGCCATATTAATAGGTCATCAGCATAAGGCTCAAATTGAATCTCCTTGGATATAGGATCAGCTGTTTAATTCATTTCATTTGTATTTTAAACAGCCTAGAAACATGAGCGATTCAGAGAAACAAACTGTCTCCGTCAAAGACAAGGATGGAGTGGAGAAAAGGGGACGAGGAAGACCAAGGAAGCATCCAAAGGTATGAAGTAATACTACATTATTAATAATCAAGTATTAAACCTGTTTAATTTCTGAGTGAAAGGAAAATAATAATGCCTCCATTATAGGCATCTAGTGGGTATTTTTATAATACCTCATGTTTTAATAATGCATCCTCAGTTTTAGTAACATTACAGTCTGTTGTATTAAAGGAGCTTCTTAATAAACTTTTTTTTTTGCAGGAATTAAGTGGGTCACCAACTACAAAAAGACCAAGAGGACGCCCAAAAGGCAGCAAAAACAAAGGCCCATCCAAGAGCGTAACTATGATTACTACTCATACTATGATTAATTCTCTTTGTGTAATTATGGCATAACTGTATGTAAATAGACACTATTTTCTCACTATTGGTGGTTAATACAACACAGCTGTCTCCTGTTTGCAAACACACAGAGACATATATGCATTATTAATTCGGAATAGTGTATGCAGGGTTTTCATTGACGGCTCATCCGCCTAGTCCGAGCAAATGCAGGTGACCCGCTGTTAGCCACTTACTGTAGCCCTGAGCAATGCACTGTCAGCTCCCGCCTCAAGAGTCCTCAATGAACTCAATGCCCCCTCCATCTGTTGTCATGTGCAGAAACGAGCTCCCTCTACTGGTGCACTAGAGAAGCATTGCTATTGACCTGTGAAAATGCATTGGAATAAATAAATAAATAAATAAATAAAAGCACCCTTGTTTTTATCCAATGATGTAGCCTGGAAAGGACGATTGCATATAACTAAATTACATATTTTTTGACACTTGAATAATTGTTATTAATTTAATTTTCTGTTCAAATAGAAATCATCGGCTTCTGTCACCAAACCGAGGGGAAAGCCTAAGAAAGAGGTACATCTTAAAATAATGGTTTACTAAAAAAATTTTTTTACTCATTTCTTTCTTCCGTGGAACACTAATGTAGAGATTTTAAAGTGAAGTCGGCATGAAGCCGGGTTTTTTCCCCCCCTATTGTGACGTATATCCTTTGAAACTGCTTCTGGAACAAGAAAAAATGTTGGCCGGGGCTTGATTTTGTCCATGAGGAAGTGATTGGATGTTTGTGGTTTGCTATTGGTGGATCTCATGTGAGTGACAGGTTGCCCCGCCCATGCGCTGGTGTAACAGAGGCCAGCTAGTAGGAGCCGTGCGACTAAACCTCACTGCCCTGGCCTCAAGAGGTGCACTAGCGACTGACACTAGAGACTGCGGTCTTTAGCGCCCTTGTTAGCACGGCTGCCTCCTATGCGAGTAGAACCGGAGGGGTTACACTGGTGCCGTGACCCGGAGGGGTTACACCAGTAAACACGTGCATTTTTGCAACATTAAGATTCTGCACAACATCCATGGAAGAAAGAAAATCATAGGAATAAATTAGTCGTTTTATTTCTGGGTGAACTGCCTCTTTAAATTTTGAATTTCAACTTGCACGGCAGTGACACCATCCTGCAAGATTTTAAAGGTCAAACTATCTTGCTAAACCTATTAAAAATGGGAGTTCATTGCAAATGTCAAATATAACATGCAGCAAAAGAGAAGCTTTGCTTTCATGCATTTTATCCCCAAACATTTGATTCCGCTCTGAACAGGAAAAGGAAAAACCTCAGGACTCATCTGAGGACGCTGAAGAAGATGAAGAGGAGGAGCAGTAAAAATCTAATCGCAGCACTACCTCATACTCAACCAAACAAACAAGCCGTCTGGTCTCAAACCTGGAATGTCATTCACGTCTTTCGACAACCACAGAAGGACAGTATCAGATGTAATATTCTGCTTTAATGCATAATGAGTTTTATGTCATTAGATCAAATTTACTGTAGAATCCAGAGTCACACTGCATACAAATATGTCATGTGTTTCCAGCTATTTTTAATATATATCTATTGGACTGAGGTGCTTTTCTACGTATGCTTTGTTTGTAGGTTTGTTCAGTAATGTTTGTGTCCAAGTTGTAGACTAGATTTAGATCAAGCTATAATTTAACTGTGTAACATCATGTGCTTGATAGTCCTCATAGAATGCATTCATGTTGCACGTCGTTTTAGCTTATAATGTGATGTTTTCCACTAGAATCCCCAGGAATCAGCATTGAAGATAATAACAAAGGTTTATATTTGGATGTATATTTCTGCATTTGTCTGTATTTATCTGTCACTATAGAAGTGTACGGAAGCATTGGTCAGTTTTGAAGCCATCACTGACACCAAGCTTGCGGGTACAAATCACACTTTGAAACTGATTGTTCGGTTTGGAACTACATGGTGACATTTATTGTACTAATCCCTTGTTTCTTAAATGGTTAAAAAAGGATTTCTGGATAAAACCTTAATGGTAAGGAAAGAAATTACACATCAAGCTAAATGATTCCCTAAAGCACTTGCTTATAGAAGTGGTTCTCAGGTGGTTTTGTTTCATCAGGACGCCAAAAAGTAAATAAAAATGTCCTTTAAAATCGAACATTGAAATGTATTAATATTGCCCACAATATGTAAAATACACAACCCACTTTTCTTTCTTTTATTTACAGCATTATTCCTTAAAGAACTGTTTGCATTACAGGGATCAGCTCAAGGTTTTCCACACCCAAGTGCTTTTGGAATTCTTAATTATTTTTATCATCTGGCTGTTGTACATGACAGATCACAACAGTGACAATAAGCTATGGTTCTCAAGGATTCAAACGTACTACTACTTTTCAGGGCACTAAAAAATGAAATGACACACTCCCTTGGTATCTTTGAATGGAGCAGAAGTGCAATCTAAATCATGGCCCATATTAATCCTCCTTAAACACTAGTATTTCATGCATTCAAGTCCTCATAACTTCAGAATTCTGAAATATTCACCTCAGGTAATACGGTGTCATGAATAGACCGCAAAAGCCCAAGACAATGTTAATCTGAAAATATTTATTCTGCAATGACCATCTGTGTAGCAGTCAATGGCCTGTATAGAAATACTTGTGTGTGACATTTTATAAATAAACTATTAGAGTTCTAAAATGTGTATTAGATTTATAGATAGTTTATTTGTATGTATAATGTGTGTTGAAATTAATAAAAAATACTTTTTCAAATTGTTTATGCATTTACATATTTTACAATAAAAAAATGTACTGTTATAATATATTTATTATTATATATTAAACATGTTTCAAATATTATTAGCACAAAACATATAATATCAGAGTAGCCTGGAAGGAGTTATGTTGCTATGCTGGTATAATAATTTTAAGAAATATGTTTCCACTTCAATTTAAATACTAAAATGGATATATTTTGGGATATATCTTATAGGGTTTTTATTATTAAAGCTATTAGATGGATTTAGATTTTATAATTGTTTATGATGTTTTATATTCACTTCAATTTAAACTAAAAGTGCAGAGGTATGATTATATTTTTGGAGATATGCCTATTTTTATAGAGATTTTTGAGCAATTGTAGAGATATTTGATAGATCTGTATATTTCATAATTTGTCTTCTTGGTTAATGTTGTTTAGTTGTATACATATTGGTTACGATGATTCTTTAAGATTGTAATGGTGATGGATGTTATACACAGTTGTATGTAATGATTGGACGAAGAGTGACACGTTTTTTGTAGGCTACACTACAGTACGACAAAGTTACGGGTTTTTTTTAATACTGATTTATTCATTGATTTGATTGAATTTATTCAATCAAATTAATAATATTATAACAATTTTACATTAAATAATTGTTTAAAGTAACAATAACAATAATAAAAATAAACGGAATACTGTATATTCTGAAAAAATATTGTATTTTTTAATTAAATACTGTTTATATCAAATTAATAATATTATATCACCTATTGTTAATGTTACTGTAACCATAATAAATTATTAAAAAATAATAAAACGATTTATAATTAATAACAATAATATTAACGTGTACAATGAACAGATTACTAAGCGCAATTTCACACCCGCAGGCCTTATTCTCTAAACACAAGAACGCGGCTGTTATCCGTATGCGCCGTGCAGGATGCGCACATTCCGTAGCGGTTTCGATAATGGCGTCTGTCTCCGAGATGCGCTCGGCTTTGGAAAAATGAAGCGTAGAAGAGTCTATTTCCAGTGATTCACGCGGGGTTTCCAGTTCGCGGACTTTACCTCTCTATCCGCGCGGCAGGATCAGGTTCCGATCTCAGTCACAACGCCCAGCCCGAGATGATGAAGCTTAAGTCGAACCAAACGCGCACCTATGATGGAGACGGTTACAAGAAGCGGGCCGCCTGCCTGTGCTTCAGGAGCGAGGACGAGCAGGAGGTGAGTACCGGTACCGGTGCCGGTGAAACGAACGGGCCGCCGGGAGGGAGAGCGCGCGATGCGTGCGTCTCTCAACGCGTCAGCTGGTTAATATCAAACGCTTTAGCGGCGTGCTATCAGCGGTTAGCGTGGACTAACGTTAGTTAGCGGAGTTGGCCTAGCGTTAAACGACTCGACTAGCAAAGTAGCAATAATCAACGAAGCGCGCGACTCGGTGACAGCTTGATTGATTCATTGACATTCATTTGATTGGATCTCAGTTGAGATATGTCATAATATTTGAAAGACTTTCTTGCCGTAAAGTACTGTGGTGGTAACGTTACCATGGTACAGTGATGGTCATACTATGGTAACCGTGTCCAAAAAACATGAAAATACTATTATTTTTCCTTGAACACCACTAACAACAAAGTATATCCGATGGTAAAAGTGGTTTGGTACTGATATTTCATATATGTCTCATGAATATGGCACTCCCAATGGTTTTTATATATTTACAGTACTCCCAAGAATACCATGGCACTTATCCAACATAGTAAGTTACCATGGTCATTTTTGTAAGTATATGTATCATCTAATACCATGAGTGCCACTACAGCAGTTTATAAACCAAATCACTTTATCCATTGTTTTAAAGCATAGTTAAAATTGGTAAAATGAGAATTTCCTGTTGTGACGAAAAACATTTTACTATACTGTTTATTGACAGAAAACAAGGGACCTCGCATGCAATCTAATTTGATCCCCAATTCCATGGATTTCATCTTACATCAAAACAAAGCAGGATTTAAAAGGGCAAAAATTGGGGTGAATGTGTTCTTATGTCAGACATTTATATAAATTGTTCATAGGAACATTTTTGGCAAACTGTTGTAGCCTACATTCACATTTAGGATCATTCTACACACGTCTTTACCAATGAGACCCTCACCAAATTGCTGAAATTACTCCTATTGTATGACATATTTACTTAAAAATGTGTTAAAATGCCAGGAGATTTTATACTGACACAAGGGGAAGCATAGCTTCTGTTAATGAGCTCTAGCCAATGGTGATTATTTCACAATGATCTATATTATTAATTGTCCGGTATATTGTTCAGCCGGTCTGATAGACTGAAGTCTTGTAATGTGTCACACAGGTGTTATTGGTGAGCAGCAGCAGACACCCAGACAAATGGATCGTACCTGGAGGAGGAATGGAGCCCGAGGAAGAGCCCAACGTCGCCGCTGCCCGAGAAGTCTGTGAAGAGGTTTGACTTTGATTGATTCACGTACTTCTCTAGGATTATTATGCATCACTTTCATTATTTATCTTGGTCAGCAAGTTATAGTTCACCCAAAAATGAAAATTCTGTCATTAATTACTCACCCTCATGTCGTTCCAAACCTCTAAGACTTTCATTCATCTTCGGATCACAAATTAAGATATTTTTAATGAAATCTGAGAGATTTCTGTCCCTCCATTGACAGCTACACAACTACCACTTTGACACTTCAAAAAGTTCAGTAAGAGATCGTAAAACTAATCCATATGAATTGAGCGGTTTAGTCCAAAATTTCTCAAGAGACTCGATCACTTTATATGATGAACAGATTTAATTTATGCTTTTATTCACATATAAACATTGATCAACTCACATCAGTTGTGGTAAACAGAAGCTCAAGCTTGTTTGCTTGACGTGTGAGAACCAATGAGGTTCATTCTCGTGTTACACATCACGTTTGAGCTTCTGTAAGAACCAATGAGGTTCATTCTCGTGTTACGCATCACGTTTGAGCTTCTGTAAGAACCAATGAGGTTCATTCTCGTGTTACACATCACGTTTGAGCTTCTGTAAGAACCAATGAGGTTCATTCTCGGGTTACACATCACGTTTGAGCTTCTGTAAGAACCAATGAGGTTCATTCTCGTGTTACGCATCACGTTTGAGCTTCTGTAAGAACCAATGAGGTTCATTCTCATGTTACGCATCACGTTTGAGCTTCTGTAAGAACCAATGAGGTTCATTCTCATGTTACGCATCACGTTTGAGCTTCTGTAAGAACCAATGAAGTTCATTCTCGTGTTACGCATCACGTTTGAGCTTCTGTAAGAGCCAATGAGGTTTGTTCTCCTGCGTCAAGCTGGTTTGGACTAAACCGTTCAATTCATATGGATTAGTTTTACGATCTCTTTATGAACTTTTTGAAGCGTCAAACTCAAAGTGTCAGTTGTGTAGCTGTCAATGGAGGGACATTAAAAAGTTCTTCATCTGTGTTCCGAAGATGAACGAAAGTCTTAGAGGTTTGAAATGACATGAGGGTGAGTCATTAATGACGGAATTTAAATTTTATGGTGAACTATATAGGAAATAGGTTGTTAAAGTTTCATACATTGTTTGTAGGAGATCTCGTTAATTTGTCATGATTTTACAGTGCTAGTGCTTCATAGGTTTGGCTAATGTGCATAAAACATACACAAAATTTTAGCTCTAAATCTCGGTGGAGTGACCAATAGGCCTGATAATTTGAATATGGCCAAATACCAGATAATTAAAATCCTCAGCGATGTTATTAGGCTATGTTCAGACTGCCAGCAAAAATCTGAGGTTTTGCACATTCAGATTCGATCCAGATGGGTTTCTGAAAAAAACACATGAAATCGGATTTTTTCAAATGCTTTTCGGTGTTTTGAAATGCTATTCCAATCAGGTTTTTACAGATGTGTCTCAGTCTGGACGCTCTGGCTGCTCAAATTGGATTTCAAACTATCATTTGTGTCACTCTTAACGCGATTGCGAGATGATTAATGCACCTCCATTTTCCCTACATCCGTTTTGAAAGCCTCGTCACATAAGTGTGTACATCTACGTCATTACCCATGCAGATTGATTGGTTATGTCTGGCCACACAAATCTTATTTGATCACTTGCAATTAATAGTGCCTGAAAAGTATGGGATGATTTTAGTATCAAAATGATTAACACGTGCAAGCACACTTATCAATGAACTTGATACATGTTGCAGAAATGTTTTATCCATGCCTTTCAACTTGTGTGTGCAAAATTCAAAATTGAATGAATGTGAAGCAATTTGTACAAATAGAGACATTTTTGTGAATACAAATGTTTTCCTTTGTATTAGTGTATCATAATTTGCACATGCAACACAGAAGACGTGCATGTGTGGATCAGGTGACGCGCGTGCATTCATTGACTCGTTTCATTGAGTCGATCCTATTTGATTCATTTAGATTTTGAGACTTTCATTTCGCGGGTTTCGCCTTGCACGATCCACACACAGCTGTCTGAGAAAAGCTGCTACCACTAGATGGCAGTATTCTGCTAAAACAGACAACGGCCGCATGATCAAGCGTTCTTCCGCATTTAAGACGCTTAATGAGAGTGATATTGAAGCACCAAATTTAGTACACAATAATATAGGCCTACCCTATTAATAAAGCATACTTTATAGAGGCAAACATTACGTCAGATTATGAACAACACCCATAGAAAACCATTATAAAACGCTTAACGTGCAATCGCGCGTTGCATGTTCAGTAAGGTGTATTGGCTACTGAGTTTAAATATCACCGTCTTACTGCATTGACGTTAAGCTTTTTCTTTATAATATGCTCTATGGGAGGAAAACTATATAGCCTACAGACAAGAGACTACATGAACGCAACGCACGGCGTTTCAAGTTAATACAATTTTCCTTCCTGTTAAAAAAAAGGTGAAATTTCGCAGTTGCGTTCATATTATATGCTTATTTTTATCTGACTACACATTGTGTACATAGTATACAAGCAGGAATTTGAAAATGTCTGTTTTTAAATATTAAAGACGATTTTCGCAGTACATTTGTTTTCCCTTGACCCTTAGTCTTACTATAGCACGATGAGTTTTAACAATATGCAACCATTGTATATCGACATGAAATATTAATTGAAAATCAACTGGCGTAGCGGGCCAGTAGCTGCATATTTCTACACGAGAATGCTTTGACGCGCTAACCACAGCTCATGATGCACAAGGGAACGTCTGCCAATTCCACTAACTGCGTTAAAACCACTGATCTATAATGTCATTCTATATAGATCAGTGGTTAAAACGTATAATTTGTTTTAATTCAAATTACTTTTTAAATTTAATAACAGACATTTTCAAATTCCAAAGCTCGTAGAAGGTTTCTGTAAGACTGACTTACAAGTAAAATTTGGACAATACTTCCCTTCATGTAGCCTGTATTCTGCAGAAAAATACTGTAATTCACCAAAAGGGTTTTTTCATGTTCAAAATGGTTGTAGTATGTTCAGTGACTACTGGCTTACTACAGGTGAAATTGCCCCAATAACTCCCTTCATGTAGCCTATTTAGTAAACAATTATTATTTTATAAAAAAATTACTGTAATTAACCAAACGGGTTTTTGGTGACTTACTACAAGTGAATAATGTAAAATTTCACCTGACTTGTCACTAGGAACGTACTACAACCTTTGGAACATGAATAGAAAAAACATTTACAGTAAATTAAAAAATTGTAGGCTACTGTTCAATCGAGATATTGGCTGGACATAGTACAGTAACAGTAGGCTAAGTCAGTCTGCCCACTAGACTTCCAAGGTTATAATATAACCTTGGAAATTATAATATATAGCAATAGAAGGTTATAATATAACCTTGGAAATATGTTCATTTGAATGAATGACTGGACGTTTATATTTTTTTGACTGTGAGTGGAGTTTGCAGATGGTCCCTTTATAAAATGAGGCGAATATCAAACCTAAAACTTACTTCACTGCGCTCTCGGACCGGTTGCTCTCCCATTCACATGCAAAGTTAAACGCAACTGCAGAATTTTTATTTCATGTTAAGCTTTTTCTTTTTAACAGGCTCGGGAAGGAAATGTTATTAACTTGAAACGCGCACATTGCGTTCATGTAGTCTCTTGTCTGTAGGCTATATAGTTTTCCTCCCATAGAGCATATTATAAAGAAAAAGCTTAACGTCAATGCAGTAAGACGGTGATATTTAAACTCAGTAGCCAATACACCTTACTGAACATGCAACGCGCGATTGCACGTTAAGCGTTTTATAATGGTTTTCTATGGGTGTTGTTCATAATCTGACGTAATGTTTGCCTCTATAAAGTATGCTTTATTAATAGGGTAGGCCTATATTATTGTGTACTAAATTTGGTGCTTCAATATCACTCTCACTAAGCGTCTTAAATGCGGAAGAACGCTTGATTAAGCCTTGTTTATACTCGACGCGTCCGCAAGAGCGCGAAGGTGCGCGCGGCAAAAATGACGTCATTGCGGTGTGGGCGGTCGTGCGCGTTGGGTGCGCAAGACCCCATTTCGCCTGGCGGTGTGCACGGCACTTTTTATAACATCGCGCGCGGCGCCGCATCCGAAGATGAACGACTTCGAGCCGAATCTGGCCGAACTGGTACGTCTGTATCAGCATGTTTATGGTCCTTCTATATACAGAGACATTTGCATTGATGGGCGACCATAAAAGCCTTTCATTTTGTGAATAGGAACACATTTGCATTAAGCACCCAGTTTGCACTTGTCTAAAGTAACTGCTTACATTTAGAAAATAAGCCTACAATAGCAGAAGTAAGCCCTGCTGATGAAATTAAGGTTTAAACACTCTTCAATAAGGCTTCAGTTGTTTAGTTTACATGCAGTGAAAGTACAATAAACCTACTGCATTTAATACTATTTTTATATGAATCAGCAATTAATAAACTACTAATAAACGGCAAACTACTTCTTCACTGCTGATTCCTGGTGGTTTAGAAGAGAATTACTCCGAGTCGCCCCCTGTCGTTTCACAGAATAGCACAACGGCGAGCGCGTCAAGTATAAACGCCTCGTCCGTTTGGAGAGGTGCGCGCGCAGTCAGCGGAGACTCGCGCTCTTGCGGACGCGTCGAGTATAAACAAGGCTTTATGCGGCCGTTGTCTGTTTTAGCAGAATACTGCCATCTAGTGGTAGCAGCTTTTCTCAGACAGCTGTGTGTGGATCGTGCAAGGCGAAACCCGCGAAATGAAAGTCTCAAAATCTAAATGAATCAAATACACAAGTTTACGCGCCAAATCATGGGCGCCGCCATAACTCTACTTAAATGCACTTCATTTCCGCCGGAAGAGGTTTGCACACAGCGTCTGCCGGTGTACACAGCGACGGTTCCACGACTGGAGATGGCGTTACTATCCCCCACCCGAATTCAGTGCAGAACACTAACATGACGACGTGGCCCAGCATAACGTACAGCGAGATTTGCTCCTACTTCGTGCAATCCATGGCAATAGATGGAAAAGCAATTGGACAATCTGAAAGCCGTCGAGGCATATCAATATCTGCACAGCAACAAAGTCGGTTGTGTCATGTCATACACAGCTAGATAAAACAGACATAACGTGCAAATAACTATCAGTTTATGTCCGTGGTAATAGCAAATGTATCTGTGTGTTACTTTAATGTTTCTTTTAACATAATAACAACAATTGTGGCTAAATAAGTGTTTGCAGTTTATAGCTTAATCAGGGAAGACATTTACATGATTATAGGAAATAAAAGAAGCATGTTGTTGCGGATGGAATACGTGTTTGTATTTGGAAAACGGACTGTAACCTATAACATGACTTACTGCTGAGCTATAAATAAAGACATGATCTCTTTTGCAATTATCCTTATGACTCTGCATTGTTTTACCTGCTGTGTACCAACCAACCATTTTACCGGTTAAAATACCTTTAAATGTCGAAACTAACCCCTTAAAATGCAGTAGCCTATTCTACTTACAACAAAACGATTGAAGCCTCTACTTATTGCAATAAATAATGCAATCACTTTTCGCCACCGTGCCGGATCTCCGGCGTGCGGCCGTGAGAAAAATATTTTCCCGATTCATTTTTGTCCAGCTTTAACGTGTTAAAATATTTAATGCAAACGCAACATCTGTTCTTTCTGTCATCCTTTTGCTAGGGTTATGACCATTCTCTTATTCACGCAAATGCTTTAACCACTCATGCGCGACAAGACAAAAGAGAACGCGCTGTCAGTGAATGTCCTCCTGACGATCCGAACTATATCATAGGCTTCTTAGCTAGAGTGCAAAGTGTGTGTGTGTGTGTGTGTGTGTGTGAGCCATGATGATAATAATTAGGCGATCGAACTGTGTGTGAGAGAGAGGCGCGGGCGCGATACTGTGTGAGTGTGTTTGTGTGTAAACAATGGAGCGCATGGACCTCTTCGTAGCTGGTTTGCGGTCGTAGAACTCTCTATCTAACCACTCGTTCAGGTGCTTTCTCGAGTGTTTACAACCAACTATCACACACATCGTTCCCGAACCACCTTTCTTCATGTTGTAATTGTTATGTCACTGCGATATCAGCGCTTTGTCGAAGCTAGCTAGCAAAACAAACCCAGACCGCCAGAACGGAAGTGGGTTGCATCGACGGGAGGAGTTTAGGATGTAGAGCGGAAACGGCTCATAAACTTGTGTAGAATGCACGCGCGTCACCTGATCCACACATGCACGTCTTCTGTGTTGCATGTGCAAATTATGATACACTAATACAAAGGAAAACATTTGTATTCACAAAAATGTCTCTATTTGTACAAATTGCTTCACATTCATTCAATTTTGAATTTTGCACACGCAAGTTGAAAGGCATGGATAAAACATTTCTGCAACATGTATCAAGTTCATTGATAAGTGTGCTTGCACGTGTTAATCATTTTGATACTATAATCATCCCATAGAAAAGATCTGATTTGAGAAAAAATCTGATTTGCCTGCAGTCTGAACATAGCCTTAGTCTATCATTACTAACAATAACTGTATTAACTCGGATGCTCTGGCGTATATTTTTGACTTGATCCATTGTGCAAACATGGAAACTCTAGGTTTTTGCTCTCCTGACATTTAACCTATGGGGTTTCTCATTAAGAGAAGTGATAATGTTCCATCAGCTGAGATCTGCCATCTGACAGACGGTGAACATGCTGCTCATTCTGCCGGGACGATCGCCTTACAGTTTTAAAGGGCATTACACTCAGATTAAGAGCTGCTCTTCACACCTCGACTGCCAGACAGTAGCCAAGAGTGACCGTGGACTATAAACGTACCATGACACAAAGCCAACTGCATTCTGGGGGATTGTCCTGACGTCTGTGACCACATGAAAAATGAAATGTTAGAATGTTAAATTAGAATAGAATATTTCAGATTCTCCCTTTCTAGGTGACTAATCAAATGCAAGTAAATTAGTGTTATTGGTCATGTGACTTTGCACAGACGGTCAGATGTTCTTGCTTACGTTGAAGCTTAAGATTCACTCAAATTACGAGTTTCAGGTTTCCTGAGTGTCAAGCAAAAGAGACAAACCTCACATTGTTCTCCTGATTATATCATTGGTTATAATAAAACAATACACTATCTTTCAGAAGGGTCAATTTGGGGTCAATAAGATTTGTTTATTTTTGAGAGAGAAAAATTCATACTTATTATTTAGAAAGGATGATCAAAAGTGACAGTAAAGACATTTATAATGTCACAAAAGATTTATAGGATGCTGTTCTTTTGAAAGTATCCTGAAAAAAATGACTGTTTTAAAAAAAAATATGGTTGTTTTCAACATTGATAATAATAATAAATGTTTCTTGAGCAGCAAATCAGCATATTAGAATGATTTCTGAAGGATCATGTGACACTGAAGACTGGAGTAATGATGCTGAAAATTCAGATTTGATCACAGGAATAAATTACATTTTAAGTTATATTCAAATAGAAAACAGTTATTTTAAATTGTAATAATATATATATTTTTTTAAATCAAATTAGTGCAGATTTGGTGAACATAAGAGACTTCTCTAAAAAAAAAAAATGAACGGTAGTGTGTATTAAATTTGAAAGAAAAATGCAAAAAGCAATAGCATTTTCACTAGTGGTCTTCTACTTTTGGACCACCGCTGTATAATCAGGACTAAATTTAGACCATGTTTAACGACAATCAACTACTCAAGTTGAGGTCAACCGCCATGTTGTGTACATGACATTTGGCCTAAAGAGCGTCATGATGGATCGCTATCACTCCGGACGGGTGTAGACTGTCACTGCCTTCATGTTCCTGCTCACTAGATCAAAACAAACTCTGTCTCCGAAAACATATCAGCTATCAAATCCCACACAGGACCTGACCTCATTATAACGACAAAACAAACCCGCAATGTTTCAGTTTCATCCATTCATTGTTTTATAGGCTGGTGTCAAGGGCACTTTAGGAAGACTAGTAGGAATATTTGAGGTAAGTACAACTATTATGAGAAAAGCATGGTTTTCTATAAAAGCTGATTATTGGTAAGCATTTCAAATGTTGTGCTGCTTGTCTTAACTATTTTAACTTTTTGTTTTATACTCAGAATCGAGATAGGAAACACAGAACGTATGTGTACGTTCTCATTGTAACCGAAGTTCTGGAAGATTGGGAGGATTCAGTAAACATTGGTAAGTACTTCCGAATAATCCACTATCCAGCATCCACAATTTTTTGTATATACTGTATGTATACAAAATTCAGTGTATATAATGAATAAATTGCGCACATGACACATAAATCAGATTAACACAGACACGTGGCAATGTTTACGCAACGTTTACATGATGTAGATCTCATCAGAATAATACCCAATTCTAAATAATATCATTAGCCGCGTTTCCACTGTCACTTCCGGGGCTTACTCGGGGCCAACGGCCAGGATTTCTGGCCCGTCGAATACCTTGGGCCAAAGCGGGCCAGCTCGGGCTAGAGGCGTGCTCAAGGTAAAAGGCGGAGTTTATTGGTGTTATGGAACGTTAAGATCTGAAGCAAGATGCACATTTCACTTTGTTATATCGCGCAAAATAATCGCTGCTCGAAATGGAGAATCGCCTGTACTGGTCTGTCGAAGATACCAAAGCTCTTCTGAGCATTTGGGCAGAAGAAAGGGTACAACGTCAATTTGACGGCGTGTGAAGAAACAAAGACGTTATAAAATACATCGATTAGTGCTGCACGATTAATCATATCGCAATCGTAATCGCGATGTCAAGCCTATGCGATTATATGACGCAAAATACTGCGATTTTACATGAAATAAACAAATTTGGGCTGTTAACGCAGCATCTGTTATTTTTTGTCATCCTTTGGCTAGTGTTACATGATCCCGCTCTTATTCATGCGAATGCTTTAAACCATCGAAAGAGAGCGCGCTGCCTGTGACTGTCCTGACTGAAAGACGGACGCGCGCCAGTATCATGCGCAAGTACAGACCGCGCGCCAGAATACAGTTCTCTTTCCGCTTGAAGTGAGCGAACTGTAACACACACAATTATGCCAAAATATAATTTGTCGAGTGTCTTCATAACATAAGAGCAGTCTTATGATGGTCATAAAGAGTTGTGAGAGAATAAGGCGCGTGTGAGATCCGCGTCTCTGTCAGCAACTCTTAAAGGGCCCGCATCCAATAATGCTCTCTGTCAGTAAAGTTAATCAAAGAACAAAGGGAACAGAGAAAAACACTCGCTGCTCTTGACCAAAGAACTTGTGTAGCTTTAAATAGGATTTTAGTCATTATAATTTATCATTTATGCAGCGCAGACTGTTTGATAACTTTATTCAATTTCTGTATATGTCCTACCCGTTAGACTGGAAGAGCACAGGTAAATATGACATTTATTATGGGTTTATGTGAGGATTGTTTGAAGTTCACTTAAATTAAAATTAAATAAATTTTTATCCAGACATCAATGGCTTATTGATCATTATAGGTGTTATCAATCATTTAGTTGTTGTTGCTAGTTTAAGTTGAGAAATACACATTTCAGAATTATCACTAATCTGTGTGTGCATTTTGCTTTAGAACCAAGCAGCAAGTTGACTCATGAAACCATTTGTTTATTATATCGCTATCGCAATATTGACCTCAATAATCGCAATATGACATTTTCCCCAAATCGTGCAGCCCTAACATCGATGCTGAACTTTCTAAGCTAATCATTCAGCGAGCAACGCTTCAAGTTCAGGAAAAAAAAAAAGTTGCGGGCGCAGTATTGTACAAGGCGATTCAAACGCACAATGGACAAAGCGGAGCTCAGAGAAGGAACTTTCCAAATTCCATGGTTGGACTTGATGGGGGTCACCGTCCCTCTGTTAGTGGCGACTCGCGAGACAATCTGGACACTATTGCAGGCTGCGGCCACGGCCGGTGAGTTAGGCTCAATCCCAATTCACCCCTTGGCCCTACCCCTCCGTTTTGCGCGTTCACGTCAAGGGGTAGGGTGTCCCGATTCTTGTTGAGATCGAGGGGTAGGGCTACATAGCCCTCGAAACGGAGATTTTTCAGAGGCACACTCCAAACGGAGGGCTTCGAGAAAGTTCGCAGAATGCATCGCGCATCACCGGCGAGATGGCTTCGCAAACGGTTAAACATTTAAGGGTGCTTTCACACCTGGATCGATTGGAGACGTTGTTCCGAAACAAAGGGGCGTTTCCCTTTTGGCCCGGTTCGTTTGGTCATATGTGAACACAACAATCGCACTCTGAATCGGAACAAAACAACCGAGCCGAGACCGCCTAGAAGAGGTGGTCTCGGCTCGATTCCATACAAACCCTGGAGCGGTTCGTTTGTAGTGAGAACACAACCGACCCACGAACCGGAACAAATCAATAAGCAAGGTGGTCTCGTACCTTTATGTACTGCTGTCGGAGTTTTTTCGCCTTTGCGCGGCACTGCTCGACGGACCGCTCATAACCCCTCTCTTTCATTTTATAGCTGATCTTCTTGCACACTTCGGTGTTCTTGTGTGTAGTGTCCAATATCCGGGAGATGTGTTCTTCCGACCAAATATCTATGAGGCATTTCACCTCTTCGTAGCACCAAGTCAACCCGCGATTCATTTTGTGTTAGGCTACTGTTGTCATGGCGATGTCCCACAATGGAATGCGCGAGCTGAACACATAAGGTAGTGATGAAAAGGCGTAAGGAAAGCCCTGGAAGGGTGTGCGATTTGGACCGCTTTACAACAGTGTGGTGTGAACAGAGTGACGTATTAAATTGATTCGGAACAAAGTATTCTGTTTCGGATCTGTTCCGGAACAAAACAAATCGATCCAGGTGTGAAAGCACCCTAAATTTAGCGCCAGATGACACCACCGTGCACTTTATTTACTCTTATAATAATGATATAGTCATTTAAATTAAGAAATTGTATAATAAATTAGCTTTCCGAAACAGAAAAGACATACATTTCGAGGAAGGAACGTTATAAGCATCATGTTTCCTCAAAGTTAAGAGCAGCTGCGCTGATTGTCAGTCGTTGTCATGAAGAAATCCTGTAAAAACTCCGTAACGGCAGAGCCATCGCCGAGACGCCGACGACTGATGACGTATCGGGTTCATGAAGGGTTGTTCCATTTCGTAGGGGAATATTTCAACCCCTTGGGCCTTGTAACTCTGTTTTAAGGGCCAAGGGGTACACTCGAAAACAAGGGGTAGGGCCAAGGGGTGAATTGGGATTGAGCCTAAATATACATGCTATCTTCCTAACTTAAAAAATAAATAAATTCATAATACCCGCTGAAATGGGTTGGGTTGTGTGACGTTTGATCCCGAAAGGCGTGTTAGGGGCGGGGTTTAGGGCAGCGCTGCGGGGCTACTGGCCCGGCAGTGGAAACGCAAGCCCGTGCTTGAGGCCCGAGGCCACTGGCTCGGCTCGGCTCGGCTCGCGGTTAGCCCTGGCCCGGCAGTGGAAACGCGGCTAGTGTGAGATTTACAAGTGTGTAAAACATTAAAAGGTCCTGAAATCCAAAGTTTGTGATTGCCGCACACACAGTTGCATCGCAATCGACCCGTTTGGCTCATAACAACTGCTTGTCGTTTTTGTTTTGACAGGGAGAAAAAGGGAATGGTTCAAAATTGACGATGCCATGGAAGTATTGCAGTGTCACAAACCAGTACAGGCCACTTACTTCACGGCTCTACGGGAAGGCTGTCTGAACAGTAACGGGACGCCCCTGGTGGCCACGATAGGAGAAGACACGTCGCCCACCTACAGCATTAATCAGAGCTCCGTCTCCGATATCAGATAACTAATGCAAAACACAGACACTCCGGATGCTTCCACCACTCTTGCTCTTAATTTCATTATTCTGTTTTTATTTGGATTCTTTTTCTTTAAAAGACACAAAAAACAATGGTTTGCCAAGGCTTTTTGAGCGCCAAGAAGGTGGCAAAGGCATCAGGTGTTGGTTGAATATGCGAAAGGATGTTTTGTAAATGTAACACTTTTGCTTTTCCCTGTTTAGTTCTCCTTTCATGCGGACTGTTGCATGAAACCCACGTCCCTTTAGCGCCCTCCGTGCGGCCCGAGTGTGCGATTAAACGAATGCAAGAACTACTTTTTACTGTTGTGATGTAAAAATATACACATGGTGCGTGAGCATGTGGCTTTCAGTATTTTTACACATTGGATTTCCTCTGCGTGCGTATGTGTGTGTGTGAACAAGCTTTTCGTTAGTTCTATTATCGCGGTTGCGAGGGGAAGCGTTTAGTCGTCTGAATGGTGGAACTGTGTGAACTTGATAGTTTTGCATGAACACTGGTATTTATTTGTCTTATGAGTTTGTGTGATGCGATGAATGTTTAACCTGTACTTCGTGTTAAATTGTTGCTCTTAACTTAACCTTTTTTTTTTTGTCTTGCCATCTTGTAAATAACTTATGGGCCTCCAAAAAAACACATTTAATTTATTCTAGTACCTGATTAGACTGGAGAGTAATTCTACATGCGCACTTTTTTTTTAATTTAGAACTTTTTTTCCAACCAGCTGATGAATCCTGTGTGTAAAGTGTGTGGTTTTGTGCCGTTAGCAGCACCAATTAATTGCAACTGAATTGTTCAGACTTTATTTTTGCAATTCTGTTTGGTGCCGCTATTGATGCAGAAACGAAACACTTCCCCTTTAAGCAAACTGTGATATAATGGTATGATTTGGCAGGTTGTCGTTGTGCTGCTGTAGCACTTTTTAAAGTGAGCATGGAAACAAAATTGACTCGATTTACTTTTTAATACTCTTGGCTGGTTTCATCAGGGCACCATATTGTGCCGGCACAATTCGACTGCAAACCCATTCTGGTATGAAACACACTTTTCATGGTCCAATTACTCCAATCACAGATTTATTTATTTGCCTTACCATATGGAAGTAAAATGGGTTGTGCATACCATGTTGAATTTAAGAAGTGCACCAGTAGATAAATTGGGCAATGAAATCCTCCCACTACACACAATTTCAATTTCTAATGCAATCTTTTTTGGGGGGAAGTTTTTTTATTTTTTATTGTAACGTTACCTGGCAATTTCCAAAATCTTTATGAACCACATGAAATCAAAATAGATTCTTTTTACTTTTTTAATGTGCTTCATGAATTATTGAGCATGATTCATTTCAGTTCATGTTATTCCAAGGGGAAAAAAGTGGCTCTGAAATGCATCACATTAAGGAAGTAAAATGGTTTTGTGTTCATTTTAGCTATTTTGTTAATACCGCAACGGCTCTCAAATGACACCTAAAGAGCTATTGGAATGAAGATGTTTATATAGTTTATTATTTTTTAGTTTAATGCGATGTGCATGTACAGAACTATCTCTAGTCTGCACTAGCAGCATATACGTACAGGACATATTTCACATCATGTTTTGGAGTATCTCGATCTTCAGTAGACCCCCTGAAATTGTTTCATTTTCCATTAGAAGATTTGGCCATTAATATTATGGTGACTTGGTCTGTTTTCTGGCCTTTTGAGGTTTCTGGTTGTTTTAACCTCTTTTAGAAGTGACCACATCCACAACTCATCAACCGCTTGACATTGAGAGAACAGATGTTTTAGTATGTAAAAACGTTTCAACATCTTCTCTTCTTTTGAAATGTCAGATACGTGAAGCCGCTCTGTAAAGTGCTTGGAAAGCAGCGGTTGGCAAAATACTGTGAATCTTGAGCCACTGTAGTTAGAGAGATGTTTTGATGTCTTTTTATTGCTCCTGTACAGATCTTAAAAGGCAAAACGTCAAATTCGAGTGCTTGTCATTGCGATGTATAGATATGGTACAAGTTAGGTTGGGAGTTTTATTTCCTCGAGTCTGAACTGCATCGTTTTGCTCCTTTAGGAGTTTTAAGTGCATTTATGATGTAAGTTCCTGATAAAGTACATTTCTGATTCAAGATTTCATCTTTGTAATGTTAGTCTGACTGCAAAGTGAGTAATGAACCCAAGATTTAACAAGTGAATGAACACCTTTTTCTCAGTGATTTACGTTTACATGCCTTTGATTGATTAATATCCATCAACACTAATGTCATCAGTTTTGCAGCTGATGTCAAGTCTTTCTCTTTCACTTTTAGTGTAGCATGTAATACTTAATCTGGATTGTTTTTTTGATTGATACATGTGATGACGGCCATACTAATGTACCCCTCATTTTCAATGGCACAACAGCATATAAAAGAACAACTATTAAGTGGACGTGGCAGCATTGACATGGTTCAAACCACCTTTATGTAGCCAACAACAGTGCTGTGACTGCCCTTCTCTGAGCACTCTCATACTACACAAGGATGTGAGATCTTTACTGCATTTCAAGTGTAAAACCAACCATCTGAAATACCCATATCCTTGACGAAAATCTCACGGAAAGCACCTTAAATTTGCCCTGCTCGTGACTCTGAATGTAAGCGTTGGTAGATTGCATTTTATTTGGCCACGCAAAGAGTTCGCCCTGGTATACGTGAAGTAATTGGTAATTGGGATGTTGTAATTACGACTGAAATCTCCCAACGCTCCAAGAGAAGCTGTGACTGTTTTTAGTTCCACAGCTGTACCCTTCACTGGAATATTTTGCTTTTTCGTTTTGGGATTGTGAAATCAACCAGTATGAGAATGTAATATAAATGTGCCAACTAATAAACACCAGTATTTCACCTCAATGTTTCAGTGAGTTTGTCCCCTCAAAAGTCACATTTGTAATGATTTAGCATGCTGCACTGAACATTAAATTGAAAGTTTTGAAAGGTCAAGTGGCAATATTACATGTGGTGCAGAATATTCAACATTTGAAGTGGGTCAAAAAAGTTGTCCTAAGACAAAAATGGGTATTGTTTAAAATTCATGTATAACTTTGATGAAAGGATTTGATCCACTTCAAATGTTGACTACTGTATAATTAGAATATATATATATATACACATTCACGTGTACAACTCTGCACATAGATATACATGATGCATAACATATAAATGATCAGAATGTATATACACACCCCTGTATACAACTGTGTGCATATATATAAAACTAATATATATACACTACCGTTCAAGTTTGGGGTCAGTGAGAATTTTATTTTTATTTTTTGGAGGAAAGAAATCAATACTTTTATTTATCAAGGACCGTAAATAAATTTTTAATGTTACAAAAGATTCTATTTCAAACAAATGCTGTTCTTTTGAACTTCCTATTCATCAAAGAATCCTAAAAAAAAAAACTGTACAACTGACAGACCAACAACCGTTTCAACATTGATAATAATAATAAATGTTTCTTGAGCATCAAATCCTCATATTATACTGATTTGTGAAGGATCATTTGACACTGGTGATGCTGAAAATTCAGCTTTGATCACAGGAATAAATTACACGTTACTATATATTCACAAAGAAAACAGCTGATTTACACTGGAATAATATTTAATACTATAACTGATTTTTGTTGTATTTTTAATCAAATAAGCGCAGCCATGGTTAGCAGAAGAGAATTCTTTTAAAAGTATTTAAAATCGTACCGACCCCCAACTTTTGAACGGTAGTGTATATATAAATAAATACACAAGTGCGTTGACAGGTTCTTTCCTGGAAAATGGGCCCAAAACACAGGAAGCTGGTAAGAAATTTAAACCATCAGATACATTGCATTGAATGCACAAGTACCAGCAACCAATATATGAACAAGTCTGACACAAAAGTACTTTTGAAACTTTATTGTACAGATAATGTGGAAAATCACTGTGGCTGCTGTCCTCCTCGGCCACGGCCAAAACCACCTCTCTGAAAAAACAAAAGGAAGCACATGCACAAAGTGAGCGTCACAACTTCCAGAGTCATGCACTGAAATTACATTATAAATAGTATTTAAACAGTAGTACTTACAAACTGGAATTCTGTGGCTGCACCTGCACCAGCCTCAGCTTTCTTATCAGCACCGGCTGTAAGACAAAAGGTTTTAGTTTAACACAATGCTGCACGCCGAGGCCCCAGCTAAAGAATATGCTGATGTCAACAGTCAGTGTGTATCGTGTACGTACGTGGAGCTGCAGACCGTCTGTAAGCATCTCTGTCTCCCTCACCACGGGCCAGACGAGCCGGTCTCTCTCCCTCAAGACCTGAAAAACACAGCATGTTTGATTAAGCACACAACCACGTATAGGCCACGCTACAAATACACTAGTCAACATTTGAAGTGGATCAAAACCTTTCAAAGTTATACATGAATTTTGAACAATACCCGTTCTTGTTTTAGGACAATTTTTGAAGAACTTTTTAGATGCACTTCACATCAAGTAGTCAATGCACTATATTCAAGTCAAATCAGTTTTCTAGTAGTACTGATTATTATTATTGTTTTATTAGTTATATGAACTAAATTTTTTGGTCCTGAAAATGTTCACTATGAATGGAACAGATGTTGAAATTCTACAAAAATTGCATTGAAAACACATCATGAAGGGTTCAATTTGAAGTGCTTTTATGTGAGGAAGATGGCACTCTTACCCTTGGGACGGGGTCTGGCGGTCTCTGGGCGGGTCTGGCGGCGGAGGGTGGCGGGCACGATCTCCGGGGGCAGGTGGAGGAAGTCCCGCAGGTACTGGATGCCCTCATTGGTCAGGTACCAGTAGAAGTGGCGCCAAGCAAACTGCTCTTTCACGTACCCACATGACTTCAGAGACTGGGAAGGCAGAGGCATTTCAATATACATTCACAGTGTCATTGATTGGATTATTAATGAGGATGTTTACATCCACACAAGCACGCTGATAACTCAAATCAGCTTATTGAAATAACCTGTTGTCCAGGTTTACATGAAAACCAATAAACCAACAACGGAAGTAAAGTGCGTTTACAAGGCTTTATTAATAAATCAGGTTATTTCCCGATAGTGACGTCAAGACTTAATAATTTGCGTATTTGACTCAGAGTATTTAAGTCAGTAGTGATGTTAAATAAAGCATTAGAAGTTAAGAGCATTGCTACATGTCAGAGGGAAACGTACAGCTCATCTATTATCCTCTCATTACAGATGCACGAGACGAGAGCACTTACTTTCAGACTCACTTATATAAGACAAGAGTCTGATTTTGCGATATATTTCCTCCTCCCCTGCTGCAAAATGCTCGCTCTGTCTGGATGCGCTCAAAATACACAGTAACTGTACGTTCACACCGCCGCCGACTTGAGCTTCCAAAGCGGCCGGAAGTCATTCATTTTCAATGGAAGCTGGCTTTTCTCAGCTGCAAGGAGCGTCAAATCCATCGGCGTCGCGTTTTGAGCGTCAATCATAAAGTTGAAAGCAGCTCAACTTTATGGTAATGAGCTGTGATGCGGTTCAGCGGCAAAGCGCCAGCAACCAATCGGAAAATAGACGTCCTTCGCGCTGGCTGATTCCGGAGAAACATACGATGTAAACTTTCGTTCCTACCAAAACATTAGTTCCGAGAAAATGGAAGAGAAGCTAATAATCGCCAATGCTGGGTTTCCTAACATTTATGACATGACGTTGTTTGCTTATAGGGACCGCATGAGCGCAACTTTTATTTGAAATATTTACGAACGCTCGTTTTAAAGCGGGCATGCAATTCATTTGCTCACGGTGACACCGATTTGACCGCAAATAATAATAGCTAACTATTCTTTTTTCCCCGACCAAATGTGACCAAAACGGTTATAAAAATGCTGTCATTATAAAAGGTTTCTTCAATGTATTGCTTGTTTTTTTTCTGTTTATTACATTTTATGTTGTGACACTTCTATTCTCCCTGCAACGTCAGAGCGTTCAAAGCGTCAACAAGCTTCCCCGTACTTTTTGACAAGCGTCCTTGACAGGGCGGCCAGAGCTTCTTTGCCGCTCAAGTCGGTGGCGGTGTGAACGTACAGTAAGGACGCGTTTCAGTCACATATCATACATGCGCAATTCAATAAGTTTACAAGCTGGGCGAAACCGGTGTAACGGGCAAAAATGTAACTGTACATATCAGTTTATGCTTAAGCCGTTTATGACCAACCTAACTCCGATAAAGAAAAAGGGGTAAACGCATTTACATGATCATTAAGCATAACCAGGTTAAGAATGATGGTCAGAAGCCCTCACCTGCATAGCCTTCATCACGTGAAGGTTGGGTACGTTCTTGTCGGCGAGCTCTGGATGTTTTGGGAGATGCACATCTTTTTTGGCCACCATGACGCCCTCTTTAAAGAGGAGCTCATAGATAGCAATACGGTTCTTCTTGGGCATCAACATCTGCAGAAAGAAAAACACAATCATGATCTTTCATATATTATGATATTTACATTTTAATGCATTTGGCAGACGGTTTTATGTGCCTTGTATTGCCTTCAAAGTATATTTTATCAGTATGTTAACACACACCTTTAGAGCAACTGTAAAGAGCCAACATTTGAGACCCTAGATTGGCCATAAACACCATTGTATTCTTTGGTATATCTATATCTGGTATATACAATTGAATGGTATATCTGACAGTATCATTTACACAATATAAATGTCAAACAGAACCATGGTATTTGTTCAAAACACCCTGCTTTTACCATCAATTACAACACTAAATCAACGAAGAGCCACACAAGTGCGTACTGCTGTAGTAGTGATGGTAATACCATGGTATCAAACCACTACCATATTCAAGTATATATGTACATGTTAGTACCATGGCTAAAAGAGAAAAACATGGCAATAGTGTGGTAATTTTTATCAGAGATAACATTCTGCGCGACTCTTATGAGAAACGCCTTGACGTATTCACATTCAGTTTTCAAGAAGGTTTTGGCATTTAAATGACTTATTTTCTTAAACACCTCCAATAAATCTTTTATTCAATGATATTTTCTCATCTCATGTTACTGTATTGACTTCACACCAGCCGTGAAACACTCTCGCGCTGTAGCATACAAGACAGGGACATTATCCTGACTTAAATATAGCATTTCCCCACCGCATATTTCCTCAAGACTAAGATATATTCATTATAGGGGGTTTATTGAAAGCGAATTCGCTTGAAACGACACATTAAATAATAAGATGATGAAGATTTTGAACGGATTTTCGGCCCTTGTTTCGGCCTACCTTTACTCTTGCTGAGAGACCGGAGCCGGAAAGAACGTCATCAGCTGTTCTTCCTGTATTGTTTCGCCGCGCTTTATGCAGTCACATGAGAAGCGCGAAGCTCCCGCTAGTGGACTGGAGATCGCATTAACTCGACAAATCGTATAAAATAGACAAATGTGTGTGTGTGGGTCACCGTGATTTTGCCAAGTAGGCTAAGACATGGTCCTGGATCAACATTCCTGTCCCAAAATGTAGTCCTTACCTAATCCCTACCCCTAAACCTAACCCTACCCATAACTTTTCCCTAAAATCAGAGGGTAATGAAAGGTGAATAACACTGATGTTGAAGTAGGCCTACTTCACTCTG
Source organism: Rhinichthys klamathensis goyatoka (assembly GCF_029890125.1). Classification (NCBI taxonomy): domain Eukaryota; kingdom Metazoa; phylum Chordata; class Actinopteri; order Cypriniformes; family Leuciscidae; genus Rhinichthys; species Rhinichthys klamathensis. The sequence continues at coordinate 3,916,223 of NW_026606822.1, forward strand.
GTTCTAAGCCTAAACTTGACATAAACTGTAAACTTGTCCCTCAAATCTGATTGGTTGATTGGAAAGTTGATCCAGGATCAACAAAGATGTTGATCCAGGAACATGTGGTACTTGGCGAAGTCACGTTCACCTGTGTGGTCGTGTGTGTGTGTGTGTGTGTGTGTAGGCATATACACTGTAGGCCTATGTAGCTACAGTAGCCTAGCCTACATATAAATTGGGACATTTTGAAAGATGCAATAAAATCAGGAATTTGTGATATTTTTTAATTCTACAAAGAAGATATTTCCAATGTTTTCACTGAACAACTTAATTGTATTTTGTAAATATAATCAAATTTTGAAAAGTTGGGAGTTTACCATGTGTCACATCACCTTTCCTTTTAATTACACTTTTTAATAGTTTGGGAATTGAGGATACTATTTGTTACAGTTTTGCAAGTGGACTTTCCCCCCAATCTCACCTGATAAAGACAGCTGCTCCACAGTCCATGGCCGTCGTTGTCTGATTCTCCTTTTCATGTAATTAACAAAGTGGTGAGCAATGACCTATCTTTGCTTGCAGAGAGAGAGATGCTCCTTTACACCCAGTCTCGATCCCCTCACCTATTACCCTCTCACCTGCTCATTGTGGACTCTTTCAAAAGAGTTTAACTTGGATATTCTGAGCTTTACACTTTTATTTTGCCTCCTGCCCAATTTTTTGGAGTGTGTTGCAGCAGCCATCAAAAATTGTTTATATTTACAAAATACAATTAAGTTGTTCAGTGAAAACACTGGAAATATTTTCTTTGTACTTTTGCCAGTTAAATAAAGTTGGAAGAGAATTAACAAATCACAGATTCTTGATTTTATTACATTTGACAAAGTGTCTAAATTTTTCTTGATTTGGGGTTGCAGATATACAGTATAGCTTATATATGACCAAATGAACTGATCAATGTGGGTATAAAGAGATAAGTAGCCTATGTGTACACTGTAAAAAAAATTGCTGTAGTTATGCAGCTGTTTGCCAGTAACTTACTGTAGATTTAGATTGATGTACATTTACTGGCAACAGTTTGTTCAAAGTTAAATGAACATTAAACATTAACAAGTCTTTGTCTTTACAGAATAAAATTATAAAATAACAATCTAATGCAAAGCATTCTGGGAACCAGAAATCTTCATCAACCTTTTTCTGTTTTTTTTTTCCCTTCAGATTTTGGTTCCCAGAATGCTTTGCATGAGGCTGTTATTTTAGTTTTATTCTGTAAAGATAAAGACTTGTTAATGTTTAATGTTGATTTAACTTTGAACAAACTGTTGCCAGTAAATAACATCAATTTAAAACTACAGTAAGTTACTGGCAAGCAGCTGCCAGTAATACTGTAATTTCTACAGATTTTTTTTACAGTGTATATATATATATATATATATATATATATATATACTGTATATATATATACATACTTCTCGCTTTACACAGTTTGCTCAGTTCAAGAATAATTTATGCACTTAATTGTATATTGTTTATTTCAAAGAATCAAAAGAGCTGTTTCATGTCTATCCTTGTATTGGTTAACTGGTCATTGGGATTTAGAAAGTAATTAGTAATAAGTAATTCAATTATTTTTAGAAAGAGTAATTATCTAATTACACTGGTGAATATATAATTAGTATAGCATAATTATATAATATGTAATTATAGTATATAATTACTTTTTTAGAGTATACATACACTATATATATATATATATATATATATATACATATGGTATTTGTATAAGAAATACATTGGATGTCCTCGGTCAGTCCTTATTCATTGTATGCATGTAAAACAGTGACCAGGCATCGCCTGTTTTGACCATAAATACTGTCCTGTTGTGACATCAAGTACAGTCAGTTGAATGCTAAAGGATATTACTCTTTTCCTTTACTCTTTATACCTCAAGATCGCTGTAGTAACATAGAGGGCATCCACATCCTTCATACATGAGAAGTAAGCATGCAATTTAACAATGAAGGTAGAGTCTGGTAGTTGTGTATGGCAAGCGACCTTTGACCTCGTTCTCAATAATGGCACTTAATTGATTCATTTGCTTGTTATTATGGTACTGACTATTTCTAAAAGTTTTCTCAAGCTGATTCTAGAGGTACTTGCTCTGGTACAAGGTGTTATAGGTTGACCTTTGAAAGTATACGTCTATGAGAGAGATCAAATACTGATTTTGAGACAGTTAAATTTAAACTCTTTAGAAAAGTTTCATGAAGTTTCAGCTTCGGATGTGGCATTGGATTTATTAGGGGACATTTCAATTGCAATGGCTCCATCCAATTGCTAAAACAAAACTCATCTTGACTGGATGCGTTATAAATGAATTGGTTAATAAATGTATTGGTTAATAAATGTATTGGTTAATATTTCAGTGCTCAGCACATTTCTCTGGCAGCGAACAGCGTTTTCCTGTTTTTCCATCTGTGTTGCGAGGCTGTGATGTGTTTAGTGCCGGAGGTTTGTGGACTTTTGGGAATGAACCTTACAGGAGCTTTGATTGTTGTACCTGTGCCAACAAATAGAGAAGTTAACATTGCAACACCTCCATCTGCTTTCATGCACGGACCACCTGTGTTTGCAGGCAAATTTCTTTCATGTAATATTACATTTAGGAGCAGATTTGCCAGTTAGTGCACATTTACTGTACAAGAGGTGCTCGTACAGGTTTGAAATCAACTTTTTTAAAGAGTGCATGTCAAAAATACAAAGCAGCTCATGAATATTGTGTTAAATATTATGACATCGTCAAATATTTTGTTTTACTGCAGTATGACACCGCTGCCCCCAACAACACATTGAAGCCAGAGTAAATGCATTAGCAATGTGTCACCAATAGGTGGCAAAAATAAACCCTAATATACCATGTAAATGAATACCACTGTACATATAGGCTATCAGTGACACAACTGTACCATGGTACTGCCACAGTACTTTTTTGTTGTTGTTAAAACATCCCAAATACCATAATAGTACCAGTTGTTTTGGGACTTTTTGGTTAATGGCTATAGAGTTTAATTGAACCATAATCAGTTATGTGTTTCACAAGAATGTGGAATAATTCATATAGGCCTAATATATAAACAAAATATGTATTGTTGCATTGGTCACCTATCCGTTGATCTTAGTATGGTGCTCATTAATATGTAACGTGGGTCTCTTGACTGACCATCCCCCATCTGATACACCCGCAGCACAACACTGGCTGTTCATCCGATACCTTTGTGTTTTTGTGATGTTCGATTCGCGAACGAATCGTTCTGTCGAACCGATTCTTTTTTATTCAGTTTAACTGTTTCGCAATGCGTTTGTAAATCACTTCATATCTGCTTCATATGGTAGACTGAGGCACACCATATAAATGACGTATCCAAATTATGCATCGTAACATTTATTTAATTACTCAAAAACACCACGTAAAAGGACATCACGTAAAATGAGAGACCCTATGAACTCGCTGAAACGAATTCGCCGAGCGAACCGATTCCCTAAACTGAATCCGACGGCTCACCGTTATTGTGTTTTACTAGAGTGGAAGCTCACAGAGAGGCTGGATTCTCGTTCATCTGTGTTTGGTATGTCTTAACGCATGGGTTTGTTTCTTATTTAGCTGTAGAAATGAGACCTGTATCGATATAAGCGGATAGACGTGTGGTCTTGTGTTTTGTCATTTTATTTCTGAACGCTTGCGCAGTCTTTTGAGAACGCTGCGGTTCTTCGCATGAAATGCTGAACACTGATCGCTCTGTGCACCTGGAATTAATATGCATGTGTCGAATGAAATTGATTTACATGAATGAACTAGACTTTTAAGCATTCTTCATTATACACATGTTTTTCCATTTGGTAAAATATGGTGTATTGGAAAAAATAAACTACTTAAAAGCTAACTAATAATATTAGCCTATACAAGACATTGCAGCCATTTTCCCGAGACTTAAGACTTTTAATATTTATAGAATGCACTTACTAACTTATGTTTAGAATAGTATGCTATTCTAAAGTTATGCATTTCTTGCATTTCATGAAATCCTTGCAAAAAAGTGCCACAATATGGTAATGCCATGGTACTTTGATAATGAAATATTCAACATTGTACTTTTTTTTGTAAGTGTACCTTGTGTTTTTGTACCGTGTTTCAATATAATTGTTTATAGAATACACATACTGTCTAAATGTTGGAATTAGTAGTCTAAATTGCTAAAATTAGTAGTCACCTTTTAGTTTAAAACTGATTTGTTTCTTAAAAATAAAAGGTTTGTACTATAGCCAAACAAGAAAATATACCAAATTTTGGTCATGGTACCATTGAAGTTCCTTGTAGTTGCATGAATAAAGATGCCAATTGAATTTAGGCCACTTGTTAACCCTGACCTCTATTCTGAGATTCACAATAGACCATTTTAGTAAGTGCAATCTCAGTGGCTCCCAAAGGAGACTTTAGTGTCTTTTTTGCATGCTAAACCTTAAAGGTCTGCTTTAATGTATCAATAGCAGCAGGTCTGGCAGCAGCAACGGACATTAATCATTACCCCAGTGTGCTGTTTGATTAGGAAATGTCTAATGGTTGTCTCTGTTGCCATTTAGTTTGATCTTACATCTGTGCGAGCTCAACCGCTCGTTCACAGACACCAGATGTCCGTTTGTCTTCTTCTGCTCGAGTCAAACGCTAAATCCTCGTCTCGGAGGGTCTTGAACTGTCCAGGGTCCTGAACGGGCTCTTATTGGCACCTGAACTCTTTGGCTCTGGGTCAATTATTATTTGTTCTGCTGGGAAAAAGTTTAGATTTTTGTGTTTGGCGTTTGTTATCCTGCATTCAGCGCTACAAAAGCTGTCACTGGCGGTACCTTTTTGAAAAGGTAGCGCCCCAGTGTTAGCTTTTGTATCTTTTTTATCTGAGAGTGTTAATCTTAAATTTAGTATTTAATCTCAAATGTAGATTTTTGCAATCCTTTCACCTTATGAAGTCATAAAGTACCGCCGCTCTGTCACTGGATTGTGTTGGAGGACTCGTTCACCTTCACTCTGAACCTGTCCTTCAGCCTTCAGTAGCTTCACATGGAGACTAAAACCGAGGAGTGTGTCTTTAGACTTAGAGGCTTTTAACTGAACTCAAGGTACGATACAAGGTCTGAGCACTTAACAGTGGGATGAACATCTCAATGCAACAGTCCCAAACTTTATCTTTAGAGAAGAACATCACCTTTAGAAAAGAGATTATCATTGAACACTTTTTATAAAGAACTGTATATGCAGTTAGTAGCATATATTCCATCCTGAATGATGTGGTTTGGTTGCATAACCCAGATTGAATGCTTTGTACTTTGAAGGATGACCCAGGGTTCAGCAGGGCCGTGTCATTGCTCACTTCAGGATGATTGGGGTCAGGAGTCAAACTCAAGGGCACAAATGATATCACCCGTGTTACTGCCCACTTGGGATTTGAAGCTGTTACAGCGCTCATTTCTGGTCTGTTGATTAATCAGGTAGTTTTGGCAACATGTCTGATCACGTTTTAGTTGTAATTTTTAGCTACATTTATTTACATTTATTTATAAAATAAAAATATTATTTTTAAAGTTAATTTATCATTCTATTTATACAATTATGTAAAAATGCAATTTGGTAATTTATTTATAAAAAATACTTTATCATTTTATTTATAAATATATTCAGTAGTTTAGTAAAAATATAATTTAATTTATAGTTAAATTTAATGTAATTTTGTAATTTATTCATTAATTTATTTTAATTAATACAGTTGTTCATTAGTTTAGTAAATATGTAATTTGATATTTTATTTATAAAATTAATTTAGTGTTTTTGCTGGTAGTTTTGGCAACATTTACTATGGCTTATTTGCTACCTACCTAGTAATCATATAATCAATGTAGAATTGTATTTATAGAGTTGATTTGGTACTATAAAAAATCAATTTGATATTTTATTTATAGTATTAAATTACTTTTTTATCTATTAAGGGTAATTAAGCATTTTCTTTATAAAATTGTTCAGTTGTTGTGCCATTTAATTTATAGTTTAATTGAATTGAATTTAAAGTAGTGTAATTTTGTAATGTATTTATTTATTTTATTAATACAATTGTTCAGTAGTTTAGTAAATATGTAATTTGATATTATATTTATAAAATTAATTTAGTGTTTTTGCTGGTAGTTTTGGCAACATTTACTATGACTTATTTGCTACCTACCTAGTAATCATATAATCAATGTAGAATTGTATTTTTAGAATTAATTTGGTACTATAAAAAATCTATTTGATATTTTATTTATTGTATTAAATTACTTTTTTATTTATTAAGGGTAATTAAGCATTTTCTTTTTAAAATGATTCAGTTGTTGTGTAATTTAATTTATAGTTTAATTTAATTTAAAGTAGTGTAATTTTGTAGTGTATTAATTTATTTATTTTATTAATACAATTGTTCAGTAGTTTAGTAAATATGTCATTTGATATTTGCTCCATGCTCCAAACTGTATGCTAACTGTCAGTCATCTTTGACGATAGTGGTCCTGACAGAACTCAATATGTGCTTTCAGTGGGACATCTTTTTGTACTTTTTATTTAGATAGTATCCAAGCTATTTTGTATGTGCGAGACTTCTGATTCATTAGAACAACAAAGTGCAGTGAATGCTAAAACTGTTTGTGCTACAAACCAGTGCGTTTATAATTGCGTCAATACATTAAAATATGGTAAGAAATAGTAGTTTGCAATAACAAGCAACATAACAAGCTGTTTTGTAGTGCTAAAAATAACTGGAAGCAGATGAAACCGGAAGCCTCTCACAATGGCCGCGCCGCTGCTCTTATGGGAAAAATAGTGGATTTAGGAAGAACAGAATCATGTGACGAACGATATCTTTGGAGAGCGAGTTATGATGCAAGGAAGCAGTAGAGAGCGTTTTAAAAGTGCATGTCTAGATTTGATGTCTTTTATAGGATAGATTACGCTGTTCTTTGAAGCCTCAGGGAATCCATGCAACAAGATCTCAGCTGTGCAGCTCTCCAGCGTCGTGTTTCCAGGAGGATGGCTTGCTTTTTGACAGGTTCTCATGTGTGTGTGAGGCGGTGTGGATATCAGCTGCGCTGTGACCTTGCCTTAACACACACAAACACGTGCAAATCCTCACAGAAACGCTTTTGGCTGCTGTGAGATCCTGCATTGATCCTTCTCTGCTGTCTTGCCCAACTTTCTGTCTGTCTGTGAGATGGACAAAGATAGAGAGAAACAAATTGAAGAGGTGGATGGAAGGACGTCACGTATCTATCGATTGAGCCTAAACGCTTGAGAGAAAGAGATGCCGAGGAGAGATGTGAAGTTAACATTGCCAAGCTGCAAGTCTGCAACGATCCGATCCGAAAAACGTCTCTGAAAATGACTACTTGTGCTTCACGAATGCTGAAAAGAACTTGAAAGAACTTATTTGAAGTTTAATGCAGATATTTCTACAACCCCACCCATAAGCAAGAACAATAATGAGTTTCTTTCAGGGATCTGAATATGAACTCAAACATTTCTCATCAGTATATTGAGCTGAGATTGAGTCATTTACTCACCCTGAAAATCTGTATGAGTTTCTATGTTCTGCTGAACACAAAAGAATATATTTTGAAGAATGTCGGTAAGCAAAAAGTTTCTGGTCCCCATTGACTTCCATTGTATTTGTTTGTTCATGGAAGCCAATGGGGACCAGCGACTGTTACCGACGGTCCTCAAAATATCTTCTTTTGTGTTCAACAGAAGAAAGAAACTCATACAGGTTTGACACAACATGAGGGTGAGTAAATAATGGCAGAATTTTCATTTTGGGGGGAACTATCACTTTAAGTCAGCAGATGTGAATTTAGTTCCCTACATCTGAATTTAGGACTGTATTGGTGCATATTTGTATATTATTGGACAACTCTCTCTTGTCATTTTCAATGAGCCTCTGTTTCAGGGTGTGACTGTTATCTCTGCTGTAAGCCGTTGTTCAGCTCCTCCAACACATTATTATTAATGCACGAGAGATAGAGGGAGTGTGGAACAGTCTCTTGAGTATTTATTGAATGAATGAATCAGTGTCTCTCATGCAGTTTATGACTATGTCTTCCTACACAAAGCTTCACCTGTGATGTTCAAACCCAAACACAGCTGTGGAGCTTTTGTATTTCACAAACATTGCAATTGATTTCCATTAATTAGGGAGTTACTAGGCAAGCATTTCTCTTATTGCTTATGTCAAGCATTATTGGTAATGTTAATTAAAACTAAAATCGTTTTCATTCATTTAAATGAAGCTGAAATGTAATAAAATATAAATATGAAATATTAAAATGTTTAGCAAAAATGATATATATTCCCTTGGCAACCTGAAATAAGGTCGAAATTTAAGTACTAAAATGACTAAAACTAATTAAATTAAATACTTTAAATATAAAAGAAGATATTAAATCAAAAGTAGCACATGGCAAAATTACTAAAACTACAATGAAAACTGAAAATATAAAAATATAAGCTAATTCAAGCCCTAATATACACTCACCTAAAGGATTATTAGGAACACCATACTAATACTGTGTTTGACCCCCTTTCGCCTTCAGAACTGCCTTAATTCTACATGGCATTGATTCAACAAGGTGCTGAAAGCATTCTTTAGAAATGTTGGCCCATATTGATAGGATAGCATCTTGCAGTTGATGGAGATTTGTGGGATGCACATCCAGGGCATGAAGCTCCCGTTCCACCACATCCCAAAGATGCTCTATTGGGTTGAGATCTGGTGACTGTGGGGGCCATTTTAGTACAGTGAACTCATTGTCATGTTCAAGAAACCGATTTGAAATGATTCGAGCTTTGTGTCATGGTGCATTATCCTGCTGGAAGTAGCCATCATAGGATGGGTACATGGTGGCCATAAAGGGATGGACATGGTCAGAAACAATGCTCAGGTAGGCCGTGGCATTTAAACGATGCCCAATTGGCACTAAGGGGCCTAAAGTGTGCCAAGAAAACATCCCCCACACCATTACACCACCACCACCAGCCTGCACAGTGGTAACAAGGCATGATGGATCCATGTTCTGTTTACGCCAAATTCTGGCTCTACCATTTGAATGTCTCAACAGAAATCGAGACTCATCAGACCAGGCAACATTTTTCCCGTCTTCAACTGTCCAATTTTGGTGAGCACTTGCAAATTGTAGCCTCTTTCACCTATAACCGGTGGGGTCTTCTGCTGTTGTAGCCCATCCGCCTCAAGGTTGTGCGTGTTGTGGCTTCACAAATGCTTTGCTGCATACCTCGGTTGTAACGAGTGGTTATTTCAGGCAAAGTTGCTCTTCTATCAGCTTGAATCAGTCGGCCCATTCTCCTCTGACCTCTAGCATCAACAAGGCATTTTCGCCCACAGGACTGCCGCATACTGGATGTTTTTCCCTTTTCACACCATTCTTTATAAACCCTAGAAATGGTTGTGCGTGAAAATCCCAGTAACTGAGCAGATTGTGAAATAGTCAGACCGGCCCGTCTAGGAAACTAACAACCATGCCATGCTCAAAATTGCTTAAATCACCTTTCTTTCCCATTCTGACATTCAGTTTGGAGTTAATGAGATTGTCTTGACCAGGACCACACCCCTAAATGCATTGAAGCAACTGCCATGTGATTAGTTGATTAGATAATTGCATTAATGAGAAATTGAACAGGTGTTCCTAATAATCCTTTAGGTGAGTGTAATAGTTTGGGTGTAGAAACAATTTTTTAAAAAATTTCACAATTAATTACAAAGAAACAGCAAATTGAATAAATTTGAAATAGAAAGATTGAAATAGTGCATTTTCACGCGTAAAGGGTTAGTTTGGGTGAACTAACCCTTTAAGGAACCTAAATGTGTTTTAATGGAGTTGTTTTGTTGGTAGCAGCAGGACCCAGTAGAAGCACTTCTGCTTTATTTTCATGTAGAGGAAAAAAAAAGAGGGCCAAGAATAGATCCCTGTGGAACACCACAATGGATAAGCACACATGGTGAAGTGAATGACCTGATATTTACAGAGCAGTACTAAGTCCCCTTTAAGTATGAGGCGAAGCACTGTAAAGCTATAGGCCCTGGACTCCAACAACCCACTCAAGTCGTTTCAGAAGAATATCATGATCAATAGTGTCAAGTGCAGCACTCAAATCTAAAAGTATCAGAATAGCAGAAGACCCAGAGTCAATGGCAGCAGAATGTCTTTTTGTAACCTTCAGCAATGCTGACTGAGCTCTAAACCCAGATGGAAACGGGTCTAGATTATTAAAAGGATCCAGGTATGAAGTACACTGTAAGAGTGACACTTTTTCCAAAACCTTTGAAATTAATGGGAGTTTAGAGATAGGCCGGTAGTTGTTATGCACGGTGGGGTAAAGATGAGGTCCTTTCAATAGGGGCTGTACGATAGCATGTTTAAAACTTATACCCCGTTCATTAAAGAGCTGTTTATCATATAAGAGGGTTTGGGAAGATTGTGTCTAAGACCTCACTAAACAGAGCCGACCAGGCAATACATCTGATTGACAGAATGTGAGTTTCATCTGAGAAATTATTTTGAGTAATTGAGAGTAAGACACTGGTTGAAAGTTTGTAAAGCTACAGGATGGAAAGACCAATTTAGAGAGACAGATTGTACGGTATAAAAATCATTATGTAAATGGAAAGTCCCCATAAAACATGAAAACACAGCATTAGAGTAAGTGTGTGTGTGTGTGTGTGTGTGTGTGTGTGCGTGTGTGCGTGTGTGTGTGTGTGTGTGTGTGTGTGTGTGTGTGTGTGTGTGTGTGTGTGTGTGTGTGTAATGCAGTGTTGGTAATGGATGCTCTTTGCTGCCTCAGCCACTGTATTTCACACTTGAATGCACTGAAGTAGAGCCAAGAAATGTGTCTTCAAGATCTGTTTATTGTGTTTAGAGGCAAAAGCAAGAGGAAGAAAGAGGCATGTTATGGTCTATTATATGCAAAGAAACTTTGAATTCATGTAAAGCCATAAAAAAATCTCATTTGTAGATAGCTGCTGACTGCTCATTTTGGCCGTTATGGTAATTTTATGTGGCTTTCATTAGTGTCTGTTATGCGGTGCTGCTCTTAGATTGGGTTTCATGCTGAGGAGGAACAAACTGAGAGAGAAAGGACACGGGCCAAACATTAATATGGTTATTTAGGCACAGAATAGAAGAGAACCCTTTGAATTTCCCTTTGGGTCGTGGA
>NW_026606822.1:3932500-4035000 GCF_029890125.1 Rhinichthys klamathensis goyatoka
TGATTATTTATTTGTATTTTATGTATTATTATTATTCTTTTTTCTTTTTTTTTTATCGTGGTTGAACACCTTGCAATCAGAGGTGCAAAGAGGTCTGGTGTTCAGTTATGTTTTTGCCACAGTGGGGTAAAGTTCAAATATCATTTATGAGTATGTATAATGGAAAATGCATTCTTCTGTTACTGGCCGCCAATTCTTGTTTTTTTATTTTAATCACCATTTTGCCCCTATTTTTTTTTTTTTTTTTGCAGTTTACCTACAGGTCTTGTCAAATGAATTTCGAAATGTACAGATATTTCATATATTTTCTCAGTTAATATGATCTCTTTAAGACAGAACTATTCAAGAATTAGCTCAAAATATTGTTTTACATGGACTACATAGCATGTCACTCTGCTGGACATTGTGTTTACTGATGAAATATCATATCAGTTGCCCAAATGCAAAGCAATTTATGTCCATACAGCATCTTTTGAGGGTTTTGCCATGCCAATGCTTGTTTTCGCCAATGAATAAAAAAATAATAATAATAATTGCGACTTTTTATCTCACAATTGCGAGAAATGAAGTCAGAATTGTGAGAAATAAAGTCGCAATTGCGAGATAGAAAGTCGCAATTCTGAGAAATAAAGTCGCAATTGCGAGATATAAAGTCGCAATTCTGAGAAATAAAGTCGCAATTATGAGAAATAAAGTCGCAATTGCGAGAAAAAAGACAGAATTGTGACTTTTTATCTCACAATTCTAACTTTTTTTCTCGCAATTCTGACTTTATAACACATAGTTGCGAGTTTATATCTCGAAATTCTGACATCTTTTCTCAGAATTGTGAGATATAAACTCGCAATTGCGAGTTATCAGGCCAATTCTAAGGGGAAAAAAGACTAACTTTTCCCACTCAGAATAGTTTATATCTCACAATTCCTACGCAATTTTGACTTTATATCACGCAATTCTGACTTTATAACACGCAATTGCGACTTTATATCAATCAATTCTGACTTTATATCTCGCAATTCTGACTTTATAACACGCAATTGCGACTTTATATCAATCAATTCTGACTTTATATCTCGCAATTCTGACTTTATAACACGCAATTGCGATTTTATATCACGCAATTCTGACTTTATATCTCGCAATTGTGAGAAAAAAAGTCAGAATTGTGAGATAAAAAGTCGCAATTACCTTTTTTATTTTTCATTCTGTGGCGGAAACAAGCTTCCATAGTTTTGCATGAACCTGAAGTGGTCTAGTCCCAGGAAATCCACATCATGAGATGTGACATCAGATCTGAAGTCACATCACACATGTATGACGTATCATTTTAGCCGACCCAGAGAAAAACCAGCCCACACGGCTCAAGTTGTACAAGCGTCGGCTTGTGTGTGTATGCAGGGACTCTAGAATTGGTTGCCGCTGGGATCCGTTAACTGAAAGCTGTAAATTATTCATCAACTCTGGGCTTAGCTGATCATAATCCTGCTACTCTTGCATTTGCAGAAATGGCAAACGTCGGTCATAATGCAAAACTGTGTCATTTAGTGGGTTTATCATTGGAGAGTTAGAGAGAGAGTTATGTAGATTACAGTACTTCTGCGAAAGCCATGGATCTCTGAGTTCACAACAATACTGATATTCACTCATTTTTAGAGCCTCTTGGTATTTTGCATGTTTTCTGACTGTGTTGATTGTGTGGGAAATGTGACCAAATATGTAGTAAAACAGCGAGTTTTCTTGGAAGCTGAAAGCATAATCAAATTAGTAACACTTTACAATAAGGTCCCATTATGCAACATTAGTTAATGCAATAACTAAAATGAGTCATTTGTTGCAGTATTTATTTATTTATCTTTGTTAACATTAGTTAATAAAATTCAACTGTTCATTGTTAGTTCTATTAAATAATGTTAACCAATACAACTTTTAATTTTAGTTTTGTAGGAAATGTTGAAGGTAACACTTTGGTTTAGTGTCCAATTCTCACTATTAAGTTGCTTATTATCATGCATTTTACTAGGATATTGGCTGTTTATTAGGACTTATAAAGCACATTATTAATACCTTATTCTGCTTGACCTTATTCTACATCCCTTGATCTTATTAACTATTATTAAGCAGTAATTAGTTTACTGAGGCAAAAGTCATCATTAATATTGAGTTAATAGTGAGAATTGGACCCTAATCTAAAGTAGCTAAGATTAATAAATGCTTGTTAATAAGTTAAATAATGTTAACACAAGTAATTATTGTAAAGTGTGACCATCAAATTAGACTAAGTCTTTAGTAAACGAACATACTGAATGACTACTGGGCATCAGAATTCTGTGTAATTCTGTGCATGCAGGTTCTGTGTGTGTGTGTGTGTGTTTGTGTGTGTGTGTGTGTGTGCGTGTGTGTGTGTGTGTGTCGTACTGAAGCGGTGTAGTGTGTCCTTGTCTTTATTGATCTGCAGGTCTCATGAGTGCTGCAGTGAAGGCACTGCGGAGGAGACACACTGCAGATGCTGGAGTTTACTGGAGTTTACTGGTTATGATCACAGTGTGGCTCAGGATTTACTCAAGTACTTTAATAACAGTTCCTTAGGATGGATGTGAGCGCTAGCTTTAATAAACCGTATAAAACGTTTTGTCAGCTAACCAAAAATCGAACGTGTTAACATATACACTCACCGGCCATTTTATTAGGTACCCCATGCTAGTAACGGGTTGGACCCCCTTTTGCCTTCAGAACTGCCTCAATTCTTCGTGGCATAGATTCAACAAGGTGCTGGAAGCATTCCTCAGGGAGTTTGGTCCATATTGACATGATGGCATCACACAGTTGCCGCAGATTTGTCGGCTGCACATCCATGATGCGAATCTCCCGTTCCACCACATCCCAAAGATGCTCTATTGGGTTGAGATCTGGTGACTGTGGAGGCCATTTTAGTACAGTGAACTCATTGTCATGTTCAAGAAACCAATTTGAAATGATTAGAGCTTTGTGACATGGTGGAAGTAGCCATCAGAGGATGGGTACATGGTGGCCATAAAGGGATGGACATGGTCAGAAACAATGCTCAGGTAGGCCGTGGCATTTAAACGATGCCCAATTGGCACTAAGGGGCCTAAAGTGTGCCAGGAAAACATCCCCCACACCATTACACCACCACCACCAGCCTGCACAGTGGTAACAAGGCATGATGGTTCCATGTTCTCATTCTGTTTACGCCAAATTCTGACTCTAACATCTGAATGTCTCAACAGAAATCGAGACTCATCAGACCAGGCAACATTTTTCCAGTCTTCAACTGTTCAATTTTGGTGAGCTCTTGCAAATTGTAGCCTCTTTTTCCTATTTGTAGTGGAGATGAGTGGTACCCGGTGGAGTCTTCTGCTGTTGTAGCCCATCCGCCTCAAGGTTGTGCGTGTTGTGGCTTCACAAATGCTTTGCTGCATACCTCGGTTGTAACGAGTGGTTATTTCAGTCACTGTTGCCCTTCTATCAGCTCGAACCAGTCTGGCCATTCTCCTCTGACCTCTGGCATCAACAAGGCATTTCCGCCCACAGTACTGCCGCTTACTGGATGTTTTTTCTTTTTCGGACCATTCTCTGTAAACCCTAGAGATGGTTGTGCGTGAAAATCCCAGTAGATTAGCAGTTTCTGAAATACTCAGACCAGCCCTTCTGGCACCAACAATCAACAAATCAACTTTCTTCCCCATACTGATGCTCGGTTTGAACTGCAGGAGATTGTCTTGACCATGTCTACATGCCTAAATGCACTGAGTTGCCGCCATGTGATTGGCTGCTTAGAAATTAAGTGTTAACGAGCAGTTGGACAGGTGTACCTAATAAAGTGGCCGGTGAGTGTAAATTCACTTTTTTAAAATTAAAAACAAATGATTTATTATTTTCATTATTTTTTATTGTAATGTAGGCTATAATTAATTATTTTGTTGTATATTATATTATTATTATTATTTAATTTTTCTATTATTTAATTTTATTACTGCATTAGGTTGCATCAGATCAGACGGAAACAGCTTCTTTAAAGAAACATCTGCACATTTTTACTTTTAACAGTGATAGAAATAGATATAAAACAACAAACATAAAATGAATATTTAGTCTTATACAATTTCAAATAGATTTACAAGTATTTGTTGTTACCACTAGTACCAAAAGTACCATAGTATTCCCATAAAAAACGGCTATATTTCTCTAGGGTTTGAGTGTGTGTTTGACTTCTGCTGCTCACGCTGTTTTCCTGCTGACTGTGATCAAGAGTCAGTTCTCCTCCTCCGTCTCATTACTCCTTCTTCACTCCATCCTTTTTGCTTTCACCTCATGTGAGGGACGTGCAGATTCGACTAGAGGAATGTGCATCTTACATGTAACATTGGTGTCATTTAACATATTGTTGTTTTCACATTTTATAAAAGCAATAATACACTTGTTAAAGTGATTTAAGGGGTCCAACTTCACGCTGTGCCTAAAAACAGTCCTTAAGCATTGTAAAATCACTGTAAACGCATATCTTTATGAGGCTCTCTAACTTTTTAGAGTCATTTGAATGAGCTTTTATATAATTTCTGTTTTGTTTTGTTTTTTACTTCTTTTGTCTTTAGTTGTGATTGAATGTGACGTGAGTGAGGGCTGTAAATAACTATTACCTCAGACTTTGACCATCAGTCGAGCAGCTTCAGATAAGTTATCTTAAAGGGATGATCCTAGAATTAAAATTAAGTCATCATTTACTCACCCTGGCATTGTTCTAATGCTGTATGACATTCTTTCTTTTATGGACCACAAAAGGAGAATAAAAAACCCCATATAATACATTTATAATGGCAGTCAATAGCCAACAGCATCAAGCTTTAAAAAAAAAGCTTTTTAATAATGACTTGTAATTCACAATATTTCACTTTTATTGTATTTTTGATTAAATAAATGCAGGATTGGTGAGCATATAAGATAATTCTTTCAAATGCATTAAAACATTAAATGGTAGTGTATATTTAGAATAAAATAAATCCTTTGATTTAATTTTCCGCATTGAAAAAAGCAAAATATTAAACTAAAAGAACAAGTTGGACTTTTTACAACTAACTTGAAGCTCAACATTACAGGCCTGATCGAATGAGAAACGTATACTAGTAAAACTGACTTATTTTATTTGGGTTGGTAAACAATCGTCAACATGCCACTGGACATTATTATGTCTCTGTCATTTTTATGACACAGAAAGACTTTCATCAATCATTAACATTGCTGTATTGAATACTCTCTCGTCATGGAAAAATGTCAGGAGATTTTTAGGCATTCCAGCTGTTCCATCATTCTTTGTTTATCGGTTCAGAGCTTTGGGCTTCAGGCATGGAAGTTAAAAACCATCAGAGACATAAAGCATACATTTATAGAAGATAAATGTAATGTCATGTGAGATGGTTTTATTGCTGAATAGCTGCTGTATAGCTGGGATATATATATATATATATATATATATATATATATATATATATATATATATATATATATATATATATAACATAGAAAATAGTACCAAATGTCTGTTGTTGTCTAAAATAAACAGAAGCCTTAAACCTGTATTCACCCCTCATCATCCCATGGCCACCACCCCCCCCCCCCCCCCCCCCACACACACACACACATACACACACACACACTGTCAGAATAATTCAAGTCAAATGTGATTAGTCTCTCTCTCTCTCTCTCTCTCTCTCTCTCTCTCTCTCTCTCTCTCTCTCTCTCTCTTTGTCCACCAAGAAGCATTTTTATCATCGGGGTACAGTTAGCTTTGACTGCGTCTGCTGTTTCTTTAAAGCCTAACTAAGTTAACTCCGTAAGAAAGAAGCGAAATTGAAGAGAAGTGTTGAGTGTTGAGGCAGGTTTTGGGGGGGTGGAGAGTCCCACGTGCCTGGATCTGAGACCCACGGCTGAACGCGGGGGATCGGTGAGCCTTTTGTTGCTTCTCCTCTTTTGTCATGGCTAGACTCTTTAGCGTTCGTCATCAGTATGGAGGAGAAGAGGATGCATGTGTGTGGATGCTGGAGGACAGCTTGGTTTGGGGGTAGTGTGGGGTTTTGTTTTTGATGGTGTGGTTTGGAGAGAGACTGTCTGACTCGTATTTACATTCATGCATTTGGCAGACACTTTTATGATACTTGCATTGCATTCAAGGTGTATGTATAATCAGTTCATGATTAGTTCAGTTTATCAGATTTACTTTAACACACACATGCTCATATGCAATTGGTTGGAGTCTCTGTCTTTTCGCGTTTTTGTCTGTATTTTAGTGCATTCATACATGCACTGACCTTTGTTCTTTTGGTGTGTAGCTTGTATTTGACTTCAATACAGTATCATATCATTTGAAATGAGATAAAGACAGCGTTTAAGGTCAAAGACTATCGGTGAGTTATAAATATAAACTAAATATAGAAAGTGGTTAAAATGTATGATCTAAAATAACATGCATGCAGTGGCACGTTTTATGCATTAGGGATGCAATGTTTTGAGTGTGGCTATGACCGAAGTCAGTCAATAGTTAGGAAGCCTAACCACTTTCACAGTTCTTTTGTCTAATGTGCCAGAGAGAGTCATGTGCAATGATTAAAATGCCTCCCGCTGACGCCCCGTCAATTTAAATGGATTAACTGAACATGTCACCCACATTGAGACCATTTTGCCCAATTGCTTTTGAGCAACTTGTACTATAATTTCTTTAACCTTGCAATAACCCTGATATAATGAGAATATGAAGCTCATACTCGAGGAGGAAGAACATTTTAGTTTTACTCAGAGGCCCAAACTATCAAATATGTGGTGCAGTTGCTGATATTTATGGTCAAAAATCTTGTATTGTAAATCAGTCAGATCTTAATTACAGTAAGCAGGCTACTTTCATAAAATGCATATCTGCAGTCACTCTATATCTCCCAATAATATTAAGTTTATATTTAAATTAGGGCTGTCAAATGATTAATCGTGATTAATCACATCCAAAATAAAAGTGTGTGTTTACATAATATATGTGGGTGCACTGTGTATAATTATTTGATGTATATAAATACACACACATGCTTATATATATTTAAGAAATATTTTCATGTATATACTGTATATAGATTTATATATAATTTATATTATATTTAAATATAAATGTTTTATGTATAAATAATATTTTTTTCTTAAATATACATGCATGTGTGTGTATTTATATATATACAAAATAATTATACATAGTGAGTGCACCCACATATATTATGTAAAAAAAACTTTTATTTTGGATGTGATTAATCACGATAAATCATTTGACAGCCCTAATTTAAATGCTTAGTTTTATGATCAATTCTGTACTTTATAATGTGGAGGGCAAAACAAATAATACAATGCAATACAATGACGATTGAGAGATGAATAAATGTATAAATAAATAAACATTCCTCAAAGGCCTGTTGTATCATATTTAATATATTTTAACATGATTTTTCTCAAATAAAAGTGTGGATAATCAAGTAAACCTAAGTTGTTTCAGTCCAGTAAATGCTCATCTTGAAATATTACAAATGTATCAAATAAATTATACTAAAAGGCCTTTCGCTTGCTAAAAAGTATGAACCATCAATCAGACAACAGAAGGCATGTAGTAGATGGTGTGCAACAGCAGTTTTGAGCCTGTTGATCATATAGAGACCTTAAAAAATGGCATATTAAATATGATACAGTAGACTTTACAGGTTTAAGATTTCATTTCAATGTTGAAATCTTATAGGGTTAAGATTGTCACAAATGGGTTTTAATGATTGCACAAAGATGAGGATTCAACTGAAAACAGTCTTTAATTTTAAATCCAACTCGGAAATACTCAGGAGATTACAAAATTATTACACAACCACATTAACAGTGACGAGACGGGACCATGAACTGACAGAACTCGGGGTTTAAAGTTTAAACACACCGAGGGAAACGAGGAAACTAAATGAACAACATGAACTTACTTAGTGACTCATAGGCACACACTAGGAAACTAGGTCAAGATACAAATGGCAGAGAACAGAACAGAACCAAAACACAATGAACTAACAGAACTAAATATAACCCTTACAAAGATTTCATTTGTTGTAAAGTTTGGTGCACTTGTGTGCCAGCCTTCATTGTTGTTGTCCCTCTGAACTGTGTTCACATTTATTGTTTTCAACTGACCCAAATATTATTCATCCCCCTCTCCCACTCCCAGTGTCCTATAAATAAGTGGAGCTCGTCTTGTCAAGTCTGAATAATGGCATGATATCATCATGGCTCGCCCATAATTTTATTATCATTGCAAACACTCAGAAGTCACATGAGTCATTTGTCAATGTCGTTTGTGTTAGTACGCCTTCAGCGCAGCAATCCGTAGTATGACATTCATAAATTTCATTCCAAGGTTATAAAGACATTCAGGCATCGGATGTTATTGTGCTTGCAGGTCTTGTTTGTGTGATGTTGTGACAATGGATTTATCTCAACAATTATACAATTATCTTAAGAATTTATATATATAAAAATCCAGTTATTTCCTTCAGTGTTTTCACTCTGAATGATGTTCATCACCGTGATGAGATCACTGATAGAGAATTCAATTATCATGATACAGTCAGGGCTCAAACTGAAGCTTTGTGTTTGTTTTGAGCATAATGTGGCCTGGAATAGATCAGATGGATCACAGATTTGAAGTGGCAGTGTAATTTAATCATACTGAATCATTTGTGTAAGTCTGGGTGGGTGAGGCCTTTCAAAGTTGGGTCTTTTTAGTGACATTTTTTAAGTGAGAATATAAATTCAGCCCTGGTTTCACAGACAGGACTTAGGGTATTTAAGTAGCTTTTATAAATGTGCCTTAGAAAAAAACATTACTGGTGCGCTTCTTGAGACAAAACATATTTTAAGATATATCAGTGCAAGTTGCTTTCAGTTAAAACAGCTCAAACATGCATTTTAGTCTGGGACTAGACTTAAGCAGTGTCTGTCAAACTGGGGGTCTGTGTTTTAAAGATTAGATGCCATATCAGGATTGTGCAACCAGTTACATTCTTAGCCTACAAGATCACATTGATCTCTATGTTGCTCATTTGTCCCATTGTTGAATGTTTTGCACTGGCAAAAATGACATTTTAATTAAATGTATTCCAACAGATTCAATTAAGGTATTGTCTGGGTTTAGATGAGCGCAAAACAACATAACTTAAGTCATGACAATTACAAACATTCCCTATGTTGTATAGGAAACTGCAACAACTGGCTTTGTCAGATGGCATCTCTGTTTTGATTCAGTTGAAATGATGTTCTTTATCATGAACCGCCACTCACAGCAATATTGGATTTGTGAAGTGAACTATATTGGTTTAAAATAACCTTGCAGATCCATCTCAGAGTCTGCATGTCCAGAACAACAGATCTAGTTTCCACACGATTGCTAAAATAGTCCTCCAGGGCTCTGTTTTGGGCCCTATTTGTTTTCTATTTGTCAATGACTGAAAGTTTAATTTTGAAAAGGCTATACTCGGGTTGACACCAGGTCATTATAGACCTCACTGCAAGATTGTAAATCAGATTGTAATACTCAGAGGACAAACTTCATGACTAACACAAAACAAGAGACTACAAGACTTCACTTTCTATTGTTTCCATGCTTTTAAGGCTACTTAAACTACTAAATGCATGGTCCTACTTGACATTTTGAATGCTTTAAATGAATTTTACACCGCATTATTGTCCCTGTAAGAGGTCTTATTAGGTAGGTATTGTAGGTAAAACTGCTTTGCTGTTCTTTCCCAGCTAGCAAGGAACGTTCTCAGAACTTATGCTAACGTTCTGGCAAGGTTCTCTCAAAGTTATCAACAAACATTTATCCTGCAACATTAATATAATGTTCGTTCAAAGTTATCTGGTCTGGTCTTTCTTTAATAATGTTCCCCCAAAATGTTAGCACAATAACTTTTTTAAAACCTTAGAACATTCAGAAATAATGTTAGCAAAACGTTCTTAGAACATTTTTTTGTTAGCTGGGTTGACCGGTTTTTTCCTTTTATTGTTAATGAAACCATATATGTTCATTAATATGTTCTCATAACTTTTGTCTTTTTTTTCTGCAGTACATGGTGAATTTCATTCGTTAGCTTCAATCCTGCTCTGCCAAATCTCACAGCATGTCGGGTGCCTACGATGAGTCCGCCATGTCCGACGAGACCACAGAGAGTTTCTGGGAGGTCAGGCTCAAAAACTTAATAATTCTGGAATATTATTAGTCGTACATGTAGGTTAAATGTCTCATTCGTACGGGAAACAACAGCTATGAAGCTCTGGTGTTTGATTAGCTGCCAAACAAGCTGTTAGCGACTGTCACATGTTATCCTATCATATTGACTTTTAATGCTGTGGAAGTGTGTCATTCAGCCAAAGGGCGACCAAACATTATATTGATTAGCATGGTGTTAACATAGTATTAGAGGTAAAACTGTGTCATTATTGATTTATTGATCATACATATAGCGCAGACTGTAATAGGATTGCATTCATTTTCTTATTTAAATTTTTTTTAAAATTGATTGGTTTAATTAATTCGATTTAGGATAAATACACTTGAGTGGTCACTGTTTTCTATTGAATACAGATATTTTAGCTCTAATGCTTTAGTAGTGTCCTGTCCATGACTTTACCTATTTCAAAGGGTTCTATGTTTCTCAGGTGGGGAACTACAAGCGTACAGTAAAGCGAATCGAGGATGGCCATCGGCTCTGCAATGACATGATGAGTTGCATACAGGAGCGTGCCAAGATCGAGAAGGCCTATGCCCAGCAGCTCACCGACTGGTCTAAGAGGTGGAGGCAGCTCGTGGAGAGAGGTGCTGAATGATTTATAACGTGGCCATGGAGAACCATGTTTGCTCACTTCAGAAATCCTTGAGTAGATTTAAAGTGACAACCTTGAAAGCAAATGTTGTGTCTAAATAAACTTCTCTTTCACCCTTGCATTCTAACTCAATCAGTTCTAATGCGTTGTTATTGCTGCTCGCAGGGCCGCAGTACGGCACTCTGGAGAGAGCCTGGTTAGCTGTGATGACAGAAGCAGAAAAGGTGAGCGAGTTGCACCAGGAGGTGAAAAATAACCTGCTGAACGAGGACTTGGAGAAGGTGAAGAACTGGCAGAAAGATGCCTACCACAAACAAATGATGGGCGGATTTAAAGAAACCAAAGAGGCGGACGAGGGGTTCCGAAAAGCCCAGAAACCTTGGGCCAAAAAACTCAAAGAGGTGAGGTGACAGAACTTCTCTCACAAGTGTTTTTTTGTGACCCATTTCCAATTAATGATTGCAAACGGCCTTCCAATTACATTCTACATTCTTTTAAATGTGCACTGTCGTTTTTCCACTTAAAAACATACATATTATTTTCAAAAAATGATTGCTAGAGAATACCAGCTTATTATTTTGCACACCAATCACCCTGAAGTGAAATGCCATAAATGCTGGTGATTTAGAGGCAGTCAAACCTGGTCTATGTTTGAATTAATATACTATTTATGCAGTAAATGGTGTGTATGCTTTGCACAGTATGCATATTTTCTGTATGCATGGAAAACCTGAGTATTTTTGTTTGAATGTGCAGTATACAACAGAGCACTGTGTGGAATACTAAATCCCAGAATTCAATGTGCTTGACTTGAAACAATTGAAACGCAATGATAAAAAAAATATTAATGCCAAATAACCATATTTATTTTCTGAGATATTATTTGGTCACCATTCGGTGAATTAAACATGCAATGCAATGAGGTCATGTGACAGCAATGTATAATGTGCAAGCATAATGTATTCTGTTTCACGTAATATAAAAAAAAAAAAAAAATAGTATGCAACAAGCAGTAATCTAATATACTATTTCTAATATAGCCATAAACAAGAAATGACTTAGTGCATGTTATAACTTGGCTGATGAAATACAAACAAATCATTGAATAATTCACTCACAATGCTTACCATGTTCATCTTATCTTTTATTTGCAGTTGGAAACAGCCAAGAAAACATACCATATGGCCTGCAAGGAAGAAAAAATTGCATCTACAAGGGAGGCCAATAGCAAAGGAGAGGCGTCAGTCACATCAGATCAGCAAAAGAAACTCCAAGAGAAGGTGGACAAGTGCAAAAACGACGTTCAGAAGGTCAGCCAAGAAAACAATGCATATTATGTACAACATGCATATTTCATAAACAAACCAAAAGTGATGCACTTACAATGAAAGTCTATGGAACGAATATAAAATTCCTTTAAATTGTGTGCATGGCATATATTATTCTCAATGTTTTTATATTTTAACAGTATCCAAAAAATGTTGACCTAGAATGCAACATATCTGTGGTCTGGTCTCTTTTAATATTCTTGTTGATATTCAAAACTCACCACAATAGATTCAACAGACAGAAAACAGAAATATCCTCAAGCAATTTCAACCTCTATTCATTACACCAGCAGGTCCGACTCCCCAGAGCTTACTTTCATATTACTACTCTGCCTTTGGACCACTTAATAGGGGTGTTCAATAAATGGCCCCCTAGTGCACCGTACAGCCAATTCATTAGCCTTTAATCTAAACCAGCATCCATTATAAGCACTTAACCCAGAGTCCCAGTGGAACCAGCTCTGCCACAATAGAACAATGGCCAAGCTGGACATTTGAGTGACAGCTTTAGTTAGCTATAAAACCATCCCATATAATGATATTATTAAATTAAGAATATCTACACATGCTCTAACTTTACAACTCACATTTCACCCCTAAAAGAAAAATATATAGAGATATTTTGCATAAAGCAATCAAACCTGTCATTAAGATGTTTGCATTTTGTCATTACTTTCATGACATTTCCATCAGAAATGTGTCTGGACATTTAACTTTTGAGCTAATTTGAGCTTATTTTTCTTATTCTCATTACTGTGATGATTCTTAAATTACTATAATACAGTTATTTTAATACAGCATAGTAATATACAATTTCTTATCATTCTTTGTTTGTTTTTTTGTACTATGATAATGAGAATTTGGGGGGAAATGTGAGCATCACAATATATATATCTTACTAGTCCTAAAAATATTTTTGTTTGTTATTTAAAATATGTTGGGTTTTTTTTTGTTACTTTTGTTTTTACAGTCTACTTATAATGCCATGGTTTTGTGTACCAAAGTCATTATTTAGTTTAACATGATCATTTTCCGTCCTCTCTGACACTTTAACAGGGTTAGAATTTAACAGGCTTTAATTTTAGAACTTTATGCAAGTACCCTTTGTTATGATTGGCTCACCTCTTCATATTTGCATAAATGGGACATCTCATATTTATGCAACAAGTCAGAAGATTTAAGATGTTTGTTTTTTAGGCCAAAGAGAAATACGAGAAGACCCTTGATGAGCTCAGCAAGTGCACGCCGCAGTACATGGAGAACATGGAGGTCGTGTTCGAGTCAAGCCAGCAGTTCGAGGAGAAGAGGCTGAACTTCCTCCGCGAGGTGCTTCTGGATATCAAACGCCATCTTAACCTCACTGAGAGCCAAAGGTCAGCTTGAAATCAGACACAGATCGGGTCTCCTAAGCCTGGTGGTCTGAAGTCTACTTATTTTTATTAACGTAATGCTTTCATAATGCATTTTTTACATCATCTATATGCTAGTGTCCTGTTGACAAACTAAACTTTTAGCAGATGTGCACTATTATTCAAAAGTTTGGTGTCAGTAATTTTTTTTTTTAAAGAAATGAATATTTTATTCAGCATTTAATTGATCAAATGTGAATAGGAAATACATTAGCACATATGAAAGAAAATTGCATCAGTCATTAGTCTCTTAAAAAAACTCTATAATTCATATTCTACAGCTATGCCACAGTCTACCGGGAACTGGAGCGTAGCATCACCTCAGCCAGCGCCCAAGAAGACCTGAAGTGGTTCAACAACCTCCACGGGCCAGGCATGCACATGAACTGGCCACAGTTTGAGGTAAAGTCCATATGTGGGATCAGTGAGAACGCACTCTATCTGGTGTAACTTACTGAGTATTTCTCATATAATTCCTCTTGTCTCTAAATCAGGAGTTCAACCCAGAACTGAGCCACTCTATTAATAAGAAAGAGAAGGTGAAGAGGAACCATGATGGAATCACGTTGACTCAGATCACCCATGGTGTAGATCCGGGCACACCGCAGACTGGAGACCGGGGCAGGTACAGAGGTTTTTGTGTTATTTAACCCTATAAAGCTTTGTGTTATTTAACCCTATAAAGCTTTGTGTTATTTAACCCTATAAAGCCTTGTGTTATTTAACCCTATAAAGCCTTGTGTATCATATTTGATACACACATTTCTAACGCCTCGAAATCATCAACTTTGAAAAAACCTGTTGCACACAATCAACTACATGCCTTCTTTCATCTGATTGATAGTTTATACATTTATAGCAAGTAAAAGTCAAGTAAGTTTTAGTGCAGTCATAAAAACATCTTCCTTCAGGTCGTGATGTTTTTGCTGTAAAATCTTGACCTTTTTTTTTTAGAAAGTAAATGTAAGAATAACTTTTTAGATTGTTATTAATATTTCAAGATTAACATTTACTGGGCTAAACCAACTTAGGTGATTTTGATTATCCATTTATCATCTTTTTTTTAAATCATGCTAAAATGTTAGTTTCAAGTATGATACATCAGGCTTTTGAGGAATGTTTTTTTTTTATCTCAATCATCCTATATTATACTACGAGGCTGTTGAATGCTTGAATCTGATTGGCTGACAAACGTTCTAAGGTGTGCAATTATTTTTAGGGAAACGGACGGCTAAAGTAGTTCCAGCAGGTCTTGGCCGCATTACAGTTCCATATCACTTCGCCAGTTATTTTAAAGGTCCTACAACAGCAAAAAAAAAAAACAACGACACTGACCAAGCAAATAAATATAGTAAACGATATGATGAAAACGACTAATTATTTCCATGTTTTTTGCCACAAAATTACGTTTTATTATTCACTTAAAGTACATAGTCTCTTTCTCCTGCTCTCTCTCCCAATCAAACGCACACACACATACAGTACGGACACACAGAAACATGTTGTCAGCGCTGCTCTGATGATTTTATCAGTAAAATAGTTTAGCAACTTAAAAGCTACATGACATTTCTCACTAGCGAGGTAATAACGGCACTGTTCTTGAAGCAGATAAACTTACAGTTTCGCTATTAGTAGAGACGCTGCTGCCCGAACACTGTTGGTAATTCACGCACGCTCAGGTAATTCACACACGCTTAATCTCTCTCTCTCTCTCTCTCTCTCTCTCTCTCTCTCTCTCTCTCTCTCTCTCTCTCTCTCTCTCTCTCTCTCTCTGTAT
Organism: Rhinichthys klamathensis goyatoka; assembly: GCF_029890125.1. NCBI lineage: Eukaryota > Metazoa > Chordata > Actinopteri > Cypriniformes > Leuciscidae > Rhinichthys > Rhinichthys klamathensis. The sequence continues at coordinate 3,947,914 of NW_026606822.1, forward strand.
AATAACTGCAATAATCACTGCATTAGTCTACTATCAATGGCTCAAGCCTCCGTTTTTGGAGTTGTGGGATAAGATTAAGATTTGAAAATTTGTCCTTCTCGGGCGAGCTTTTTAATGACAAAAACCTGACAAACGTCTTGAAATCCATAATCTGAACAATGTCAGAATAATTGACTTTGGTCTGTTGAATTATTAGAAAATAAGCCAACTCCACTGCACGTTGTGGTCGCATTACCACCTCGGGTGTGCTTATTTTCTAATAATTCAACAGCCCGCTGTCAATTTGCTTACGTATTGCATTGTAAATATCATCCTAATACGCCATATCTTTAACGGTTATGTTCTTTGTGTGGGCTGTTTTTACTTTCAATTCCATGATGTTTCCTTCCTGTGTTTAGTTCCTGTTCCTAGTTGTTTTCTAAGGTTACTCAACGGTTAGTTGGTTATGTTCACCTGAGTCTTGTTTGGTTCCTCATTTAGCCAAGTATTTAAGCCCTCAGTTTGGTTCTTCTCTTTGTCCTGTATTGTCTTTGCATTAGTGAAGCTGTTACGTTGAGTGTTTCCTTCTGGATTGCCTTTGTTTTTGTAAGTAAAAGTATGTCTGCTGCCACTTATGGCGCTTTTCCATTACCAGTACCAGCTCGACTCGACTCGACTCGCCTTGGCTCGCCTCGACTCGGCTCGCTTTTCGCTCCGTTTTCCATTGCAGAAAGTACCGCCACAAATAGTACCCGGTCGTCATAGCGACGGCTTTCGTTCCTCGTTGCCCCATCAAGCTCTCGCTGGATCCTCTCTTCGGCAACCAAACAAAGGAATGTCTGCACCTCCTCGTTTGACCACGGCGTATTCTTCCGAGTTGCCATAATAATAGTAGTAAGTTTAGTAACTATCTCTGGCCAAACTATTTAAAATACTCCATCTGGCGCGTGCAATGATGACGCAGATTCTCTGTGACCAATCAGCAGTCGGCATTGTTTTCACGTCACATTTTAGTATCGGCTTAGCTCGCCTCAGCTCGCTTGGAACCTCGCCAGAGGTGGTACGAAAAAAAGTACCCGAAAGCAGGTACAGGTACAACTTTTACACAGTGGAAAACCAAACAAAGGCGAGTCGAGTCGAGCCGAGCCGAGCCGAGGCGAGCTGGTACTGTGTAGTGGAAAAGCGCCATTAGATCCTCTGCTCCTCTTCCCTTGCCTGCACTGTGCTGTTTGTTAATGTTCTCCATTGTTGCTAACGCTAACCTCTGGAGAAACTAACCTGCGCTTCTCCCGTCTGGTTGTGGTGTTCAGCGTGAGCAGTTACGAGAGGAACCAGCAGTGTTCTGCCGAGTGGTCTGATGATGAGCAGCCGCCTGCCGCCCAACCAGCCAGTGAAACAAACGGAAATCCATTCGATGAGGAGAGGAAAGGAGTGCGAGTGAGAGCGCTATATGACTATGACGGCCAAGAACAAGATGAGCTCACATTTAAAGCTGGTGAGAATCATGTTTTTGAAAGAAGTCTCTTGAAGGCTGCTGATCAAACAGTAAAAGTGAAATATTGCTATTTAAAATAAATCTGTTCTATTTGAATATATTTTAAAATGTAATTGTATTCCTGTGATGCAAATACTCTAGTCTCATGATCCTTCAGAAATCATTCTAATATGCTGATTTGCTGCTCAAGAAACATTTCTGATGATTATCAGTTACACAGTTGAGCTGCTTCATATTTTAGTGGAAACTATGATACGTTGTTTTCAGGATTCTTTGATGAATAGAAAGTTCAAAAGAACAGCATTTATTGAAATAGAATATTATCATTTATTTGAAATAGAAACCTTTTGTAACATTATACATGTCTTTACTGTCACTTTTGATCAATTTAATGCATACTTACTGAATAAAAGTATTCATTTCTTTTTCAGAAAAGAAAAGGTTTTGAACAGTAGTGTATATCATATGATGGTTATGGCTCTGGACATGCTGGAGCCTACAATTATGTTTTATAAACGTTTTCCAAACATTCCAGGGCTCGACATTAAGCCTTGTGTGCATCGATGACCTTGTTACAGTTAATACATTATTAATCACTGTTTACATTGAATGTAATAAAATCAGAATCATTCTAGTCGGAAGGTTTTGGTGTCTGAAGTTCCTGTACTTCCCAGGTTATTTTTCACTTTTGGTTTTCATCAGGCTACTTGGCAAGGAAAATTCTCTTTCGCTTGCCCTTCCAAAAAAAATTCACTTTCCGGGAAAAGCGGACAAGCGTTAATGTCGAGCCCTGCTTTCCATCTTGGTTTTGAGAATCTGAAACGAACTGTTTTCTTACTGTGAATAAAATGTTGTTTAAACGTTCTAACAATGAAACAATAGAAAATGTTCTAGCAATGTTTATTTCTGATATTCTAATAGCGAGTCGTGTTTTGAATATGTAAGGATGAAGTACATTTTTATAATGGCCATTTCACTGTTCGCTTGCCAAATAGACAAATAAATGGACATTAAATATTGAGTTTAGAATGTATTATGTGAAAAGAAACGCATAGCTACTAGAACATTTTGCATCCTTAATAGTGCATTTTATCAGCTCTTAACTGTACATCTACATGTTTTCCCAGGAGACGAGCTGATCAAACTAGAGGATGAGGACGAGCAGGGTTGGTGCAAAGGCCGGCTGGACGGCGGTCAGCTAGGCTTGTACCCGGCTAACTACGTTGAGCCCATTTAGTTGCCTTGTGTGGTGAAGAAGGCCTTAAAGACTTTACCCCACACTGCTCGAATGCGAGATTCCGGAAAAACCATTTCCTTGCCTGATTGACTTGCTGAAAAGCTTTACGCAGCATTTTCTTAACTCCGTAGCGAAAAAAACCTACAGCATTCAAAACACATATCAAATCCTAGCGAGAGCAGAGAATGATTCTGTGCGTCTATGTAGCCATGTTCAGTATGAGTTATTGTGTTGCTGACATGTGTTCACGTATGGTCTCCTGTAACAATATTAACATACTGACATCCATGAAGCCTAGCATAGCAAGAATCAGCTATGCAATGTGTATACTAGACTTTTATTTTGAAGTGGAATGTTCTGTTGAACCTAGTGAACATGAATTTCGCTTACATAATCTGACATATTTATGTGTTAAACAAGATATTCAATGAGAACAAATTTAGGGCGGGACTTTATTTTATGCTAATTTGATGTGAAAAGTGGGCGTTACATAGCAGAATGGGGCCATGTGGTTGGAGGGGAGGGGTTTAAAATTTAACGGATGGTGACATCATTCATCAAGGAGAGTTGATGTAGAGGTGGAGCATTTTAAAACTTATTTTTCTGGATAAATTGTGCACTAGAAATTTGTTTTAACAAAGTAAATACAGTCAGTTTTGAATATACGTTGGCTTTAATGTGAAATGCATCAGGATTTTTGTCCATTTTTTTCATCTAAGTGCAAATTATGCCTCAAAACACATTTCCATGTTTTTCTTCTCTTTTTTTATATTTTAGTTTCCCCATTTTAAAAAACATGTAAAGAGCTTGTGAACAAATTGTAAGCTTTCACTTTAAAGACTGGAGAATTATGGAGAAGTGAAACTTTTTTAAATATCCTGATTCTAAAGGATGGCTGATGGAATTTTTGTCTTTATGTGGAATAAATCCAGAATGAATCAGAACTGAAATTCTAAAAGAAAAAGAAGTTTAGTTTATCTAGTGCATTTTTTTAATCGTTTTTATTTTTTTTGGATTAAATTGTGATTTTAAAATTTAATTTATTTATTTTTATTTTCTTCAGAATTTTTGACTTAGGATATTAGTTATGATTTCATGACCATTGAACTGTGTGGTTCACATTGATCTCTGGGCACATGCTATTGAAAAGTATGTTCAAATGCTTTTAAGTAGGCCTATTTCTTCTGCCTTTTTGTCTCTTTATGTAAATGGGAATATCTTTTAACAATAACTTATTCAGTAAGCAAACTCCTTACTGTAGCGCAACAATAATAATAATTTCATTTGTCATGTTTTCAACACTGTAGCTTTGTTTTTAGTGTGGGTGCTCAGCCGGTATGGATTGCGTCTTTAAGAGCAGGATGGAGAAGGTGACGTGTGTGTGTGTGTGTGTGTGTGTGTGTATATACTGTATGTTTAGACAGGACTGATGTGCTCTACTCTTCATGTCAGTGTAGTAACTGTTCCATTCAAGTTCACAATAAAAATCTGAGACAAATGCTAATGATTCCAAAGTTTTGGGTCACCACTAGAGGTCAGCATTGCAGAAGACCTTTACTATACTGTTTATAGTGTACTGTACAGTATATAATATACAGTAAATCGGTCATAGTTCGCCCTAAAATCCATAGATAAAGGCTGTAATATTTGTATTCATGCAAAAAATTTTTTTTTACTATTTACTATTTGTTTACGTAAATTATAATACTTTTAATAAACATAATAAATATGAATAGAATAATTAAATAATGAAATAAAAATATTCGAATAAAAACATTATCATTACTAAATATTTTTTTTATTTAATTTACATCTCAATAGAAAAAAGTAACAAACTCCAAAGTAAAATATCTGGAAGCAATTTGGTAATGAGAATGTGGGTGGAATATTAATTGTCACGAAAGCTTTCTTTCTTTCTTTTCTTTCTTTCTTTCTTTCTTTTTTTTTTTTTTTTTGGGTGCAAAATTATTTCTTTTAATTATTTCGTTTGGGGTGAAATGTGGACATGTTTTTGTAAGATTCACCCATACCCTTTTATTTAAAAAATAAAGAAATACCATGCTACATGTTAAGTGTTAACAATATAGTGATACAATTATGATTGCATAAAGAACAAGTGAAATACAGTAGACTGCAAAATGAAAAAGGAATATTTAATAAAGAAACTTAGGCAAAATGCATGAGGAACAACAACTGAATGTACATGAAAAAAACTGCCTTTCAGCTCTGGTATAACTGTATACGGATAATATTTCGTAATGCTGACATTTGAGTCCAGTGTCTCTTTGAGATTAGACTTCACAATAGAGATTTACAAAAATACAAGAGCCACAATAGAAACCAAACCTCCTCAGGCTCTTAAACTCGGACTTCCTGAGCATGTGTCAATTAACAGTTACAACACACACACACACACACACACACACACACACACACACACACACACACACACACACACACACACACGTCACGTGACAGAGGTCGGTAAGCCCTCATTTGCATCAGTATAAGACGTGATGTGATCGTGGAGGCGTGTGCAAAGCTGGCCGATTATTGAAGAAAGTGGAGAAAGTTCACATGGACAGACTTGAAAGGTTTGCAGTGTAATTAATCACAAACCAGAAAAAAGGGATGTTTGTTGGGTGGCAGGCAGAGATTAACGCAAACTCGAGGCCTTTCCACTGCAAACCATGGGCAGAGAAATGAAGGTTTGCTCAGTGACACGCTGGCACATTCACACGATCATTCACACGCTTGCTGAGGATCAGATGATAGACAGACCTGGCGAGGAGGAACCTGTAACATACTTTAAAGAATATACTAAATCTCTTTTATTTTAACCTTAGTGCTACGGTTAAACATCAACATGTATTCATGAAGTAACAGTGCAAAGCTGAAACCACGTTTGAGGCAATAAGACATTACAGGCAAAAGCATTGTTTTTTAAGCACTTGTCAATTTTGAGATTTTGGGCTATTTTGCTTCCATAACATGTTTAGATTTTCATTACAGTTTTTTTTTTCTGCACTGAGTCAGAAATCTATGGAAGCTTGTTAACGCCACGGAATAAAACAAAAATTTTAAACGATAATTGCGACTTTTATCTCACAATTCTGACGCCATCCCCAATTATAGGCCTATATTGCGAGATATTATAGCTTAATATGTAGGCTAATCTAACAATTGCGTTTTATAATGTCAGAATTGCGCGATTTAAACTGGCAATTCTGAGAAAAATTATCACTGGCTTAATAACTCGCAATTGCGAGTTTAGGCTAAATCACTCAGTTCTGAGGGGGAAAGTCAGAGTTGCGAGTTTCACTCTTAAAAATAAAGGGGGTTTTCACAGCAGTGCCATAGAAGAACCATTCTGGGTTCCTTAAAGAACCTTTCAGTGACCAGTTATGGAAAGAACCATATTTACGTGGTTTGAAGAACATTTGACAAACCTAAAGAAACTTTTTCTGATATAAAGAATCTTTTGTGCAATGGAAAGGTTCCATGGATGTCAAATGTTCTTTATGGAACCATTAATGGCAATAAAGAACCTTTATTTTATTTTTTTAGAGTTTATATAACTGTATTCTGAGAAAAGAAGTCAGAGTCACACTTTAGTTTAGGGTCCAATTCTCACTATTAACTAATTATTAACTTTTGCCTCAATAAACTCTAATCACTGCTTTTTAATGGTTATTAAAGTAATTGTTAAGTAAGTTTAGGTATTGGGTGTATTAAGGGATGTAGAATAAGGTCATGCAGAATAAAAGGCATTAATATATGCTTTATAGTAATAAACAGCCAATATCCTAGTAATATGTATGCTAATAAGCAACTAGTTATTAGTGAGACTTGGACCCTAAACTAAACTGGGAAGTCAGAATTGAGATCATGTATATTTTTTTTACAAATTCGCATTTACCTTTTTTATTTCTATTCGGTGGCGGAAAAAAGCTTCCATATAAAACTTTACTTAGTATTCCTTACATACTCCAAACTTTATAGTTTTATTCCTATCTACTATGTTCTAAAGATTTTTACAGAGGGGTTTGTCAATTATCATTGACCTGATTTATATAACATTTTATTCCTAAAAACACGGTGAACTTTGCTTTTTCTGGCTGTTGACAGTATTTTCCGATTTATGGAGTGGTATAATAAGACCCAAAACCCCATCTGTAAAAATCTTTCAATCTAATATGTCTACAAAATCAAACAAGATTTGTCCAATGTACAGATTTCTGTTCTGGAAAAAACATATTCAATGTTTGAATTATCTCTGAGTTTGCCTGTAGTTTCTCCCTTTAATGGTTTAAGAGTGTTAAACAGACACACAAGTGTTTTTAAAAGAGTGCAAGTTTATATCGGACCTTTCCAAGCACAGTTATATTTTATACTTAGAAAACTTTCTTAAATTTTTCTTGGTTTCGCTGTTGTGCAAAACCCAGGAATAATCTCCAAAATAAAGCAAGAAAAGTGTAGGAGGGTTTGTCAGTTCATATAGTTCTGAGTTCGCTATCTCTCTTATACTGGATGGACAAACTGATAGACGAGTCTTTGCGAGACATCTGGCTTGCGGATGATGCCCTTCTTATAGTACTGCCGAATAGAGCGGCTGAGTTTGTCATAGTTCATAGCCGGACGGTTCTTCCTCAAACCCCAGAGACGTGCCACGTGAGCAGAGTCTTCGATCTTGAAGATCCCTGTGAACACACAGATCCGTATGGCATCAGGTAAGAAACTTTACTAACAAACCAAACATAGCATGAGACATAAAGGGTGTTTTTGCAGTGATGCTATACAATCATCATATTGGGTTCCTCAAATAACCTTTCAGTAAGCAGTTTCATTTCTTCTTAGTATGAAGAACATTTTAAGAGTCTAAAGAAGCACTTTAAAGGGTTAGTTCACCCAAAAATTAAAATTCTGTCAGTAATTCTCGCCCTCATGTTGTTCCATCCAACCCCGTAAGACGTTCGTTCATCTTCGGAACACAAATTAAGATATGTGATTAAATCTGACAGCTGTCTCACTCCTCCATAGGCTTCTAAGGGATCGAAACTGGCCAGCCCAGAAAAGTTATTAAAGACATCGTTAAAATGAAGGGTGTCACGATTTCGATCTTAAATCGAAATCGATCGAAATTAAAAAAAAATCGAATCGATCGAATTAAAAAATGGAATCGTCGATGCTGCCACGCCCCCATGTCACGTCCGGTCGGCATGCCAAGCGGGAAAAAAACATGCGTGTTCAGGGACGGACTGGGACTAAAAAACGGCCCTGGACTTTGACTAGGCCCGGCCCAAAGCAATCGGCGCGCGGAAACTCGACAACAACAACAACAATAACCTGCTGCCTGGCATGAGTGTCACAAGACTTTAATTGTGGCTCATAATACTATACCTAGCTAACAGCAAATTATACAATCTATTCCATGCTGTCTTAAAATGAATTTATTAATAATCTTAATTAATTTATGCAGTAATTAATCTTAGCTACTGCACAAATAATAATACCACATCTAAATGAAAATATAGGCTACACCATTACAAATGTAACTTCTGTATTCAAAATCTTCAAAGTTTGTAAGCATTAACTGTAACGTTACCAACATTTTTAAAAGTAAAAGCACAACATATTTCTTAATATTAGCTACTGCATGTGGCATTTTACAGCTAAAATGTTGAAGTTTAGCTGTTTTAACTACTGTAATCATTAAAAATGTAGCAAGCTGAATATCACTTCCTAACATCATCCCTAGCAAGTAACTTGCAAAGTAATTTCTGATTAATTAGGTTCGTCAGTAGAGATAAAAGCCCACCCGCACTTGATTGGTTGGATCCTTATATGCGCTTCGTGAGGCACACGCGCATACTAGCACACACACGCAAGGTCTCTAGCTCGCTCCCTCTCTCTGCCGTGCGCGCGCTACGCATGCGCACTCTTATTCGCTCTAGATTCCGAGAGATTTTAACTAATTTGCGGGCATCGGTGAGCGCTATAAATATGCGGGGAACTTCCGGGAGACTTGGGATGTCTGTGACTGCGTGTGTGGCGGGTGGTGGGCCGGTGGGCCGGCCCGCCGGCCGTCCTGGAGTACCGGCCGTTCTGTGATTCTCCAGATCACACAGATGGCCAGTCCGCCCCTGTGCGTGTTGAAAAGCTGCGAGTCTATGGTCAACCTCCTCTAACTTAGCTACAGCCAAAAGATAGCATGTAGGGCTGTGAATCTTTGGGTAGGCAGCGAATCGATTCGATTCACGATTCATAGGTTTTCGATTCGATTCAAGAACGATTTTTCGCAAATTCAGAAAGATTCGATTCAATGCGATTCACATTAAAATTCGATGCTATTCGATTAATTCGATTCGATTCTTAATTTTTTATATGCATTCATAGGATTATTTAAATGCTTCCCCCAATGGGTCTTAGTCAGGGTGTGAATTATACAGCTGCCTTCGGGGGTCAGAGGGTGAAAAAAAAAACCACATTTTGTCTAATTGTTAACGTTAGTCCATGTTAGTTTTTAATGAATCTATTATTATAAAAAATATTTCCAAAGCCTATAAATTAGCATTTGTAAAAATGTAAACCAAGATTTAAAAAGGCTTTAAAAGTATAGTTAGTTCATCATGCAAACTATTTTGTAGGAATGGATACACAACCTTAAAGTGTTCCTGGTACATTAAACATCCTCCATTGTGAGACTAAAAATACCATGAACTTTCCCATCCCAACTAAACCTTAACTAACGTTTCCTCATGGAATAGCTACTCGACTGATTGTCCTTGTGATTCTGAAAGAAAACGCGCCGGCTGTCTACTTGTGCTATATTAACGATTACGAATGCAACTTTAATGCGCATCTGATTGATGGATAAACCACGCGCTCTTATTTCAGTGTAATTAATGTTGTAGTTATTTCATCAGTTCAGTTTAACGACATTAAGTTACATTTCATTCATCATTCATGATTAATTGGAAGCGTGTGCATTTTAGACACCTATTATACGTTTTCTCTTTCCATGTAATAAATGCGCACCCTTGAATAAGTGGGGTTTTACTTTAACTGCTCAGGACGGGTATGACCCATTTCCGTAAAACTTCAGTAGCCTATCTTATCTTAAAGAAAATAACGGTGACGTTTCCACGCAACGAACGCGTTGTTTCATAGCAGTGACCGCGCAATGACAGCTTTATCGATGGCTTGCTTTCTCGATAGAGAGCTGTCATCTGCTCATGTGAACACCTGTCCTGAGGAGAGCTCAAACACGGACTGCTCAAAAATCTGTAGATGAGAGCTATATGGGACCGAGCGCGAGCGAAATCCAGTGAAAGATGGTAAGAGTGCAGCGAGTATGTGAGAGCTGTGAGGACGCGAAATGACGCCGCACAACGCCTCATTAATTCGCGCATGTAGTCATTTAATGTTTATATGTTTTAAAGCACTGAATCGATATAGAATCGCAAATTATTCGATTCTTAGCATTTTAAATCGAATATTGACCGAAATAAACGATTCACGATTCGAAATACATGTTTCAAGATCGATGCATATGCATCGTCAGGATTTGTAATCGATGCATTGAGAAAACGAATGAATCGTTACACCCCTAATAGCATGGCAACTGCAGATGCAGGAGACCCATCGACAGAACTTGAACCCCCTCCTCTTTCATTGAAGTCGCAGGTGTGTATGTTTTTTTGGATTTCCAGTGAGTTATGTTGACAACGTTCGCGCTTCAAAAAAGCCACAGTTTACTTTGCAGACATCCCAAGTCTCGCGGAAGTTCCTGGAGTCTCCAGGAAAGTTTCGACTTTAAAAAAATAAATGTAAAAATCGAGAATCGAATCGAACCGTGACCTTAGAATCGAAAATTTTATCGAATCGAGGATTTGGAGAATCGTGACACCCCTAGTTAAAATAGTCCGAGTGACTACAGTGGCTCAACCTTAAGTTTATCAAGTGACGAGAATACTTTTTGTGCGCAAAAAACAAACAAAAATAACGACTTTATTCAACTATTCATTTCCTTCTCTGTGGGCCGTGAGATTTCACGTCGTGTAACTGCGCAGCGCTTCTAGGTTGCACGTCACACGCAGGCTCACTATTGGCCGACGCTGGTCATGTGGGTGATGCGTGTGACGTACAATAGTTGAATAAAGTCGTTATTTTTGTTTGTTTTTTGCGCACAAAAAGTATTCTCGTCGCTTGATAAACATAAGATTTTAACGATGTCTTTAATAACTTTTCTGGGCCGGCCAGTTTCGATCCCTTAAGAAGCCTATGGAGGAGTGATCCAGCTCTCAGATTTAATCAAAAATATCTTAATTCGTGTTCCGAAGATGAACGAAAGTCTTACGGGGTTGAACAACATGAGGGAAAGTAATTACTGACAGAATTTTCATTTTTGGGTGAACTAACCCTTTAAACAAAAGAATGTTTTGTAGAATGAAAAGATTCCATGGAACCATTGATGCCAATAAAGAACCTTTATTTTTAAGATTGTAGTATGGTGGTATTTTTGGAAATACCTTGGAGTACCATAGTTTTAAGCATCCTTTTTTCTGTCCCATCATCAGCATCCAAGACTGCCATTATTGTGTATCTGTATTGTGCAGAAGAGCTGCTCACCTTTGTCTTTATTCAGCCAGCGGATGCAGCGTCCGTAACTGTGGGGTTTGAGGAGAAGTTCTCTGAGGAACTGCCACAGGTGGATCGGCTGACCAGAACAAGACGAATCTGCTTCTGACCACAGCTCTTCACCTTCTGCAAGACAACACACACGGACATGGTCACCGCACTTTTCCAAGTAAGACATTTCTGTTGGAAAATGTAGTCCTAATCCTATCACCTAAACCTAAGCTTAAAGGGATAGTTCACTTTGAAATTAATTTTTGGTATGTTTTAGCTTACCTCAAGGGCATCCAAGATGTAGGTGTCTTTGTGTCCGCAGTAGTTTCAATTTTGATATTTTTAGGTCAAACCGTTCTTGTCTGTCAGTCATATAATGCAGGTCTATGGTCACCACCTCAAAGAGCATGCACAGAGAAGTCCAAATTAAACATGATTTAATGACTCGTAAATGTAAGTACACATTGATGGCCTAAGACACGAAACGAGCGGTTTGTGTGAGAAAACGAACAGTATTTATATCGTTTTTACCTCTTGGAACCACAGCCACGTCCAAGTGATCTGAGGGCGCGGGCGCTTCGGTCTACTGTTCGAAATACTGTTCGTTTTCTCACACAAACCGCTCGTTTCGTGTCTTAGGCCATCAATGTGTACTTACATTTACGAGTCATTAAATCATGTTTAATTTGGACTTCTCTGTGCATGCTCTTTGAGGTGGTGACCATAGACCTGCATTATATCCTCCTGGGACCCAAGAATAGACTTTTGTCCACTGTAGTGGACATTATATTTTAGTGAATTTCTCTGACATCATACATGTCACATGACACAACCTGGGTGTCCTGTAAAGAGCACATTCAGGACTTTTCAGAGATACCAAATGTTTGGAGGTTTCACCATGAAAACAACTTCTCCTTGGTCTTTAAAAATGTCTGACATTAATTTAGTGATCAAATGTAGCATTCTTATGGAAATATGATAATATAGTGTAATTATAATATAAATTGGACTACTTTTCAAATTGTATTTCATAAAACAACATCTCAGGAAAATGTTAAGGGGTTTCAAAAAAAAAAAAAACTTTCTGTTACAGAACAGGGCATTGATTTCAAACGTGTCCACTGTAGAGGACATCAGGACTAAAATCATGTTTATCAGGCATTCTGGGAGACACAACAAGTGAATATGGAAATAAATTATACATCAATATTCCTATGAAATGTTAGATATTATTATTAAAATGTTGCCAATTATTACTCCAATTATTACCCTTTATTCTTTCATTAAATGTTGCTCCAAGAACACATTAATGTGCAAATTAGATACAGTGTATAGATACATTGCATTGAATGGGAATATTAACTTATGGCCATTTTACCCACATATTGCAAAAAGTAAAATGGTGTATCAATTCATTCCATTATTTCTTTCATAACATAGTTGAGAATGATCTTTATACAAATTTTGGTTGAAAAAATCCTGAAACCCCAAAATGTATTGGTGATTGAAAAAAAATCCCATTGTTTTTGCCTATACATATCATTTCATGTCATTTTATTTTTTAAACAACTTAGTCCTGGCGTCCACTACAGAGGACATAGCATAACGTATGAATAAAATATTATTTTATATATATGTTTTTTTTACCATTTGTTTATTGTGCTCTAAACAGTGTGATGACATGGAAAAAAACTAAATTCAAAAAACTTTTTTTTTCTGGGTCTCAGGAGGATATGACTGACAGACAAGAACGGTTTGACCTAAAAATATCAAAATTGACGGAAACAAAGACACCTACATCTTGGATGCCCTTGGTGAATTACACTGATGGAGAAGTGAATTACACTGATGGAGAAGCACCAAACCCTGGGTGTAAGCCGAAACTTGACATCAACTATAAACTTGTCCATTTAATAAAAATACATTCATATTCCATCTAAACTGCAAGCATGTGACACTCAAAAAGCTGTTTCAGTCAATCGTTTCACATCCCTTCATTGATTCTAATGGAGTGTTTGGGTTTGTTTTGTCACATAGTTTAGCGAATACATTTAAAAAAAAAATTAAATCAAGAAAGATCCCGATTAAATCTTGTCTGTTTATGGAAATAATACATTTGCACTAACAAACTGATGTCTGAAATCAGTGCTATTCTGGTCTGCTGTTCTTCACTTTATATGTATAGTGTTCATCCTACAATTACAAAAAGTTATTATTTTTTTATTTGAACATGGACCATGGAGCCGGATTATTTATATACTATTACTGTGTTTATTAATATTTTGAACTAGCTTTTATTTTTATATTTTCATTTACATCAAATTATTAAAGCGTAAACTATTTCTGTTTTGATTTATTTTTATTTAAGTTATTTTTTATTAATTTTAACACTTCAAATTAAACTTATTTTATTTCAGTTATTTGCCCAGGTAACTTTTCACATATTCCCTCACGTTTAAGTTTTTCATCTAATATTTACATTTGATTCTATTTTAGCTTTGCACGACAACAGCGTTTTTGGGGTTTTTCTGAAACCGACACCGTTATCGTCTCTGTGAAAACTACAAAACCGTGAATTTGTGAAATTGCACATGCGTATTACGTGTTCGGTCTACAGGCGCATAGTGTTTCTTTACAAAGTGATCGCACTCTACTGGCCTGGCAGCAGAACACCGCGCTTTTAGACGCTTTTATCAATCCGTGTGAACAGGGATCATTTTGACAACGTTGTCGTGACGTCTATACGCGAAAAACACAAACTTCTCCATTTTTTGGTAAGTTTTAGTTAACAATATCAACACTGCCATGGAAATAACATGGTATATGAATATTGTAAACATTAATATTTGTAAAAGTAGTGATATAAATGTCTCACGAATACCTCTTTTGTTTATTGGCATTAATCGTTCAGATCTGGACAGGTTAATCTTAACTCTTTGCTGTTGTTTTCTGGTCAGTCCATGGTAGATTTGTAAGGTAATGCCATGGTATTGTTCTGTATTTTAGTATCGTCTGTGTAGTTTACAGTGATGTTTCTGACTGATATGAGCATGTGACGTACCTCTCATCCTGGTCTCTCCACCTGAACATTTCTCCTTCATCCAGGCAGCTGAATGCACAAAGAAATGAGAAATACAGCATAAATACACACATGCAAGCGTCCAAGATGACTTCTGAATTTAAAAAACAGTTTCAAACATGCAAAATGGTAATGTCACTGTGAACCACAGCTGCTACAAGTGGTTTTTATTGATTACCTGTAAACATGTTTCATTAATAAACTATGTTAATTGCTTTTACAGTATTTCTTAACTTAAGGAAATGGGTCTTAAAATGCCTTCTACATATAGGGAATAAGCGAATAAATGGTTATTATTCTTCAAGATTAATCTTGAATTCGCTTTTATTTGTTTAATTTTAGTTTATTTTTAGTACTTTTATTGTGTGCTGTATTTCAGTTAATTGCCAATGCAAACATTTAAAAAAAAACATTTTTATAAAAATAAAAATATATATTTTATTCCAGCTTTAGGTAACACTTTATTTTAAGGTTACACGTTACTACATGTACTTACTATAGTAATAACAGTAAATTATGCATAATTACAACTAACTAACTAACCCTTAAACCAAATCCTAACCATAACTCTATAGTAAGTACATGTAGTTAGTTAATATTACTCAGTACTTGAGTACAATGTAACAAAGTATTTGAGTAAGTACAATGTAAAACACGTCACATTAAAATAAAGTGTAACCCAGATTTGTTTTAATTAACATAAAAATTTAACCGTTTTAGTTAACAATAAGAACACTGTGTGTAACACTTTATTTTACAGTGTGAAATGTTACATGTTACATAGTAATAACAGTAAATTATGCGTAATTACTTGCAACTAACCCTCAACCAAACCCAAACACTACCCTAACCCTATAGTGAGTACATGCTGTTAATTCATATTACTCAGTACTTGTAACAATGACACCTTCAAAAAAGTGTAATCCAACACTGTCAATATATTGTATTTCAATATAACAATGTAGTAAGGTTTACTTCCTGATGGGACAATTTCATTCATATTCACACTGAGGAATCATTGTTTGCATGCAGTGCTTAGTGCAAGTTCAGCGTAGACGTAGTACACGCACACTGATCCGAATATTTCACCTGATTTCCATATATCCAGATGTGCGTGTAACGTTTCACTGCACTGTGGAGAACGCTGTCGGAAGTCTTCCTCGCTCATGGAACATAAATCTTTCCCATCCAGGTCTTGGAAGGCCTTTCCCACCTGAGGAAGCCTGTAGAGATGCTCCGTCCACAACAGCCACTTCTGAACGTTCCCACTATTCCACTCCATCGGGTCTGAAAGATCAGATCAGATCCGATTAGAAGTCACTCATCTTGATCGGTCCAACCACCTCTGACAGAGCACACTGTTGGGATTCAGAGCTGTTTGGACAGACTCCAAAATGTTTTGGAAGGTCTTATAGAGAGTTAGTGAAGGAAAGCGGCATTCAGAAGAGCAAACAGTGGGGATGGGTGTTTACGCAAGGTGGTGTGACTTTATAAAGACGCACAATTGAGCATGATACCGCAAAATGATGTGAGTGCGTACATAAAATAAGGGCAGATCAATAAATCAATTGCAATGTGACATGTCACATGCAATTAAAGCTAATTATAAGTTACTTTTAAGATGCATGGCTATTTAAAAACAATATCTGCGAGACATGTTTGAATGTTTGCTTTCTCATCATCGTTATACGGGAGGGGTTTGAATGTCCTTAAGGAAAGTTAGTGCAACAAAGCTCTCGGTACATTAGTGAAACTCTGGAGGATTAGCAGATCCTGGTGGAGATACTTCCAGCTGCCTTCAGGGCCGGCTCAGTCATTCATTGAAACTAACAGTTTCATTCTGACTGTTTGCACGGCTCAATCATAACCCTGAGCCGCCTGTCACTCACATTGACCATAAGAGATTAATGGTGAGCTGTTCATTTGAATAAGTGTCATGATAATATGAGCATGTTATGTTTTAATGCCGCGCCTGTGAATAAGATGTGTCATCATAGCTGTAATAAGGAAGGTGTTTTTTACATAGTGTTATAGGTTGTTTGCTAAATTTGGAAATTTGGCTTTTTGACTTTGAGGATTGAGCTATTTGATTAATATACTTGACCTGTTATTAAATAAATATATGACCTTTATCATATCTTTCTTATTTATATGACTAATATAGCTGCTCTGTTTGAACATAGCCCTTTAAAAATCTAATCTGAATTTGGGGGATTACTTTATGATCTTGTCTAAATTTTTTGCATAAATATCAGATCTTGATTTGTTTCTGTAATATATTAAGACTTGGATAGCTTGGCATAATAATCTGAATCTAATGTGAATTCACAGTATACTTGTATATCAGATGATCAGATGATTTTTTTCTTACAACCTGAATCTAATCTTAATTGAATCTAAATGAATGAACTAGCAGTGTAAATGCTACTCTCGCCTAAACATCTTAATTTAACATAAACATTAAACGCATTAATGTGAAAGTTTTGAATGCAAGACATTTATACAGTTTTGTACACATTTTACAATTTTGCACCAAAAAGATAAATATATACATTATATATATTTATTTATCTTTAATGTTTAATTAATGAAATGTTCAATGTTTTTATGTTCTGAGTTAATATTAAAATTATATATATATAATTTAAATATTTTTAAAAATCCATTTTAATTAATTCATATTAAATTAAATATATATAATTTTTAAAATACACATATTTCTTAAAAAAAGTAATGGAAAAAAAATATTTTATATTTAAAAATGTTTATTTTCTTTTAAAAATGCATATATGTATTTTATATTTAATTAATATAATTAAGAATAAAAAATGTAACATTTCAATTATATATATATATATATATATATATATATATATATATATATATATATTAATTCTTATTTGCATTTATATATATATATATATATATATTATGTAAATATTAAAACAAAAATAATTAAATAATTTATAATGTAAATATTTAATTCATTATTATTAATTTAATTACTTATATATATATATAATTAATATAAATATTTTTTCAAAGTTCAAATAATATTTGTATGTTCTTATAATATAAAAATATACACATAATTTCTTTCTTTCTTTCTTTCTTTCTTTCTTTCTTTCTTTCTTTCTTTCTTTCTTTCTTTCTTTCTTTCTTTCTTTCTTTCTTTCTTTCTTTCTTTCTTTCTTTCTTTCTTTCTTTCTTTCTTTTTATTATTTGAATGGTTCCGCAGCTTCATTAACCAACATAAACGTGTATGTTATCTCACCTGGTGTGATGTTGAGAAGTTTACAAGCTGTTTCGATGTCCTTCAGGACTTCTCCCACTACCAGACTCTGCACCTGCTCTAGAGATCTCTCCTCCACCTGTTCCTCCAGGGTGGGAGACAGCGGCGAGGTTCCCAGGCCGGGGCTGTCGATCACGGGACACTGCTCCGGTTCCTGACACGAGTCCAGCCTGGACCCGGCCTCGGGCGTGGAGGAATCCGGCAGCCTCACCAGCCAGGCTGTGTCCTCGGTGAACAGCATGTCGAAGCAGGACAGGTAGAGTCCCGGATGGCCTCGGTCCGAGCCGTCGAGACGGGGTTTGTGGTCGACCATCTCTGAGGTTTGCACTACGCCATCTTCTCGCTTGAGAAGGGCCAGCGAGCTCTCGGTGAAGCCCGTGGAGCGCGGCGGCTGAAGAACAGCGCTGTCTGTCTGGATTCGGACTGGACTGGACATTGTCTCCTGCAGAAGGTAAAGAGAAGAGACTTTAAATTAAACCAGACCCCTCAATATTATCCAATACAATGAGTATAATAATGCCTGCCGTATACCAGAACCCTCAGCAAACTGCTGGTTCTTGAGCGCTTTGGTTTTCCATAGCCTACCAACTCATCCTATCCAAAGAAAACACTGAGCCTAGGGTGATGCTGTTTCTGTTTTTAAGTGTTTCAGGACAAATGAATGAAGAAAGTCAGTGCAGCATGGGGGAAGCAAACTGGATTTGACTGAGTCACTTACTCATGGGTCACTTGTACAGAATGACGGGTGACACTGAAGCAAAGCAGTCCTCCAAAAGCAGTTTGGAGGACTGCTTTCAAGGTGCCGTCCCCGCTCTCCTGTCTCCTGTGTCAGCATGAGTTTTTAATCAAATTGCAAAGAGGAAAAGATGCTTCAAATGAAGGATGACAGGAGAGGCGGGGTTGGAGCTGATATATATCTCCAGTAGCCAGGAGGTAAAGATACAAAGGTGGGAAGATTGCTTGAAGGAAAGTGTCGGCTCAGATTACAAGTTCACTGGAAGACAATTAATGCTTTTGGAAGCACTGGTAAAAAAAAAACTATAGCCTGAGCCTTCGAGAACCGTCTTTTTAAAATGCTGGATCTTCAAAGAGGAAGAGTCTCATCAAAATGTGTGACTGTTAATAAAATGATTTATATTTACATATAACCAGTGCTGACTGGTTGACGAAAACTATTGAATATCATTTTGGTAATTGAAATAAAGCCAAAATAAAAATTTAATTAAATTAAATTACATAAAATTAAATTAAATACAAAACAATACAATTAAATTAAATTAAATGAATAAATGAAAAACTTAAACTTATTTCAGGTAGTCACCTAAGTTCTTTAAGTTTAAGTATAAAATTACTTAAAACAATTAATAAAAAAAATTAAAGCTAAATAGAAAACTAATAAAAATGGCAAATGCTACAACATAATGACTAAAACTTAACCTGAAAACCGAAAGTATAGTAATAAAAACAAAATTATTAAAAATAAAATAATTAAAATATTAATAAATAATATTTTTACTTTTTTTTTTGAAGAGAATATATGAGTGGTTCTTTACAGATGTGTTGTGGATCCTTGTTCATTGGCCTTTCCTAAAATATAAGTTGTTCTTTGAATAAAGGCTGTGTAACAGTAAAATCTGTCCTGGGGCGTCTATGAAACTCTTCAAGGAATGCAAAAAACAACAACAACAACTGTTAATCTTGACAGAAACAAGGAACATTATAAATCATGAAAGTCTTGTCAGGCCTCCAGATTACATGAAGAACATTGCAGTGAGGAGGAGCTAGGGAAGAACAAAGTGTGATTTAATGTGCCGACTGTAATTTGGACTCGCTAAATCTTTTTAGTGTCAGAGTTGCATTTGTAAAAGTAGAAACAGATGGTTCACAAGTATCTTCAAGAATGCATTAAGAGGATTTGGCAACACTTTATTTCGATGGTCCACTTTAGTCATTCTACTAACTATAAGTAACTTTGCAACTACATGTTAACTAGCAGTCATTAGAGTATTAGTAGACTGTCTGCTTAATATCTGCTAACACTTTATTGTGATGCTCCACCAACAGACTTTCCACTGACTGTAAATGACTTTGCAAGTACATGTCAACTTATTCTACTAACCAATTAGTTAACATGTAGTTGCAAAGTTACTTATAGTTAGTGGAATATCTAAAGTGGACCATCGAAATAAAGTAAGTGAAGATTTTCTCTGCTCTTAAAGAGATAGTTCACCTTAAAAATAAAATTTCAAAATCAAACATTCTTCTTTTGTGTTTTCCAGAAGAAAGCGTCATACAGGTTTGGAACGGCGTGATGGTGAGTAAAAAAAATCATTTTCATTTTTGAGTGAAATTTTCTCTTTAATGTGAACGATGCGAAGTCTGCAACAAGCTCTGTACTGTTTCCCATTTTCACCACATCAAAAAATCTTCCAGCAACCACATTTCTGATTTCTGTATCATCCTCCATTGCCATTTTCCTTCTTTGCACTGTTTTTCGACTTTATATGTTTTATTGATTGCCATAAATGCTTTATTTATAGATCCTGTGAGGGTATTTGTTGGGCATGCAGCCTCCTCTCCTCATAAGTAAATATTCACCCATAATCGTTTGATTTAAAGTTCACTGCACAGATGGAGAGTAAGAGGCATTTGTAGTAATCAGTTGTCATTAGAGCGTATGTCTACAGGACATCCCCATCTGCCACATGTTCTCGGACAGCCTCGTTTGTTTGGACACACCATTGCCGTCATTCATAAAATGGTGAGATTGCTCCACACCCAGCAATAGCAGAGGAAATGAGGTATAAAATGAAAACAATCAGTTTTAAAGGAGGGATTAAAGTGGCGTTAACCTTTTATTGTGTCTCTCAGTGGACTTTTTACTCATTTTAAAAGTAAAATTTGCTTTGTCCCAGACCCTCTAACTTATTTCTTTGAAATTATTCTTTGAAAATGATTCATTTGCAGCTTTACTGTAATCATCAGGAAAGTAATGATCACGAATGCAAACAGAGTTCAGTTCTCTCTCAAAAGACAACAGTGTCATTGTTCAGCTGAAGTCAGTTCAGTGTTGACTCAGTTTGGTTTATTAACTGTGTAAAGTTCATCAATTATGAAATGAGTTCAATGCCGCTATAAAGCATCTCTGGAGAAAGCAGTGATGTCATCATCATCCAGCTCAGTTCAGTTCTCATCTAAAATATTATTAGATCAGATCTTTATTCCAGCACTCAGGATTATTGTTTTAACAGAAATGGTTTGAGGGCGTTTCATTTGTCAAGATTTCAAGTAGTAAACCGTGTCAAACTGCGCCGCTGCTGCTGCATGTGTCACGCTGGACGCAGCGATGGAATGGCAGAGGGTCAGAGGTCAAACCATTTGTCTCTCGCTCTTTCACATCTCCGTATGCAAACACAAACGGAGGCCCCGGACCGTGTCTTTGAAGCTGTCCTGGAGTAAACTCTAAAGGAAATGAAGTTATCCTTCCAGGAATCCCTGTTCTCATCTCCAAACTCCCGCTGTTTTCACATCCCCCTCCCTCTCTTCTCCGAGGAAAATGGTGGAGCGTGATTTTTCGGCCGGCTTAGTTTCAAGTCTGTAACCTAGTGTCCACTCTTGCTCGCAACAGCTTGCGATAAGCCCATTAGACAGGCACATTTAGTGATATTGACTCTGGCCAGTGGAGAAAAAGCAGCGGTGAGGAGATGCAAACACGCTCCCCAGGCGCGGGATTAGGCCTGGGACTGATCCTTAAATGAGTTTGGTTAAAGACTCGAAAATTCATTTTGGAAGGGTTAAGAGCCGCTCCATTTGCCAGGTCAACATCATTCAGTGCTAAATAAGGGGTGGGGTGGGGGGGGAAATAAATGCATTTATGCATTTTATCCAAAAGCGACTCAAATTGCATTTCAAGGTACACATTCATATTGTTATCAGTATTTATATACAACTTTCATGGTAAGTTGATTGATTGAAGTTGATTGAACTGCGTGCTCTATTGCTCTATTTCAGTGTTTGTTGTTAAGTTGTGGATATTTTCAGCAAATAATTTGCTTCGAACATTCAGTTAAACAGCATTAAAGAGGGCAACTGTTATCATTCAACTGAACCGTGTATATGCATTTTAAACACATGTTTTTCGTCCATGCATTAAATGCACGTCCCATAATGCTCAACATATCAAGCGTCCTTTAGGGGGGGCCGGACCCCTCAAACCCTGGCTCACACCAGAAGACACAAGACTGGCCCTTCCCAGCCGTTACATTACTATACTTGTGCTTTATTTATAGTGATGCATGTATGCATGGTGCACTTCTTTAAGAACATACAGGAATGGAAATAAATCATAATAATTAAAGGTAGCAAAAAGTACATTTCATGCCCCCCATTTTACCATTACCATAATCATTGTATTTCAGTAATTTTTGGAAAAAAATGATTAATTTATGCATTATACACTTCTTTAAAAAGCATACAGAAAATAAAATAAATATTAAAGTTAAAAAAAAAATCGTTGCATTATTTTAATGTTAATTACTAGTTTCTTATTTTTTATTTTTTTGTATGTTGAAAAATGTTTCTAGTTTAAACACACGCGCACACACACACATACTCTCACCTAAAGGATTATTAGGAACACCATACTAATACTGTGTTTGACCCCCTTTCGCCTTCAGAACTGCCTTAATTCTACGTGGCATTGATTCAACAAGGTGCTGAAAGCATTCTTTAGAAATGTTGGCCCATATTGATAGGATAGCATCTTGCAGTTGATGGAGATTTGTGGGATGCACATCCAGGGCACGAAGCTCCCGTTCCACCACATCCCAAAGATGCTCTATTGGGTTGAGATCTGGTGACTGTGGGGGCCATTTTAGTACAGTGAACTCATTGTCATGTTCAAGAAACCGATTTGAAATGATTCGAGCTTTGTGACATGGTGCATTATCCTGCTGGAAGTAGCCATCAGAGGATGGGTACATGGTGGCCATAAAGGGATGGACATGGTCAGAAACAATGCTCAGGTAGGCCGTGGCATTTAAACGATGCCCAATTGGCACTAAGGGGCCTAAAGTGTGCCAAGAAAACATCCCCCACACCATTACACCACCACCACCACCAGCCTGCACAGTGGTAACAAGGCATGATGGATCCATGTTCTCATTCTGTTTACGCCAAATTCTGACTCTACCATCTGAATGTCTCAACAGAAATCGAGACTCATCAGACCAGGCAACATTTTTCCAGTCTTCAACTGTGCAATTTTGGTGAGCACTTGCAAATTGTAGCCTCTTTTTCCTATTTGTAGTGGAGATGAGTGGTACCCGGTGGGGTCTTCTGCTGTTGTAGCCCATCCGCCTCAAGGTTGTGCGTGTTGTGGCTTCACAAATGCTTTGCTGCATACCTCGGTTGTAACGAGTGGTTATTTCAGTCAAAGTTGCTCTTCTATCAGCTTGAATCAGTCGGCCCATTCTCCTCTGACCTCTAGCATCAACAAGGCATTTTCGCCCACAGGACTGCCGCATACTGGATGTTTTTCCCTTTTCACACCATTCTTTGTAAACCCTAGAAATGGTTGTGCGTGAAAATCCCAGTAACTGAGCAGATTGTGAAATACTCAGACCGGCCCGTCTGGCACCAACAACCATGCCACGCTCAAAATTGCTTAAATCACCTTTCTTTCCCATTCTGACATTCAGTTTGGAGTTCAGGAGATTGTCTTGACCAGGACCACACCCCTAAATGCATTGAAGCAACTGCCGTGTGATTGGTTGATTAGATAATTGCATTAATGAGAAATTGAACAGGTGTTCCTAATAATCCTTTAGGTGTGTGTGTGTGTGTGTGTGTGTGTGTGTGTGTTTGCTATCAGAAAATTAAGTTAAAGTAGTATTTGTTTTTTCCCCCAGATTTTTAATGATTCCTGTTCTCTCTCAGCATAGCAACAGCACAGCACAGTTCAATAGCAAAACATTACCTATTAATAACGAGTCTCTCCGCTCAATGAGTCTATTAGCTTGTGTTCATGCCGTGCTCATAGTAAACGTCTCTTACTGGAGGAAATGCTCCGTCGACTGCAGGGTTTCAACAACAGCTGCACAATATTAAGCTTGTTCACATCATAAGGACATAAAAGATTTGGTAATCATTACAAGCAATTAGTGCGGCGGCTCCCCGGCATATGACTGAGCTCCAGTGATGTGTCGTACAACGACTGGCTGATTCGTACAAACCAGCAACAGAATCTCCAAAAACACTCTTCAAGGTCAAAATGCTTCCCTACATATGCTCATATCCACGTAAAGTATTTTAACACACTTATCGGAATATCATTTGATAACAAAATGTAAAAACCTTATTGTATCAAATATGATCATATTTTGTTATCTAAAAATGCCATTCAAACATTTTCAAGTATGTCTTGAGTATTCAAATAGTTTTGGAGGTATATGAATATGAATTTTCATTGGAATATAAACATTTTCACAAATGACCAAAATGACTGGCGCTAAATAGTAAGGAAATGATGGGTTTAAAGATCAGAGGAGCTTTAGCTCGTCTTTCACTGATTTGAAGTCAAAATGCAAATTTGTTGCATTACTCAGTGACATTATGTGTCTTTTATGAGGCCGTCATCCATCTTTTCAGACTGTAAAAACATAGAATTTTGCCATAATTTCTTTGCAAACACAATCCTCCCCAGCTGTTTGAACAAAAACTGGCATGGCATGTTTATATGCAAATTGGCATATTAAGTCACTCAACCGCTGACAGCTGCCTTTGATAAGTATCTCTGATCCATTCTGGGATCTTTCAGCCCAAGTGAAATCATAGAGGGGAATTCTTCATGACTCAAGATCACATTAATTCTTCCAGAGCAGGTGTGATGTCCCTGTGCCAGGTTTACTCGGATTATTAGGTTATCTGCTCTTCAATCTCATCATGTAACACTCGGCGGACCAAAAAACTGAAATCAAATATTTCATTTGTAATTAAATATCATTCACTCAAAAATGAAGATTTGGAATTCGTTCCTAATCCATATGAATCCATGAGCAACTGTTTTCCATAAAATAAAAAGGAACCATGATTTTTACTGTCAAGCCACAAAAAGTACTCATACACTATATTTTACATATAAACTCTTAAAAATAAAGGTTCTTTATTGGCATCGATGGTTCCATAAAGAACCTTTATTATCATGCATGGAGCCTTTCCTGTCTATCAAAGGTTCTTTATATTGGAAAAGGGTTCTTTAGATTTTTTAAATGCTTTTTGAGAATGGCAGAATCTTAAGAATTGAACTGTTCAAAAATGGATGCTTCTGTGGCATGACTGTAAAAATCCCCTTTAGGAACCTTTACTTTAAAATGATAGTTCACCCAAAAATGAAAATTATGTCATCATGATCCCCATAAGACTTTTGTTCATCTTCATAAATGAAGATTTTTTTGATGAAATCTGAGAGATTTCTGTCCCTCCATTGACAGCTACACAACTACCACTTTGACACTTCAAAGAGTTCATAACTAATCTATGAATTGTCGGTTTAGTCCAAATTTTCTGAAGAGACTGGATCTCTTTATATGATGAACAGATTTAATTAAGGCTTTTATTCACATACTGTATAAACATTGATCAGCGAACATAAACAGAAGCTCAACCGAACCTGCTTGACGCGTGAGAACAAACTTCTTGAAGAAGCTCAAACGTGATGCGTAACACGAGAATGAACCTCATTGGCTCTTACAGAAGCTCAAACGTGCTGCGTAACATGAGAATGAACCTCATTGGCTCTTACAGAAGCTCAAACGTGCTGCGTAACATGAGAATGAACCTCATTGGCTCTTACAGAAGCTCAAACGTGATGCGTAACACGAGAATGAACCTCATTGGCTCTTACAGAAGCTCAAACGTGATGCGTAACATGAGAATGAACCTCATTGGCTCTTACAGAAGCTCAAACGTGATGCGTAACACGAGAATGAACCTCATTGGTTCTTGCTGAAGCTCAAACGTGATGCGTAACATGAGATTGAACCTCATTGGTTCTTACAGAAGCTCAAACGTGATGCGTAACATGAGAATGAACCTCATTGGCTCTTACAGAAGCTCAAACGTGATGTGTAACATGAGAATGAACCTCATTGGTTCTTACAGAAGCTCAAACGTGATGCGTAACATGAGAATGAACCTCATTGGCTCTTACAGAAGCTCAAACGTGATGTGTAACATGAGAATGAACCTCATTGGTTCTTACAGAAGCTCAAACGTGATGCGTAACACGAGAATGAACCTCATTGGTTCTTACAGAAGCTCAAACGTGATGCGTAACACGAGAATGAACCTCATTGGTTCTTACAGAAGCTCAAACGTGATGTGTAACACGAGAATGAACCTCATTGGTTCTTACAGAAGCTCAAACGTGATGCGTAACACGAGAATGAACCTCATTGGTTCTTACAGAAGCTCAAACGTGATGCGTAACACGAGAATGAACCTCATTGGTTCTTACAGAAGCTCAAACGTGATGCGTAACACGAGAATGAACCTCATTGGTTCTTACAGAAGCTCAAACGTGATGTGTAACACGAGAATGAACCTCATTGGTTCTTACAGAAGCTCAAACGTGATGCGTAACACGAGAATGAACCTCATTGGTTCTTACAGAAGCTCAAACGTGATGTGTAACATGAGAATGAACCTCATTGGCTCTTACAGAAGCTCAAACGTGATGTGTAACATGAGAATGAACCTCATTGGTTCTCACACGTCAAGCGAAGAAGCTTGAGCTTCCGTTTACCACAACTGATGTGTGAGTTGATCAATGTTTATATGCGAATAAAAGCCTAAATTAAATCTGTTCATCATATAAAGTGATCAAGTCTCGTCAGAAAACTTGGACTAAACCGCTCAATTCACATGGATTCGATTTACGATCTCTTTATGAACTTTTTGAAGCGTCAAAGTGGAAGTTATCTGTCATTGGAGGGACAGACATCTCTAATATTTCATCAAAAAGATCTTCATTTGTGATCTGAAGATGAACGAAAGTCTTACGGGTTTGGAACGACATGAGGATGAGTAATAATGACAGAATTCTCATTTTTGGGTGAATTATCCTGTTAAGAGTGCATAATGCTCCAAAAAGTCATGCCAGTTTGGGACAACATGAGATTTTTGGACTATTCCTTTGAGGAAAAATTGACATTTGCTGTAAGCCAACTTGATACAACTCCATAATCAGTTTAGTCCTAGTCACTCAGAACAATGTAACACTTGAGCTCAGTCACAATACCGTGCTTGGCCTCAATAGAAATCAATTGAAACTTTACATTTGCCTTTGGGAATTGAGCTCTTTTCTTCTTCTGAAGGATTTGGACGACAGCCAGAACACAAGTCACTTGCACTTTTCCCTTCAGGGGGAAAAAACAGTCATTTGTGGTTTGCTGGTGGTGGTCTTGAGGACAGCCAGAAGGCATTTGAAAACCTTTCATTTTTGGAGGCGTGTTCACAATTATCTTTCTAAATGAAGAAACATCACATGCGAACGACAGGTGAACTGTGTCAGCTCGAGAACAGGTGCATTCAGAACCATCGGAATTCATATCGGCCTATCAATGAAAGCACATACGATACGAGCTGGTGATAAGGATGATCGCTCGGGTGATGGAGACCTTAAAATACACACATTTACAAATGCATTTAAGTGTTTTGCTGCACAAAAACTGCACAAATGTTCGGACACACGTCCTCATTCTTTAGAGGTCAACAGTCGGGTTCCGGAAGTACAAACTCTATTCAATCTCTCCATAGTGAAATTGATTTTGAACGATAACTTATAAACCTTTAAAGACAGACCTACTGTGAGCTATGAGGTTATTGTAATTTTATATTTCTCCATCATTTTTAATGCTGTTCGCAATGCTTCATGGGATTGTAGTTCTGCCTCCCACTAAAGCCAACAAGTACACAGTCTTTTATCTTTGTCTTTTTGTCCTAATTTCAAAAACTTTTTTGCTTCCGATCAAAGTTTGTAAAGTTGTGTTTCACCTCGTAGCTGATTCACTTGGTTTAACTTTTTTTTAAATCCCTATGTGAAAAGTGAAGACATCCGCAGAAATAGGTGGCACTGTTCAACTCTGTTATGACTGTTTTCTTCATCTTTCAAGTCATGAAAACTATGAATCAACACCAACAGAAATATGGGAATGATGTAGTGACCAAAAAATATCACGCAAATGAAAACAACCTGCAATTTGAGCTTCTTCTCATTCTGGAGGACGTTCATCTACCAACTTTAAGAAGTGCTTTTTAACACTATCGTGAAAGAGGAACTAGTGCGATGATGCTTTTCTGCTCCATGCAATTTTAATTTTTACATTCAAATTTGACTGATAGGCACAATATACGTGTAACCAACTACTCAAACATTCACCCACAAAGGTAATATTCAGTGAAAATGTGTCCAAACTGTTGACTGGTCAGTTTGCTTTTCCATCTTAAGTACACATCAAATACATGTAAGCTGTAATATCCCTTGAAAGAGGGTTGATAGGAGGTCTCAGTGCTGACTTACCTGTCCAGGTGAAGACAGAGTTGCAGGTGCGAACAGGAAGGCCTTTCCTTGTTTCCTCTGGTTTCCGCTTGTTTCTCAAATGTGGGACTAATTCTAGGCCTCAGACTCAACAGGGAACACGACGGGATGAAATTGTGGAGTACCACATTACTAACCTCAGTGACTAATACTGTAGTGACAAGAGTGTGTGTGTGTGTGTGTGTGTGTGAGAGTGAGTGCACCTGATGTGGGTGTGCGCAAGACTTCAAGCTAGAGTGAAGGAATGCCTGCTTCATTCACTCCCGCCGCACTTTTATACACAAGCCTTATTAAGGTGTGTAAACATTGTCCCAGAGCCCCATTCCCAGCCCGAAGGCGTTTGACATGCCTGTCGGTTGTTGTGGACCACTAACCCCCACTCTCAGACGAGGAAAGACACAGTTTCCAGAGAAATTGCTTGATTAAATGTCTGACCTCCACTTTTTAATCTTAAATGACAACAGTTATTAGAAATCATCAGAGGCAAATATGGCAAGATTGCCCACTTGTTTTATGCCTTTTATTTAATTTCAGTCCATTGTATGTGCACAAAATGCACAATAAATACATACTAGTAATTTAATTTAATTTTCAAAATAATTTTAAACCGTTTTAGTTCTTATTTGTAAGTTTTTCTTTTCTTTCTGTGTGTTCCAATAGGTTAAAAATAAATGGTAAAAGTAAAATTCATGCAAAATGTCTCGGAGGGATTTCCTGGTAACTTTACACTCCACAAAAAACAATATATATATATATAAATAATATAAAACATATAATACAAAAATAAATAATAATGAATAAAATAAATTACATTTATTTATATTTTATTTTTATGATATATGACCTGGACATGATTTCAAGATTCACCCAATAATTCAGAGGCAAAAAGAGACCCAAATCTGATACTAATAAGATGCATGTGTAGAAATAACCCTTCTTTTCTTTTTATATGCAGATGTCAGAGACATTTCACTGTATTCAAGGTGTTTCTGAAGTATATTCCTGTGCATTCGAGCTTGTGAGATTTTGTGCCTGCGTCAATGTGCCGATGATACGTCTGCAAGCACGCAGCATGCCACAGTGTTTGCACAGTTAAACAGACACACCAATACAAACCACACACACACACTTAATACAAACTTTATTGATGATAGAAAATGAAGAGGGCGAGTGAGCGAGAGAAAGATCATATCACACCATCATTTTACATGCTATTACACAGACTTCTTCAGAAACACTTGATAATGTTGGTATCTTTTTTACGTGGCAAAAAAATGTGTTTTGAAAATAGTCAAATAAATGAAAATAAAAAAGAAACGCCAATGCAACAAGCTAAAATAAACGTATGCGGTAGGTTGATCTGGGTACTTTTAATCCAATTAAAATTATAATAATAATATATTAAGAACATGATTTTAGCGGTGATCTTACCAAATGCTGCACAATATCATCCATGGATATCTACAACAGTTACTGGTTTCAATTTTATTTCCAGACTATTAAGAGCGACAGCTGCTCAGATAAGAATTGGGAAACGCATGGAATGTCTTGCTCCAAACAAAGGCTTCCTTTGCACTCCTTCTCTGTATTTTTGTTTGTCTAGCACATTTCCCAGAGGGGGTTCATTTGCATGGCAGTTAGAAACACCGTAGGTTTAAGATGTGCCTTTTTTCACTGTCTTACTTTGAAACAACTTTCTCATGCACCAGATAACCATTTATGGACAGAAAGGTTACCGTCGCTGCCGAAGGTGTCCGTTTACGATGAAGTTCAGTTGAGCCATTTGTCAGAACGTGCACACCTATACTCACCTGATGCTGTCAATGCTTCATTGTGAAAGAGCCTGTGCACATGAAACCCTCAGAGTTTGAGTTGGGTTCAATCCATAATCCTCCAGACTTCTCCATGATGGATGCTGCAAGCATTAGGAATAGTGCCTTTTGGGCATACGTTTATTTAGGTTTGATGTACCCTCTTAAAAAGCTCCCAATAAGCAAGTTTTGATGAGATGTGATAGCCTATGATTTCATTTGAAACCTAAAAGTAAGTAACGATGCAGAAGAACATGTTATGAGAACAAAATGCTTTAGAACACTTCAGAAAACATAAAAATATGATTAATAATTCATCACAAATTGTGTTTTTAATCAGCCTACGCTAACTCATCAAAATAATTTGAGTAATTTCAGCTTTTTTTAATAAGTTAGTGTAATGTAATTTAAGTTGAAATGACTTGTACAGCTAATTTGAATATAGGCAGCAACTTGAAATAGCTGGAAGTTTTTACAGCACATTATTTTCTAGATCTTGTGGTCACTATCAAGCGATCAAGTAAAGTATAGCTAAAGAAAATAATGCTGCAAGTGCTGAAGAATATATGTTGTGGAATTTATCCTGAATATTTTTCCCATAAAAACATTAAGCCGTTATAAAATTACATGACTACATGATTAAACAAATATCTTCAAGAATGTTGACACCGTTAGAAAACGGTATGTACCATTATAACTTAATATTGATGGGCAGATTTCCAAAAACAAATTATACTGATAAACATCGATTGCATGCGTACTTAAAAAGTTTCCTCTTATTTTCCTTCCTTAGTTTTCCTAGAAGTTGTGAATAAAGAATAGTATGAGAGAGAACATTATTTCAGTTTTTCTACATTTTATGTTCAATTCAACATGTTACTTGCTGTTTTTTTGTTATTGTTTGTAAAATTTACAAGCAATTTTCAGAGTGAAAATTGTTTCTACACCATTTTCTTCTGTGTACAAAGGGATGTCATTTTAGCATAAAATTATTTTAATATTGAACATTTCTTCATGATTTTATACGTATGATTAAACAATTTCCTAGTTCTTAATATTCCTAAAATAAATAAAAACAAGAAGTAATATTGCAGAAATTATCAATAATTGATATAAGCATGCTTACATATACAGGTTACTTTTGCATAGGCTGTTTGATTGCAAAAGCAACACATAGCCTGCTACATTTAGCCAATATACCCCTAGAGGGTTAAACGAAAAAAAAACTTGTTGCTACAGATACTTCAGTGAGTCATGCACAAAACTAAGATCACATAAGGTGAGGATTCAGTGCGTCACCATAGGAGAATCTGGTAGTGATTAAATGTAGCCAACAACACTTGAGATGCGCAGTTTTAGTCTGTTTCAATCGGCAGCTTAGGCTATTAAACACTGTAGAAAATAGGTTAAAGTATAAAGAAATAAAATGAAAACTTAGATTACAGAATGAGTATTACTTGGCGCCAAACAGCTTCTCGCTTTCGCACGAGGTGGTCACCATAGCAACAGTAACCGCTCGAGCGCTTTCCATTAGAAAAGCATTTAATCGCAAAACATAACCAGGCTACCGTAATCACTTATCTCTTTATTCTTATACAAGTTCATAAACACGGTTGTAAATTGCAACATGTAAGGTAGTTTTAAAACTATTTAGCTAGGATTTAAAAATAAAAATGTAGCTTTTAAAACTAGCCTGTGTTAAAAAAAAAACCATATACGCTGTAGCCTTGGGATTAGCTGTAAATCTAATAATAAGAGAAATTATGACAATAATTGTTTATTTATTTATTGTTGTTGTTTTGACAGTGTTCTAAGGGCTAAGCCCGCTGTTGCCATGGTTATCCATGGTAATTATCTAACGTGATAGTTCGATAGTTTGGCGCCACTCACCATATAAAAAAACGCAAACCATGACCTCTGCTCTAACTAACTTGTAATCTACCAAGATGATGTTTGACCCTGTTCCTTAAATTACATAGGACTAATACTCTAAAACTCTTAAATAACAGAAGAACCCACTGAAGAGATGTGTCTATCCCTCACAGCCTCGCTTTCATTCCCATTAAAAATCAAAGATGGCGCTGCAGTGAATAAGGTCTATTATCAGTGATCTATGAGCTTTATACAGCTTTTTACAGCGGATGCCATCGAAAACACTGTAAGTCTATTCCTCACAATTTAACTTCCATACCTGTCATGGCCTGCAGAACAGAACATAGGCCTATTATCAACATTTCAATCAACCAATCAGATTTGAGAGACAAGTTTAATGTTTATGTCAATGTTTAGGCTTACAACCAGGGTTAGATCAGATGCTTCTACATCAGTGCTATTCACCTATAATTTCCATCTGATTTAGGGATAACTTATGGGTAGGGTTCGGTTTTGGGGGATTAAAGGTATAGTTCACCCAAAAATGAGAATTCTGTCATTATTATTCACCCTCGTCGTTCCAAACCCGTAAGACCATTCATCTTTGGATCACAAATGAAGATCTTTTTGATGAAATCTGGGAGATTTCAATCACTTTATATGATGAACAGATTGAATTTAGGCTTTTATTCACATTTAAATATTCATCAACGCACACATCAGTTGTGGTAAACGGAAGCTCAAGCATGTTCGCTTGACGTTCATTCTCGTGTTACGCATCACGTTTGAACTTCTGTAAGAACCAATGAGGTTCATTCTCGTGTTACGCATCACGTTTGAACTTCTGTAAGAACCAATGAGGTTCATTCTCGTGTTACGCATCACGTTTGAACTTCTGTAAGAACCAATGAGGTTCATTCTCGTGTTACGCATCACGTTTGAGCTTCTGCAAGAACCAATGAGGTTCATTCTCGTGTTACGCATCACGTTTGAGCTTCTGTAAGAACCAATGAGGTCCATTCTCGTGTAACGCATCACGTTTGAGCTTCTGTAAGAACCAATGAGGTTCATTCTCATGTTACGCATCACGTTTGAGCTTCTGTAAGAACCAATGAGGTTCATTCTCGTGGTACGCATCACGTTTGAGCTTCTGCAAGAACCAATGAGGTTCATTCTCATGTTACGCATCACGTTTGAGCTTCTGTAAGAACCAATGAGGTTCATTCTCATGTTTACGCATCACGTTTGAGCTTCTGTAAGAACCAATGAGGTTCATTCTCATGTTACGCATCACGTTTGAGCTTCTGTAAGAACCAATGAGGTTCATTCTCATGTTGGGCAGCACGTTTGAGCTTCTGTAAGAACCAATGAGGTTCATACTCATGTTACGCATCACGTTTGAGCTTCTGTAAGAACCAATGAGGTTCATTCTCATGTTACGCATCACGTTTGAGCTTCTGTAAGAACCAATGAGGTTCATTCTCGTGTTACGCATCACGTTTGAGCTTCTGCAAGAACCAATGAGGTTCATTCTCGTGTTACGCATCACGTTTGAGCTTCTGCAAGAACCAATGAGGTTCATTCTCGTGTTACGCATCACGTTTGAGCTTCTGCAAGAACCAATGAGGTTCATTCTCGTGTTACGCATCACGTTTGAGCTTCTGTAAGAACCAATGAGGTTTGTTCTAATGCATCAAGCCGGTTTGGTTGAGCTTCTGTTTAAGTTCACTAATCAATTTTTAAATGTGAATAAAAGCCTAAATTAAATCTGTTCATCATATAAAGTGATCGAGTCTCTTCAGAAAATAAACCGCTCAATTCATATGGATTAGTTTTACGATCTCTTTATGAACTTTTTGAAGTGTCAGTGCAGTTGTGTAGCTGTCAATGGAGGGACAGAAATCTCTCAGATTTCATTAAAAAGATCTTCATTTGTGTTCCGAAAATGAACTAGTCTTACGGGTTTGGAACGACGAGGGTGAGTAATTAATGACAGAATTTTAATTTTTGGGTGAACGAACCCTTAACATTTTCAAAATGATTACAATTTCCTAAAAATGTAAATGCTGACAGTCACAGTCCAGTGCTGATATCAGTGTATCACCCTGTAAACAACAAAGCTGACCAGTTTTACCACTCATCACACACCAGACTTTTGATTTATCTGCATTTTCTGCATTACTGTACGAATAGTCTGGAAACACAGCAAAGAGCGGTGTATATCAACTCGTCGTAAGAGTAAGATATTTACCCTTCGAGTCTGCATGACAGGTTTACTTACCATACCAACAAACTATTACACCCAACTGTGTCAATACCAAGTCTAAATGTGTATGTTTATCCCCCACACTAGAAAATTATGAAAATGCACTGTCTTGGTTAATCTCTAAAGGAAGTTGTTCTACTGATGACAATGCCCTGCAGTCTGAAGTCTGAAACTTCCTTGTTTGCATTTGTCGTCTTGGTGAGGCTTTAGGGACATCAGGAAAAAGTTACATTTAGTGAGTTAAATGGCACAAAAATTCAAATGATGCAAAATCCAACACCAGGAAATAATTGTTGATAGTTTAAACATGGAAACAAAAAATGCTCAAGGCTCATTTCACTTAAATCAGTGTTTTTGTACAAGACCCATACCATCATCCAGATACCACAGAATTTGCTTGCCACTTCCAACTCCCACAGCCCAGGCAAGTGCAGCTGTCAAACCAAGAGGAAATGCTTTGCATTTGTTTAAGGTCCTTCCATGATCTTACATGTTTGTCAGGTGGGTAATATTAGATAGTGCCAAGGCAAGTTGCACAAGACCTGAGATGTGAGCAAATATTTGCCTAGAGATGGTCTCCTCATCCCAGATCAACACATCCCAGCTATGGTAATTAGTGTAAACAAGATTATATTCTTCCTGAAGGGCCATTGAACATCAGGGTTGTACTGGAATTCAGTTTATGATGAGACGTAGACATGGTTTTGGTCATAAAAGGCATAAAAATATAATCTTCACAAGTTGAATTCTGTTGCACTCATTTGGTAAACCTGGGGAAACTTTATATTAGTTAAAAATTTAATTAAAATGACTCTCTAATAGTTAAAATTTCAATGACTAGATATGAAAATATCACACCAAGTAGTTGTTTTAAATTTAAACGTCAGAGGACAGTTCAACAGCACCTCAGACTTTAGTTCATACATCCACTAAACCAGAAGTTAAAAGTCATTGAGACTTCAAAAATGAAGTGAAGCTAGTGAAACGATCCTGCATTTTAGCTTAGGTACAGACACTTACTTGGATATTTTATCTAATACAATGACATTCAGACATTTTTATGTGAAAGTAGATTTTGGCACCTGGACTTGTTAAACTGCCATACATTTAATTATACTCTTTAAAATAATGGTTCCAAAAGAGGGTTTTTGTAATGATACCTAGAGCCGTTTCGGGTTCCACAAATAACCTTTCAGCAGTTTTAAAAGAACCAGTTTTACTTACAAGGGTTATTAGTTCACCCAAAACTGATAATAATCTCATTATTTACTCACCCTCAAGCCATTCTAGATGTTCATGACTTTCTTCTTAGAGCCAAAAACAATCAGAGTTATATTACAAAAAAAATTTCCTGGCTCTTCTAACGTTTTATAATGGGAGTGAATGGTAACTAGTTTTTTGAAGCCCAAAAAAGCACATCAATCCATCATAAAAGTAATCCATATGACTCCAGGGGGTCAATAAAGGCCTTCTGAAGCCAAGCGATGCATTTTTGTAAGAAAAATATGAATATTTATAACTTTATTATAAACTATAATCACTGGCTTCCGGTAACGGCTGTATACGAGTCGAGTTCCAGAGGAAGGGTGACCTTTGACCCGATCCATGACGTAGGATGTAGGAGTTACGTAAGCTCAGGTGAGACTAGACATTTACATTTACGCATTTAGCAGACGCTTTTATCCAAAGCGACTTACATTGCATTTCAAGGTACACATTTACATTCTTATCAGTTCTTGCTTTCCCTGGGAATCAAACCCATGACCTTAGCGTTACAAGCGCCAACCCTCTACTGTCTGAGCTACAGGAAAGCCTTTGAACGCCTCTCACGGTTAAAAAAAAAAATAGGGCTGAGGAACAAACTCAAGCTCCTCTCACATTTCTCTTTAACAATTCTCGTTTTAGACTTCCAATTCGTAACCGGTGTTTTGTTTTTCTGTATCCTTTGTGCTTTCGCGTTTCACGTCATGCATCGGGTCAAAGGTGACTCTTCCTCCGGAACTCGACTCGTATACAGCCGTTACCGGAAACCAGTGATTATAGTTTATAAAGTTATAAATATGGATATTTTTCTTACAAAAACGCATCACTGTGCTTCAGAAGGCCTTTATTAACCATCTGGAGTCATATGGATTACTTTTATGATGGATTGATAAGCTTTTTTGAGCTTCAAAAAAATGACAAGATTCACTCCCACTATAAAGCTTGGAAGAGCCAGGATATTTTTTAACATAACTCTGATTGTGTTTGTCTGAATAAGAAAGTCATATACACCTTAGTCTCAGCCTCAGACGTCACGCCCACAGAACGTTGGCTAAACGTCTGATGCATATGGTACACTTAACTGGAAACACTTCAGGAATGTCGAAGTCGTCATCTGATTGGTTGAATTTTATCGGATTTCCGGGGGGCGCGAGTGTCGCGTTTATTTTCGGTCCGCCGGGAAACAAAGCGCAGACGTGTGATTGCGGAAGACAAACTGTTGTGTTTACATGAGTGACAATGAGCATTTATCAAGATCAGCTAAACGTAGGATTCTCAAAAGTAAGCGAGGTTCACGGCATAGACTCTTGAAGATTTCTTCTCCTTCTTTGATTTTCTATGCTGACTGACTTGTTGCACGCCGGTCTGTTGTTGTGGGGACATTTCCACGCCCCGAAACGTGATGCTGAACGAAACGAACTGTAATTGGTTGTTTGACATGTCGGTCAAACGGCCTTATGGGCGGGCCTTGGCCAAAGAAAGCTGCTATGAATTCCAGACCTTCAGACTCGAGGGTGAACTTGGGTGAACTAACCCTTTAATATGAAGAACATTTTAATTATCTTTTGTGCAATAGAAAGCTTCTTTATTAAATAAAATGTATTTTTAAGAATGTAACACTAATATTCATTTAAAGGGGTCATATAATGGTACATGCAATTTTACAAGTTGATTGTACTGAAATGTGTGTTGGCAGTGCCTGTACACAAACATCATATAATGATAAAAATCCATCCAGTGGTTTTGTTTTAATCTCCTTATATGTTTTCCCCTGCCTCAAATCGAGCCGTTCGAGCCTGTGACGTCACAAGCTCGCACGCCCCTCCCACGATTGTTGATTGACAGCAGCGTTTCAACACAGACCCGCCCTCGCTCGTGAGCCAGCTGTCAATCATAGTCCGCGCGGACCGGCGCGGTCATTGTTGATACTGGAGCACTGTCTATGAGCAGAATGGCGTCTAAGCGATTGTGGTGTTCTGTTCTTGGGTGTAATAACGAACACAGCAGTCATTTTAATGTTCCTAAATCCGAACCGCTGAAGACGCAGTGGCTGAGTTTGTTTTCGATGGGAATATTCCCCACGAGCAACGTCAATGCTCTCATGTTTGCGCGAATCATTTCACACACCAGACCGCTTTATAAACGAGGGTCAGTATAAAGCTGGTTTTGCTAAGAAGCTGCTCATGAAAGGATCGGTACCAGCTATTCGTGTTCCTGCAGCTGCTCCAGAAGAACTGAAGTGAGTGTAACGTTTTATTAAACTTTATATTAATATTTATATTAATTCTTGTAAATCGCTAGCTGCACGCTTCACAATGAATGCGTCTAAGGTTTACACTCGGGGTACATTACGGCATGTTTTCTATGTATGACGTTCTCAATATAATGCATAATCCCACGTTTATACTGAACAACGTGTTATGGTTATTGTGTTACAAACGGTGTATGCGCAGAACAGAGAGGCGGAGTCAGCGAAGCTCATGATCATTTAAAGTCATATACACTGAAACGGCGTGCTGAAAACAGAGCTGTTTTTTACCAGGTAAAATAAGTGTTTTCTTACAATACTAATGAGAATTTTTAATTAAAGTATATTACAAACTTTTAATTTAGACCCTAAAGAATCATATTAGCTTGTACAAAAATGGCATTATATGACCCTTTTAACAAAATCGCTGCATTCAAAACACGAAGACAGAATCCTTTGTTTCAGTGTTAATTTAATCATACAAATGTTCAATTATACATACAGGAAAAGGCTTTTCATATTTTCTCTCTTTCACTGTGCTATCATAGGACTCTATGCAAACTCTCCGCTCAGTCATACACCAATGCCACGGTGCAGAAAATCTCAACAGATCTAACAGAAAACAAAAGAAATCAGAATAAAAGACAATAACGCAGCAATGAATCAATCACACTTCTCACATGCATAAGCAACACCCAAAAAAATAAAAAGAGAAAGAAAGAAAAATCCAGAGTGTAATTATAAACCGGAAGGAGGCTGTGAAGTGTGCAGCGCTTGGGATGAGGACATTCACAAAGAACAGCTCAGAGGAAGACATGACTGATGAAGCGATGACATCCTCCAGTGAGCTGTTTATGGGCCGGGCACTAGGAGAAACGTGTTGTTCTGTCCTTACGGCAACATAAATGGCGACTGTGAGTGCAACTTTTTGGAAGGAACTGTCCCTTTACACACTGCATAGATCATTTGCAATGTAAAAGTGAAGCCACAGCAATACAAGAAATTTGGACGCAATGTCAGTATCCGTTAATGGCGAAATCTTCCAGAATTCGGGTGAAACGGACAAGAATTGCCTGACGTATTAAATTTAACAGGACATGGTGACACTAATCTCTTTTCCCATGACATAAAGGTCAGTTTGGACTCTGATTTGCATACAGCTTGAGGACACCGGGGAATTTGTTTACTCTTTTCTTCTTAGTAAACATACCAATTAAGAAAAAAAATAATAATGATAGGAGACTGTTGTTAACGTTTCATGTTTTATAAATTGCCTAGCCATTGCAGCAAAACAGAAAATGGTGAGTAAAACGGCCTTTCAGATATATTAAGCAAGATATAAACATCCAAGAAGCTTTCCATCATACCAAACACAGAGGCACGATTTAAACCAAATAAATTCCACAAAAATTCTTTATGCATTAAAATATTATTTGGAACTTTCCAGCTCACAATTTACCATTTCAACATTTAGCAACATCTCAAGAGAATACAATTTAAGAGAATATTTTTGGTTAAATGCAGGCACTACCACAGAAAAGAACTGGTACCTTAGTAAAATCGAAAAAACGGAGAAGAAAACCAAAACAAAAATGTGTATAGGGAAATGCCCTTACAATGGAAGTAGTGCACTTGCCACGTAGACTTCAATTGTAGACAATTGAATAAATCATGTCAACGCATTTTCAGTTCAGAGAGGTACAAATCGAAATTTCCCGTCAACGGAGCACATCTTGCATTTAACCCAGAATATTCCTTTAAAATGAACTCACTCACACTTTCCCTCATTAAAACACCCTCAGCTCATTTAAAAAAAAAAGCTTAATACCATCGCAGGTCTAGGTGAACGGCAGAAATGTAGGATTGGGAAAATAAATCAGTGATGTGCTTGTGAACTCTTAGGTCAGTAAACAAGGGAACCAAAGTCACATCTGCTTACTATCATCTCTGATGGATTGTGTCATTATGAGTGGAAACCAACATCAGCACTCTATAACTCCAGAAAAACATCAATGTAAACAAATATGATAACAGCAACAAGATAGTTACTAAGGGCATCTCTGACAACAGCTATGACTTGACCTGTATAGTGGCAGTACAGATGTATACTTCAATATAATGAGACATAATGTGCTCATGTACGCTGTACAGGTTGCTGGGTTTTTTAGTGAATCCAGAGCAGGTTTCAATTGCAATTTTGTAATAAACAAACAATTACAAGTGGCTGGCAAAGGACCATATGAAACCTTTGTTGTTTCCACCAATTACACAATTTAACCTCCAAGCAGGCATATTGACCTTTTTTTTTTTTTACTTGAAACTGTCCAGTTTGTAAAGTAAAAGAACATTGATGAAAAATTATAAAACTACTTGAGAGGCATTAATTCTTCATTCATTTGTTGATGGCTTTTGTGCATGGCCGAAACACTCAGTCGCACACATATTCAGATGACTCTCACAAACCTGTCATATTTCACTGCAAAATCATAAAGAACAAATGAGAATTATCCTTTGCTTAAAGAAAAAAAACAAAGCCCTGTTTTTAGCACCATTAAGATTTCCTTCATTGTGACGTTATTTTCATGGTAATTAATAATTTGATATTTTTATGTTATTTAAATTGTAAAGTATTTATACATTGTTGTATTTGTTGTACATGAATTGGTTGTATTTCAAATTAGGCTGATTAAAAAAAAACAGTGCAATATTGTAATACAATCATTTAAAGGTGAGAACAATGGGAATTACAAAAAAAATCTGAAATATAATTGTCCGTATTTATTACAGTAATGAGAATTTGGTGGAAAATGTGCTGAATTGTCATGAAAATAATGTCATTAAGCAAAAAATCATGCACATCCTAAAAGCAGGCTTTATTTTCTTTAAGCAAAATATAAATCGTATGCTTTTCTATTGAAATTGGGGTGAGAGGACTTCGATTCACTCATTCATTCATCCACCCGCCCTGCCGCTGTTTCTCTTACGCATTCGTGCACTCACACTTCTGAATTTACTGCTGTAATGTGACAATACAGATCAGAAAAACTGTGTATTTTTCATTATATCTCTTTCGAATTTCTAGCACGCATCTAAATCTAGCATTCACACATGCGTAACTCAGGTGTTGCTTCAATATTGATTTGGAGCCAAACAGATTTGTCCACACATTTATGTGATGTTGTGATGCATCAGGGGAGAGGGAGGGTCACCAAGTCTTTAGAGTAAATCTGTTCCTCCTCTCACTGAACCCCTGAAAAGGGCAAAAGCAGTGGCTCCGATGAGCTCCCGGATGGTTTCTGTATCTTAAGACTGTCCAAATGGGAAGGGTCCATTAATGCCCTGGGAATAAACAGAAAGAGTGAGATAAAACTCTGTCAAAACAACTGTTAACACATTTGCTTAAAAAAAAAAAGCATATGGCAGATGGCTGTGCAAAACTTTAAACCGTGTTTAGAGGCATTTCTTACACCCCAAATAAAAGAGCACCATGGCTCTGGCTCAGGTCCCTCATCCAATGTAAGTCTACTATGGGATTCATAATAATATTACCAGATGTATTAACATTAGAGATGCACCGATTGATCAGCTGGTGCCCGGAATTGGCCGATTTTCACGTGATCGGCGACCGGCCGGTCAGTCTGACATATGCCGATTTTATCGCCGGTCAAATGCACTCGGGCGCCGCATGATTAACATTGCGCAACGTCAGCATCACACGTGCACACGAAACGCACATGTAGGAAACCTCGTGAATTACGGCCGTTTCACACCGCAAACGTGAGCAGCGAGTATTATTTCCACCGTGCATGTAAATCAATGAGTGCATTCACACAGGGAGCAGGAGCAGCGCGGGTTTCGGCACAGAGTCTATTTTTGCTGCAATTAAAGTGAAAGCACACTTTTGATGGACAAAATAAATATGATTTCACACAAAAGTGCCCAAAATGCACAGAATTTGCATGTCTGGTGTGTTTTAACAAGAACTGGAGTATATGTCAGAAAATAAAATGAATTTTCTTTTTGAAATGAACACATTTTTTTAGTTGGATATTGGATGTGAAAAGAAGGAAATGGTTCTTCCATAACACTGCACTTTAGATGTGTGTGAATTTCCCACACCAGGAGTAATTTATATAGTCCTATTTTATAGCGATTACTGTTCAAAAATGTTCTATGCAAAATGTAAAATGTTCTACTAAAGAAAAGAGAGAAAATAAATATTTGTGTGTGTGCTGTAAAGTTGTTAGAAAAAATTAAATCGGAATCGGCTAAAATCGGTATCGGCAGGTCAAACTCTGAAAAATCGGAAATCAGAATCGGCCTAGAAAATTGTAATCAGTGCATCTCTAATTAATATTCAGGGTTAAGGGCATAGGCGCCGATTCCGGAAATGGCCGAGCACCGACGAAAAAACATGATATTCTCCATTCATTTTAACCAATTAAAAAAAATCGATTGAGATTTGGGAACCTCTCTGATTGGTGGATCTCACGGTGATATATTGCATTTTAAAGGGGTCATGACATGAGAAATCATATTTGCCTTGATCTTTTGACATATACGAGGTCGTTGTACCATTAAGAGTATAAACAAAGCATTTATTTAATCAAGCTCCAAAAACAGATCAGTTTGATATTGTGAGACCTGTGATGTCACACGGGCAAATATATTTGCGTATGACTGCCTCCAAAGAAAGACATCTATGAATAGTTATATATATCATCGCACCTTAGGCCCCGCCCACTGGCATTCAGCCGCTATGGGCTGACATTTGTCTACACTGGATCAAAAGCCAATAGAAGCCATTATAATCTCTGACGCTGTCTACACTGGATACAGTATACAGATGTGCGGTCAGTTTTTGACATACTCCACGCACTTGAGTCTGCCGACAACAGGACAAATAGTGAAAAAACGTTTGCTTTGACAAATCCATGTTAAACAGCTTGTTTGCGTCTAGACAGACTTCAGAAGGATCCCAGCGTCAGAAACAAGTGGAGGGTTTATTTTAATGGCATCCCAGATCATGTATAAGGATAATGTTTGTTCAAAGCATTTTGTTTTGTCAGGTAGACACTGTGTAATGGATAGTTCGCAAAGACACTTTTGTCGACAGATGAAGCGGCTGACTGTTGGATCTGACAGCAGCGGCATCACAAACCGTCAGTAAATCATTTAGTGGAAGTTTTATATGGATAATGTTTTTAAAACACTCGCGTGCAATAGTGAGTGGACGTTGAAATGGTTTTCTTTGCAATGACGTTAGCCTACCAGTGTCCATTTACTGACACGCCTTAAAGGGTTAGTTCACCGAAAATTGAAATTATGTCATTAATGACTCACCCTCATGTCGCTCCAAGCCCGTCAGACCTCCGTTCATCTTCAGAACACAGTTTAAGATATTTTAGATTTAGTCCGAGAGCTTTCTGTCCCTCCATTGAAAATTTATGTACGGTATACTGTCCTTGTCCAGAAAGGAAATAAAGACATCATCAAAGTAGTCCATGTGACATCAGTGGGTTAGAGTTAGCCCGAGTATTCGGGTTCAAATAAATATGGCTGGGCAAAAAAATGCAAGTCTTCCTCTGTGTGGAAATCCTTAGACATGTTTGTGAAGATTGTTTTATTTCCAGCGTGCGTCTCCCTCAGACTGTAAACGAAGCTCGGGCGCACCAGACACACACACACACACACACACACACACACACCAGACACACGTCAGCAGTGTCTTACGTCAGCGGCGGCACTGAACGCGGATCCACAACAGAACCCGAATACACACACACACACACACACACACACCAGACACACGTCAGCAGCGTCTTACGTCAGCAGCGGCACTGAAAGCGGATCCACAACAGAACCCAAATACACACACACACACACACACACACACCAGACACACGTCAGCAGCGTCTTACGTCAGCGGCGGCACTGAACGCGGATCCACAACAGAACCAGAATACACACACACACACACACACACACACACCAGACACACATCAGCAGCGTCTTACGTCAGCGGCGGCACTGAACGCGGATCCACAACAGAACCAGAATACACACACACACACACACACACACCAGACACACGTCAGCAGCGGCACTGAACGCGGATCCACAACAGAACCGGAAGACAATACAATGCTGAATAAAGTCGTAGTTTTTGTTATTTTTGGAGCAAAATGTATTTTCGACTAACCCACTGATGTCACATGGACTACTTTGATGATGTCTTTATTTCCTTTCTGGACAAGGACAGTATACCGTACATACATTTACAATGGAGGGACAGAAAGCTCTCGGACTAAATCTAAAATATCTTAAAGGAACACTCCGACTTTTTGAAACTTTAGCCTATTCACCTTATCCCCCAGAGTTAGATAAGTCCATACATACCTTTTTCATCTCCGTGCGTGCTGTAACTCTACCTGACGCACCCACCGCTAGCCTAGCTTAGCACAAAGACTGGATGCAAATGGTGGCAGCTAGCATACTAATCCAAATAAGTGACAAAATAGCGCAAACATTTTCCTA
This sequence comes from Rhinichthys klamathensis goyatoka, assembly GCF_029890125.1. Classification (NCBI taxonomy): domain Eukaryota; kingdom Metazoa; phylum Chordata; class Actinopteri; order Cypriniformes; family Leuciscidae; genus Rhinichthys; species Rhinichthys klamathensis. The sequence goes on from NW_026606822.1 coordinate 3,992,221, forward strand.
TTTACATGTTGTGATTTGTATAGTCACAGAGTGTACAAAAAACGAAGTCACATGAGACACAGACATATTTTAACCGTATAAATACTGGGAACTATATTCTCTGAAGGCGAAGCACTGCTACTTGGGCGGAGTGATAACCGCAGCACCTGAGACGCGCTCTCTGCTCCTCACCACGGCGCGTCTCAGGTGCTGCGGTTATCACTCCGCCCAAGTAGCAGTGCTTCGCCTTCAGAGAATATAGTCGCCTTCAGAGAATATAGTTCCCAGTATTTATACGGTTAAAATATGTCTGTGTCTCATGTGACTTTGTTTTTTGTACACTATGTGACTATACAAATCACAACATGTAAATAGAAAAATGTTTGCGTTATTTTGTCACTTATTTGGATTAGTATGCTAGCTGCAACCATTTACATCCAGTCTTTGTGCTAAGCTAGGCTAGCGGTGGGTGCGTCAAACAGACTTATAGCACGCACGGAGATGAAAAAGGTATGTATGGACTTTTCTAACTCTGGGGGATAAGGTGAATAGGCTAAAGTCCCAAAAAGTCGGAGTGTTCCTTTAAACTGTGTCCCGAAGATGAACGGAGGTCTTACGGGCTTGGAGCGACATGAGGGTGAGTCATTAATGACATAATTTCAATTTTTGGGTGAACTAGCACCATAAAAACGGGTCATTTCAGACAGAGGGTCCAAAAATAATAGTTTTTCCATGTTTTTTTGTGCAAAAAAAAAAAAAAAAACCTATTAACATTATAAGTAAACCTTAAGGAACATTAAAATGTAAAAAATCCATATGACCCCTTTAAGTAATTAACTCTCTGTGCGTTTCTTTTCACGAGACACAAATAAATTTTGGGTTGTGAATTCATCAAGTGCATCATCGTATGGATATAAAGTCAGGACTTTTGAAAAACTAACACCAAGTATAATTAATTATGGAGTAATGAGAATGGTAAACCGTTTTAAGGGGCATTTGTTGCGTATGTGTAGGTCCCCTTGCTTAGCCCAGTTATCATTTGCTCATGGAAACAGAGGTGAATAAAGACGTGTTTATATTTGGTTTGTAAAGTATTTGTTTTGACGTCAGTTCATTTCTCTTCATGGGGAAACATAAATAGGCACCTATGGTTAAGGGTTTGTTCAAATAAGATGAGCAATGTAAGAGTTATGACAGTACAACACCAAGTTTTACATAAATATTTAACCCTCAGATTGTTGTTAAGGCAAATAGTCTCTAACCTGAAATCAATACTAGATTTACAACATTACACTGGGAATATATTTATGCTATGGGTTGGTTTGGGTGTTAGTAATTTGTGAGATTTCAACTGTGACTTATTTGACTGGTTAATGACTTTCCTGCATCAGCTCACATGCTTGCATGGAACTCCATCTTGTGGCCAAGAGGCAAAGTTTAACCCCCTCAAGGGCCTATAAACAGCCTCTAGGATTAACATTTACAGACGTCAACCCAACAGTTAACACATCAAGGCCAAACCATAGATGAACAACTTCATAGGGCTGGGAGATAAAAAGCCATTCAATATTTCTCAGCCTTTTAACATTTGAAATACATTTCAATATCAATTTATGAAATGGCGTAAAGGGTGTTTTTTTTGTAAATCAGCGGGAACAAACCAAGCAGACATTGTTAGCAAGCAAGCAGACTAAAAAAAAAGTAAAAAATTAAGCTAAAATAATCAGTGCATGTTTTCCAGTTTTCACTAAATAAATACAGGGAAGATTAATATTAATTCATTTTTATTTATATGCACCGATATAAAAAAAATCAATCCAAATTTTTTACATTTAAAATATAATGCACAATGAATATTTTTGAGTGAATCAAGAGTTATAATATTCATTGAAATTAACAGACATTAATCAAATTTATCAAGTCTAACACTGTTTTTAAGAGACGCTATTAAAATGGTTAAAAAACACTGGTAGCAATTAAATGGCAAAGTAGCAATTATCGCCCGGCCCTACTTTTACATATGATTTTCTTGGACAGCATTTTGTTGTTTTAAAGACCTTTAGGTGTGTCTGAAACAATATCTTTGGTATGGTGCTAATCATCCACACATGTCACAAGTCACCAGAGAGCCAATCAGCCCTTTCCTGCTATCTGGATGGAAATTTAGTACAGGTTTTTCAAGTATTCCAAGGAAAACTTACAAGAATATGTTGTTGGTCGGGTCAGGAACTATTCAGTCAATTTCTTAATAAACACTTGTTGAATAATCACTCAAAAATGTTCATGCTGTGGCATTATCCACTTGTATAATAAATTAAATATTGCTATTTATATTGGTGTATATAAAAGAAAACTTGATATTTCTGTGCTTTAGTTATTAAACAACAGAAATCACCCTTTCAAGACATTTTAAAGCAACTACATACAGAATAGAGATACATATTAAATCATCAAAAGGCTGAAACTGTTTTAGCTGTATCTCCCAGCCTCAGTGTCACATGTGTGCGTAATGAGGAAAGGTGTAACCAAACACGGTGAATAATCACAATGTGCTTTTCTTTGGTTAGATGTCACAAAACAGGGCAGGGAGCAAAAAGGTGACGCGCTGTTGTTAAGTGACCTTCTGTGTTAAGAGATCATATGGCGGTCAGCACTTCCAGTACAGACTTTTGGCATGAAAGCAAGATTTTGGGAGGGTGTCAAAAAGACCTGCTGAGTGTGTCGTCGTGGTTTTCTGAACTGAATCTTGTGCTGGATGCATCTTGACCTTTTAACTTACCTTTGGAAAAAAGCTCCTGATTTCATGAACATTTAAAGCAGGTTTAGAGAATTGGAGCGTTGAGCATTTACTCATCAAGTTAATCAATAGTAGTTGTAAATAATCACTCATTATTCGGACATAAAACGTACACCTACAGCTGGGTGATATATTGAACATTCATAATATATCTGCGGCGATTTTGTTGCTGATGTACACTGCCATTTATAAAGTTTGGGATTAGTTTTTAACTTTTTTTTTCTGCTCACCAAGGCTGAATTTATTTGATCAAAAATACGGTAAAAAAACAGGAATATTGTGAAATATTATTTCAATTTTAAATAACTGAATTTATTTTAAAATGCAATTTATTCCTGTGATCAAAGCTGAATTTTCAGCATCATTACTTCAGTCTTCAGTGTCACATGATCCTTCAGAAATCATTCTAATATGCCGATTTGCTGCTCAATAAATATTTATGATTATTATCAATGTTGACAACAGTTGTGCTGCTTCACATATTTAAGAAAACCGTGATACATTTTTTATTCCTGATTCTTTGATGAATAGAAAGCCCAAAAGAACAGCATTTATTTAAAATGGTAAACATTTGAATGGTAATGTAAAAATTAGCCCTAGACTAAAGATTTTTCTACTTGACTAGCAATCGTTCATTTAAGTAATTAGTCGACCATATTAATAAGCCATAAATCATAATAACGAGCTTTTAATTGCCTATATATTACATAGCCTAATCAACGCTCAAGCGGACACATAAAGCTTGCCACAGCGCACCGGCAAACTCCAAAAAATCATGAAAAAACTGAAGGAGAATGTCTAAACATTTTAATAATTTATGGATCATGGTTTCTGTGTTTTAGTTCACCCAAATAGTTTTCCCAAAAATGAAAATTAGCCCATGATTTACTCACCCTAAAGCCATCCTAGGTGTATATGACAATCTTCTTTCGTTCGTGTAAGAAAAATATCCATATTTAAAACTTTATCGACTAAAATAACAAGCTTCCGGCAGACGGGCATACGCATTGATTTACACCAGAAGAGAACAATGTAATGACGAACGCGGTTGCCCAGCCCTGTTTGTTTGATCCGCAATTGCCGGCATTACGTTGTGCGTAAATCGATTCGTACGACCGTCTGCCGGAAGCTAGTTATTTTAGTCGATAAAGTTTAAATATGGATATTTTTCTTACAAAAACGCATTCAGAAGGCCTCTATTAACCCCCGGAGTGTGGAGCACTTTAATAATGAATAGATGCGCTTTGATGGACTTCCAAAGACATACAGCCATTCACTGCCATTATGAAGCTTGGAAGAGCCAGGACATTTTTTTAATATAACTCAGATTTTTTTCGTCTGAAAGAAGATTGTCATATACACCTAGGATGGCTTCAGGGTGAGTAAATCATGGGGTAATTTTCATTTTTTGATGAACTATCCCTTTAAGTCACGATGCTGACTCGTCATCTCCGCAGTAGCTAGTGGACGTGCCTAGCTGCTTATATGGCCGTTTCATAATCTGTGAATATTTATTTTATTATTTACTTTGTCGACCAAACCTCTTCTAGTTGACTAATGGTTAGTCGTCTATTAGGGGGCAGCCCTAGTAAAAATAAGACTTTAATCATTTTAACTAGCAAATAACTGTAAAGACTGTACCATTAGACTAATTTAACAGTCTCTCCTTGGGACTCAGAAGTGCATTAAGAGGGATTTAATTTATTTTTATTGCCATATCAGCAAAGATTAAAAAATGTAATTAAAAAAATTGTAATAACAGGAGATTATTAATAGCACCCATGTAAACCAATAGGAGTAAAAATGCCATTAAAGTTCATAGCAGTCTGTTTCAATTAATCGGTTCAAAAACAATTCGCTCTATATCACCCAGCCGTATTCACACCCCATTATCATGCTAATCTTCATTCAACTCAATGAAAAACTCCAAATGGCAAACATACCTGGCTGTAAGTCACTACTGATAAGTTGTTTTGGAGACCATTTGGTGTAATATTTACAGAGCTGTGATTGAGTCCATTTTGATCTTGCTGAATGGAGTCCAGTGGGGCCTCCCAGGGGCCCCCGGGGTCATTTAGATTATCCTCATTGGTGTCCTGCTTGTTCTTCTGTGGTGAGGCGAAAGGGTTGAAGCCTCCCTCCACACTGCGGTGTGGCTGCGTGTTGAACTCCGTCTCGAAGGAGGATAACTGCTGTGTGACGCCCAGCAGGCCTCCCTCTTCCACACTCAATATCACCCAGATCACATCTGCAAAACAAGGGGAATGAGGTGAGCCACGCATTCTTCAAGTCGCCAAAGCTGGTTGTAGAAACTCAGAACTTGCAGAACTAATGCCCTGAATGGCATATTACTGGGGTTAGGTGAAATGGCCAAAATCTTCTTTGACAATATGAGAAAATGTATTTCACGACAACGATATACGCAAGGGATAATCCACGGGTAGCTGTGCATTAAATGATTTGAATCATTTATGATTTGAATATGATATGAATCATTTATTATCATTGAATTATTTTAATGCACAACGTGGAGGCAAAGAACCACCCGACGCAAAGCAGGAGTGCATTCGAATCGTTTAATGCACAGCTAGCCATGGATTATCCCGCTTATACCATGCTTGCAGGACTAAATTTGACTGGAAAGGTTAAAATGGAGGTTATTTTCATCAGCTACGACTCATTAGATAAAGCTTTCTGTCTGCTTTAGCCTATGGAGAGAGAGAGAGAGAGAGAGAGAGAGAGAGAGAGAGAGAGAGAGAGAGAGAGAGAGAGAGAGAGAGAGAGAGAGAGAGAGAGAGAGAGAGAGAGAGAGAGAGAGAGAGAGAGAGAGAGAGAGAGAGAGAGAGAGAGAGATGTGCGCGTGAATTACCTGCATCTGTTCAGTGTCTCTCTAGCAATGAAGCTACGAGTTAAATTACTTCAAAAACAGCGGCGTTGCCACCTCCTTGCTGAGTAGTATAATGTAGCGATTCAGTAGCGAAATTAATTTATTAATAAAATTTGCGGGGCAGCATTGACAACGAGTTTCTGTGCGTGCACAGCACGATTCTCAATCTCTGAGTGCGTTTCAGTGACGTGTGTGTGTGCGCTTTAATGAAATAATATGGAAAAGAGATTAAACCGACTTGGAACTACCTGTGCATTAAACGGTTTTATTGCACACCTTCCAGCCAATCAGAATCAAGTATTCAGACAGACTATGGTTTAATCACAATATACACTGAAAAAGATTTGCCGTAGAAACAATTTCCACTTAGAAATTGCTAGTAAATTTCCCAATTAATTAATAACAAAGAAATGGCAAGTAACATTGAATTAAACATGACATTTTTTAAGTAGAAAGACTGAAAACGTATTTTCTTGTAAAATGTACTCCAATATTCTTTGAAAAATTATTTTGTAATTAAAAATAATAACAAAGAAGCAAATTACAAATAATAGGACAAATACAATAAAAGATTTTCATGTACAGTAGGTTTATTTAACAATTGAATGATGTAAAAGTAAAACAGCATAGCCTTCACTGTATAAATTGCATATACATGAATCCTTTAAAAGCTGCAAAAGTTACACAGCAGCAGGTATATTAGGCTGCTGTCACTGAGACCGAATGCACAAATCCAATATACTAATAACCATGCGTTTCCTTTCTCAACCGCTTACGTTCACTTAAGACAAAACTGACTGTTCCCAATGATACTCGCCAAGATGGGTATTTTGGCATACCGTATTTTCCGCACTATAAGGCGCACTTAAAAGCCTTTAATTTTCTCAAAAAACGACAGTGCGCCTTATAATCCGGAGCGCCTTATATATGGATGGGGAACACACGTTCACCAAGACGGGGAGACAGCGCCGGGCGACTAACGCCACTATCTGCCAATGGATCGTGGATGCCTGGGCTGATATATCAGTCTCACTCTCAACTGTGATCCGAGCTTTCACGAAGGCAGGAATAATCTCTTTATTCAGCCAGCTCACATACCCGTATTTACTTCCGGTTTTCGGCCGAAGTCCACAGTAGTTGATTGTCGAGTTCGCGCGCGCGCGATCAAACCTCCTCCGTGTGTTCAACATCTGATTCGGATGAACTATCCATTTGAGCTGATATTCTCAACACACCACAAATTTTAAAAAAAGAGGATAACACAGTGTAGGCAACAACGTTTTTTGTCCTTGTTATCTGTACTGACAGCACTCCAAATTTACAAAAAATGAGCTCAATGTTAAAATTGACCGGAGTTTTCCTTTAACGTTTGAACAACGTTACCATGGGAGTGAACGGAGTTGTCAGAACGCTTAATAAAGTTTGACTTTATCTGACTGTTTTGTTGACATTTGTTGACATCTAGTGGATGCATTCGCAAACCCAGTCAAACGTTTGACTGCAGTATCTTATGCGCCTTATAATCCGGTGCGCCCTATATATGAAAAATGTTCTAAAATAGGTCATTCATTGAAGGTGCGCCTTATAATCCGGTGCGCCGTATAGTGCGGAAAATACGGTAATTTTGTGTACATTTCAAGACGCAAAAGACAACTCAATTCGGTATTAGCACAAACAGAGTTTTCTTTTGTGTCTTCTTGCACTTGAATGGTTAAATAAATTACTTAAATGTTTAAATTGGAAAGACATAAAAACACAGTATCCACTACGCAGAAAGAAAATCATGAGGATGACTAAATGACTACAGTGTTTTTATTTTTGGGTGAACTATCCCTTTAAAACGGTCATGCATCATTTTTTTAAATAGTTGTTTCTTTAGCTCAATGTCATGAAACTGTTGACTGTTACTTTTATCGTTTGCGTCTCACCTCCATAGAATAGTCCAGTGGCTGTGCACATTCTCCACTGGCCTTGGTACATGCCAGGAACGGCTGGACTGCGCATCTGCACACTCACGTCTGAGATCTCCTGCGGGTCCAGAGACCGCACCATCACCATGTTCACATGACCAAACTGATCCCCACCAACATACTTCAGACACACACCCGGGGGCCACGACTCTGTACCTGCAAAGCACAAAGACAGGAATGACATTAGACAATCTGTGAGCTTTCTGTCCCTCCACTGACAGCTACGCAACTACCACTTTAAAGCCCCAGAAAGGTAGTGAAGACATCATAAAATTAATCCATGTCACTCCAGTGGTTTAAAGGGACACCAGGCAGGAATCCCGTTTTTGTCAAACAGTGACCCCTAGAGTCGCTGTGGAGAACTTTTATTTAAAGTTTATGTCGTAAATACCACTCACGCAGAGCGTGACATGGCGTGATGTGTTACATAGTACATTGTGTTTAATTTGTCGTTTAATGAGATCTAATATATGTTGTTAGTGGTGAGAATTTTCACGTGATTAAATACATAGATCCGACAATTATCCCCATGAACTTTAATGGTCCAGTGGCAGAACTTTTGCCAAGTGTGTCAGAGGTCAGAGGGCGAGATGTTTCAATGGGGACATTTCACACCCGGAAATTACGCCTATGCTCGTGTCTCCTCGCTCGGTCAGTCTGCCGTTTCCTCTTTCTCTGTTCCTCCGACAATGCTAGACAATTCCTAGCTTTCTGCATCTTATATGCCGGCTCAGCCATGACGATAGTGTGACAAACTCCATCCCTCTCTACATTGTTCCTGGATGGGGGTGTGTATGTGTGCAGTGCTGTAAAGGAATATGTTATATCGCGAGAGCTGATATGACGCGATACTTCCTGACGCTGAGGCCGGCGGCCCGCCGCACCAAAGTTGCAAGTGAGATTTTTCCGTGAGACGGCCACCATTCAACCCGAAAGAAGTCATATAACATTTCAATAACTCTGAAGCTGTTCAGTTAAGCTAAAAAAACTGCATAGAATCCCTTTAACCTCAATTTTATGAAGCGATGCAAATGCTTTGCGCAAAAAAACAAACAATTGACCACTTTACAAATTATTAATCTCTGACCACGACGCATGAATATTGTTGACACAAGAGTAGACGTTGTTGCGTGAACGCGCACCGGAAATTAATATTTTATAAATAAAGTGGTAAATTATGTTTTTTTTTGCACAAATAAACGAATGTCTTGCGTGTGATGGAAAGTAATGGGAAATACTTAATTTGATAGTTTTCTTTTTTTAGTTCATAAAAATGAAATACAGTCAATCATGGTTTATTACAGTGCAAAATGACCATCGAACACATTTCTTTTGGACATTATATGTTTTCCCACAAGATTCCACTATGAAGGAATATTTAATTTAAATTGTGTAATGTCTGTGCTTGCATGCAAATATAACAACATTGGTGTAAGTTTGGGTCATTAAACATTCAGCCTTTTCATATCTACAACCAGAACAAAAACAAAAAAAACTCACCCGTATTCTGTATCCTCCATGTCTTTGTGAACTGTGTGTCAGGAGGAACGGATTCCCCCTCTCCAATCGTCACATCATCCACAAAAGACATTGACGGCGTGTTGATATTTGGGCTCTCAAAGTCATAATATGCACCAATAGCTGCTTGAAGGTTCCTAATAGGCACAAAATACAGACAGATCAACATGGGAGATTTAACTACCAAGAGCAAAACAACATGTGTATAATATATATACAAGATGTATAAAGTGGCCAGAACGTAAAGTCATGTTCAAAACAAAAGAAGGGAGGGACAAACTAGTGTTGGCCTGTGTGTAAGACCTCAGATGAAAGTACACTCGTGTATATTACATAACTCTGAAGTAAACTTAACAATAGCCTTTCCATGTCAACAAACAACAAGTTTACGCAAAGAAGCAACATACAAACAATTAGTGTAACGTTACTGTTTTTACAAATGAAAACTATTATATCACTGTCGTTAAGCAAAACGGTATTTTTGAGGAGTCGTGACTGAGCAACATTAAACAATGTCTGTGGCTCAAAACATAGTGAGACCCCTACATAGACAGCATTTTGAAAGCACGACCCTACTCGGCAGCATTTCAGGTCAGAAAAAAAAACAAGAATGCTGCTTAGATAGGGAACTCACAAGGATTTGAAACACAACCACTATAGTAGCGAGCTACTAGCACAAACAAGCTACATGTTTGACAACTGAGATAAATGAAACAAACCACATAATTTGAGAACATGTTTGAGAAAATTAATTTTAAAGAGGACAACTTTCTAAAATATTACTTCTATAGTTCATATGAGCCGAAATGTTACATTTGTTTTCTTTGTAAACAGTAAATTAGCTGTTAGCTTGTTGTCTTTTTCGCTTCAGCTTTATTTAAACTCTACTGGGCACATGACAACTGTCCTCGCGGAGCTATTTTTGACATGCAAGGCATTTTAAAGCAAGAAATAACAAAGGTAAACTCTTTATGTTCAGTTCAGCAGTAGGCCGCAGCCGAGTCCCCGGACTCACCAGTTGGTCATGTCCAGGAAGAAGGCGCAGCCAGCCGGGTTAAGCTGAAAACCCAGCAGCCTCTGAAACTCCGAGATGAGGACATCTTTATCCGTGGTGCCCATGCAGCTGAATTTTTGCATGAGCTCCGGATCCAGGTCTATGTCCATGCCCTCCATGAGCATGCGGCTGTCCCGGGGATAAGTTTTAATTGAGTCCGAGGCCTTCTCCAGTCATAACAAGCGACCCGATAACAAGCAGAGTACGCATGGCTGCGGGCGGGGCGTGACGTCACGCACGACGTAACTATGGTGCGGGGGAACGTCAGCTGTTGCTATTCGACTGCGGCGTGTCGTAATTCGAAGCATACAAACCAGTAGGCCTGTTGTACTACACCATGGTGGCATAAGGTAATACAATATGTACAACGATATTACATTTGATTTACAATTGTATTCACAGTAGGCTACTTCAAAAATATGTCCAACAAGCCATGTTATTAACATGGCACGTGCTCAATAAATATCAATAAAAAAGTACTATGGCCATGTTTGGACATGGTATTACGTGTTTTTGGAGATGTTTTGATTTGTGCACACTTTATTCTGTGTAATGTGCATATTTATGTATAAACTGTGATCTAAAATAACAACACTGTCTGTTTTCCAATTATGCAGCTAAGAAATCCAATGCACATTGGATTTTATTTTATTTTAATGGTTTTAAAAGTTATTATCATTCAATTGAAATAATTTATATATTATATATTGTTTTAATTAATTATTAAAATAAATAATTTAATTAATTATTGTATTTCATAATTTCATTATTAAAATAAGTTATTTAATTAATTAATTTTTGTATCTAATTATTTACGGAATCCTCCATTAAAAGTCTAACCATGTTACCCATTGCAGTACCATGGTAATAATGTTATTCTGTATAGTGTTTAATGTGCATTGAATTTCCTAGCGGCATAAGTGGAACACAGTGCTGTTATTTTAGCTCAAAGTTTCTTAGAGAATGACCCTACTACTTGCATCATGTAAAAGGATAAGCCAGGCCCACCAGCCTGTGTGAGAGTCTCAGTAACATGATTAGCCAGCCTGTCAGCAATAATAAGGTCAGGCCTTGGATCTAGTGGCCATCGCTGTGTCAGCTAGTGTGAGATGACAAGGAAAGACTAAGATAACTAACCACAACAGGAGACAAGAAGTGAGTAAAAGGTGTGTGTTTTTGCAAATATTTTGTGCATGCTCAATTTAACATTTAACAAGGTTTCGCTCTGGAGATGGTGATGTGGGCTGAGCAGATATTATTCTAGAACACTTGCATCGCTGGGTTTGTAATATACTTTTGTACAAAAGCATGTAATGTTGGAATACCTTTTATGGTGTAAGTTAGAATTTAAATAATATTTATTATTAATATTTTAATATCATTACTATTTCTATTGTTCAGTTCAAGTTCAAAGTTTATTTGAACAACATATTGTATTATTTAAATAACATGATTACATTATTATTTTATTTTATTATGAAATAAAATTAGTAAAGATTTTAGAAGTTTTAACATATTGTTCTAATATGTAATTTAATAATCTAATAACATTTAATTAAGTTTAATTATATGAATTATATTTTAATAATTAAATGAAATTTAAATTTTATTTTATTATTCTTGCATTATTGTAATTATTATAATTTTATTATTAAATTAAATTATTTAGTAAAGCGTAAAGAGCTTGAATTTGATATGAATTGAGCGGTTTAGTCCAAATTTTCTGAAGAGACTCGATCACTTTATATGATGAACAGATTTAATTCAGGCTTTTATTCACATATAAACACTGATCAGCGAACATTAACAAAGCTCAACCGAACCTGCTTGACGCGTCCACAACTGAACAGTTGATCAATGTTTATATGTGAATAAAAGCCTAAATTCAATCTGTTCATCATATAAAGCGATCGAGTCTCATTTGAAAATTTGGACTAAACCGCTCAATTCATATGGATTAGTTTTACGATCTCTTTATGAATTTGAAGCATTAAAGTGGTAGTTGCGTAGCTGTCAATGGAGGGACAGAAATCTCTCACATTTCAGCAAAATATCTTCATTTGAGGGTGAGTAAATTATGACAGAATTTTCATTTGTGGGTAAAGTCTAACCTCTTTTCTTTTGCTGTTATTTCCAGCTCTATAATGCACATTTTAGTCTATGCTGTTGAATGATTTGTGATCAATTGTTTTAGGGCTGTTTTAGGCTGCAAGCTTTCTGCAGAGAACCGGGGCGTCTATAGTGACTTTGGTAGTGACTAAAACAGACAGGCAGGGAGGGAGGGGAAGGAAAGAGTCTTTCAAAAAACCCATAGAGTTTCTTGGCAAGGGGAGGGCAAAGGAACACAAACTGTGGGTGGAACCCTGTGACAATGTAGATCAGGCACCTACACCCTCCCCGGTGCAAAAACACTAGTACCACGAGTGCTTACCGTGTTAGTTCTGCTGTAGATCAGGGAGGCTATTAAGTTGAAGTTTAATTCGATGGATAATACAGGCTTACGCTGAATAATACCAGGTGGACAAGGACTAATAGTCTGCTTATTGCAGGTAAAGAGGATTTGTGTCCAGATCCCCAGACAGACCCCTGCATGCTTTGCTGTTCCAGATTAAAAAACCCGGAACGTCAACCCAGGAATGTCCAATCCCGCACCAGACGCTCATCATACCAATGCCCAAGCGGCCCGTCTGGACCAGAACGAGAGCAATGGGTCGTTCTCGCCGTCACCCCAAGCTTTGAGGAAACCACCTGGGCATCTGAAGTTGGCATGCAGCCTTTCTAAATCAGACTCCGACCTGCTGGCTTCCCCTCATTGTGAGGACGACGGGCCTCTGGGTGGCCGGAGCGAATCCCTGTCCAACTGTGCTGATGAGAGGAAGGAAACGGAGCAGATGCCCTCGTTTGCCTCCGAATGGGACGAGGTAAGAGCTGATGAACCACAGGTTAAAGAGCATGAGACTTCCTCTCATGAGAGACAAACGAGAGCGACCGTAAGACGTGAGCCGGGTTGTGTGTGAAGCGTAACAAGTTATGCACAGTTAGGTTTCGAATTTACACTATAATACACCAGTTACTTTTGAATAAAATACACTACTGCTTAAAAGTTTGGGGTCAGTATGTTTTTTCTTTTCTTTTTGCAAGGACATGCAATAAATTGATCAAAGTGACAGTTAAGACATTTTTGATGTTATTTCAAATAAATGTTGTTCTTTTTAACTTTTATTCATTTAAAGAATCCTGAAAAAATGATGCATCACAGGTTTTCACAAAGATATGAAGCAACACAACTGTTTTCATCATTGATAATAATCAGAAATGTTTCTTGAGCAGCAAATCATCCTATTAGAAGGATTTCTGAAGGATCATGTGACACTGAAGACTGGAGTAATGATGCTGAAAATTCAGCTTTGATCACAGGAATAAATAACATTTTAAAATATATTCAAATAGAAACCGGTTATTTTAAATTGTGATCATATATCACAATATTTACTGTGTTTTGATCAGACTTCTTTCAAAAACACATTACCGGTATATTATTTTACCAACCCTAAACTTTTTAATGGTAGTGTATGTAATGTGTGTTAGTTTTCTATTTAGTCTTATTTACTGGTAAATGTAATATATAATATCTCTCTTCCCCATAGTGTAGTGCCTTATGCCTATAAGGTGTACAAGACACTGTGTCTATACAGAAGCAAGCAGTGTGGTGCAATACAACTCTATCACTGCTATTATAATTGAGACTGTATGGGGTGTAGGTGTTGCATGCAAACTATGTCAGCCTTGTCAAAAAAACAAAACAAAAAAACAACTAGCCAAGCATAGCGAAAGCATTCTGGAAAAGACACTACTTTTTATTTATTTACTGAAAATTACCATTTCAAACATCTCCCTTTACCATTGCGTATTCATAATAATTGAATGTAATTTGTTACTTTTTTTTAGGAATAATGCAATAATTTATCTTTTAAAAGTTACTTTTCTAAAATGTATACCAGTATATAGTACCCACATTACTTTTCTTTTTATGCAAGTTAAAAGCATTTTCCTCCTTCCTCATAACATTGGCACAAAGGCCTGCAGAACAAACGCCGCACTCCTATTATTAAAACAAAAAATAATATGTCTATTCTGCAAAGTATAGTCGTTACATGCTGTGCTGGTATTGTTAACTAAAACCAATTTAAATATAAATATTAGATGAAAAACTTAGAAATGAAACTTAGAAATCTTTCCTTGGTAACCAACTCAAATAAAAAAAAAGTACTAAAGTACTAAAATTACTCAAATTTAAACTGTATGAATAAAAATAAATGAAACTTAAACATTACTATTTAACAAAAACAAATAAAACTGACAAAACCATATAAGAAAACTACAAAAAATAAAAAAATATAAAAACTAGTTCAAAATATTATTAAAAGCTATACTAGTATTATCTCTGTAAAGCTGCTTTGAAACAATCTCCATTGTTAAAAGCGCTATATAAATGAAGATGACTTGACTTAACTATTAAAATAATAGTAAAATAGCACTGGTTTAGAACAAAATGTGAGTAAATGATTATAGTACTTTTTAAGAGAGAGAGACAAATAACAGGAACTGTTGTGTCACTTTGCATAAAAAGCAACAATGTAACATTTTTTAATTTTTAGAACTTTTATTACGAATAGTGCAACAATGTAACGTGTTACTTTTAAAAGTAACATCCTCCAACACTGGTTGTGGGTGGGAAAGGAGCTCTAGCAGTGCGTAAGTTTGAGGAGGAAGAAGGAGGCAGCGAGTCTTGACAGTATCAGCGCCAGTGGCTGAATGCTGAACGCTTGGCTGGGCCCATCAGTCCTTCTGCTGCTCTATCCTGGCCACAGCGCGCGGGGCTAATTGGGCCTTAACTGTCACTCCGCATCTTCTCAGGAAGCTTCCCAGGGGCTGGCCCACGCTGAACACACAACAGCACACACCCCTCCCCTCACGCCAGAGCTTTAGTCACAACCCGAATGAGTGCAGACCTCTGCATTCACACCTCGTGCTGCGGTACACATCAGTGACAATGACAAACAGGCAATGATTCAATGATTGATCGTGATTATTAACGCTGTCAGCTGATACTCTTGTAATGGTATCTGACTAGACAAATGCATTTTCAGTAAATAAAATAAAGCAGTAACCCACTAAAAGACTGGATTTTCCTATAGTTAAAATCGGCATAAAACGGATGTTGAGATAATCATTTCTTCCCTATTGTGGCGTATATCTGAGTAAAATGGCTTTGCGAACAAGAACAAATGTAGGGCGGGGCTTTATTTTGCTAATGAGGAATTGATTGGATGGTTGTGGTTTGCTATTGGTGGATCTCATGTGAGTGACAGGTTGCCCCGCCCTCGTCATCAGAGAAGAGATGAGCTGTTATGAGTAAAGATTATGAAGCACATTCATTTAAAAAAAATTATGTGCACAGGTAATTCATATATAATAAACTCCATAAAAACAAGAATTGTCCAGTTTGATTTCATGGTGACTGTTGTTAGTTGCTAAAATCCCCTTGGATGTGCTAAGGTTTTATAGGTTATTGCTAGTAGGACTGTGCAATTAATCGTAATTGATTATCACTTTTGATTTTTGGCTTCCAATGATTATGTAAACAAGATAAGTGAGGTAAACCGATTATGTTTAACCTTTCCTTCACAGCGGTGCGCTTTTGTTCTTCCCTAAAAGCCCCAAAACTTAACATTCAAATTGGCCAAATAAGCGAGTGTTGTAAAATGCAGTCTACTGTTGCTAAACTGTGGGACGTGCTTGATATTAAATAGTGTTATTAAAATCGCATTAAGGCGCAAAAGAGACACTGGCCAGGCGGAGCAAAGCGAAGTCTCGGATCAGCAAAGTATACTTTGAGCTTCAGGTGTGGGCCTAAAAGATCACATACACACAAAAATGCTGTTTTAGCGAGTAAACACATAAACACAGTCGTTCACGTCTTACGTGAATGTAATCAGTTGGGAGAAAATAGGATGAGTGTCAATATACTGGATCCGTGCAGCTCTTAAAGTGACAGCAGCCTAATAAACCTGCTGCCGTTCGTGTCTTTAATGATAATCAAACAACAAAAGACTTGACTGCTCTTGAATTAATCACTTAATAGCTTTATTAACGAATAATCTGTATTTAATGTGAAGACTATGCAGTGTTATTTTACATTTCAATTTACATTAGCTATTACTTATCTGAATACCACTGTTAGTACATCTTCCTGAAAAACGTAAAGCACTGTTTTTTGTTTTTTTGTATTTTTGTTCTGTTTATTATTTATTTGGTAGTTATGTTTATAATTATTATGTTTTGTTCTTATTGTATTGCTGACTGTTTACTTGACTTCTATAATTGTTTCCATTATTTAACCTAGTATAGTTTATGCTGAAGTATCTATAATTGTGGAATTTCACTAATATCTATATATCTGAAATAAGACTTGGATATCACCCACCAATAATTTTTTAGATTATGTTTTAGGTGTTGGCTAACTGAGTCATTGCTAGACTGTTCCTGTTCTCAGGTAGTGCTATTTTTAATATTGTTTTATGTTCTATTATAGTATTTAATTTTTAATGTTCATCATGTATTTTTATATTGCTTTGTTTTTCTGGGTGCTTGCTCAGGTTTCTAGGTCATTGCTAAACAGACACAGATAAGATGGTAAGCACATTAATATTAAATTCAGTTGTGCAGTCACGTGAATGCATATTTTGAGTATTTTACAAATGCTTGACTTGCGTTGCTCATCTGATCAGAATTGACACACAGAACTATACGTTTTGTAACAAAAATGCTTACTTTTTTTCAAAGAAGAATAATAGGGGCAATCACATTTATACTCAAAGTTTTATGGAAGATTAGACTAGGTGGTGCTGGGAGTGATTATATTATCAGATTTTGGAGCAATATTCAAACTGTAGATTAACCAGTTTAATGGATCATCTATTTGTCGCTCAGGGTGGAGTGTCCTGTTCTCAAGAACATCCTGTTTCACAGTCGTCCACTGATGCTGCTTCCCATTATATATAGATGACATCTATAAGCTTGAGTGAGGGAGGCTGCAAATGAAAGAGGGTGGGTTAGGAGAAATGACTGCCAATATGCTGGCACCTGCTCACACTGTATCCCGTGCAAAACGGCTGTCTCAGCATTTGTGCGTTAGTCACGGTAATGAACTTTCCCCGGACACAACTTCTGAAGTGTGTAATCTTTTTGATGTAAAAAATGTTCCCCTGTGCCAGTACCATGGCAGGATTCAGTATTAAAATGATATTCTTTGACATTGAATTGCAATGTAAATAGCATTGTATATGAATAAATTATTTTTTTAATAGCATACTTTATCAAAGCACCAAAGTATTACATCTCTGTATCATGGTACAGTACTATTTTTTTTTTGTCAGGGATGAAGAAGTGAAAATGTTGTACAAGTTTTGATGAATTAGGCTTCTATTCACAAATAAACATTGATCAGCGAACATAAACAGAAGATCAACCGAATTACGCGTGAGAATGAACCTCATTGGTTCTTGCAGAAGCTCAAACGACTGGCAATCTGTGGAACTGCCTTCCTACAAATATAAAGATTTTAACTAAACTATCCACCATTAGAAAACTAACAAAAGCCTGGTTCATACAGCAGCAGCAGTGTAATCATGCCATATGAAAGGAATATCCGTGTGTATGTGAGGTGTGCATCTGTGTAAGTTCGAGTGAATGTGTTTATTTACCAATTTTATTGGTGCTAACTGGTTTCTAGACATTTTATTGTATTCACTGTCATTTTTTTTTACTCCTTTATTATCCTAACTGTTAAAAGCCCTTCTAGGGACAGGTGTTGCGAATTAGCCTTGGCTATAAACACTGTGATACAGGCATCGGATTGTTCTTTATGGAATAATCTATGTTTTTTTGTATCTGTCCCTATTCAAATAAACAATAAATAAAAAATAAATTGGTTCTTGAGGAAGCTCAAACGTGATGCGTAACACGAGAATGAACCTCATTGGTTCTTACAGAAGCTCAAACGTGATGCGTAACATGAGAAAGAACCTCATTGGTTCTTACAGAAGCTCAAACGTGATGCGCAACACGAGAATGAACCTCATTGGTTCTTACAGAAGCTCAAACGTGATGCGCAACACGAGAATGAACCTCATTGGTTCTTACAGAAGCTCAAACGTGATGCGTAACACGAGAATGAACCTCATTGGTTCTTACAGAAGCTTAAACGTGATGCGTAACATGAGAATGAACCTCATTGGTTCTTACAGAAGCTCAAACGTGATGCGCAACACGAGAATGAACCTCATTGGTTCTTACAGAAGCTCAAACGTGATGCGTAACACGAGAATGAACCTCATTGGTTCTTGAGGAAGCTCAAACGTGATGCGTAACACGAGAATGAACCTCATTGGTTCTTACAGAAGCTCAAACGTGATGCGTAACACGAGAATGAACCTCATTGGTTCTTACAGAAGCTCAAACGTGATGCGTAACACGAGAATGAACCTCATTGGTTCTTACAGAAGTTCAAACGTGATGCGTAACATGAGAATGAACCTCATTGGTTCTTACAGAAGTTCAAACGTGATGCGTAACACGAGAATGAACCTCATTGGTTCTTACAGAAGCTCAAACGTGATGCGTAACACGAGAATGAACCTCATTGGTTCTTACAGAAGCTCAAACGTGATGCGTAACATGAGAATTAACCTCATTGGTTCTTACAGAAGCTCAAACGTGATGCGTAACATGAGAATGAACCTCATTGGTTCTTACAGAAGCTCAAACGTGATGCGTAACACGAGAATGAACCTCATTGGTTCTTACAGAAGCTCAAACGGGATGCGTAACACGAGAATGAACCTCATTGGTTCTTACAGAAGCTCAAACGTGATGCGTAACATGAGAAAGAACCTCATTGGTTCTTACAGAAGCTCAAACGTGATGTGTAACATGAGAATGAACCTCATTGGTTCTTACAGAAGCTCAAACGTGATGCGCAACACGAGAATGAACCTCATTGGTTCTTACAGAAGCTCAAACGTGATGCGTAACACGAGAATGAACCTCATTGGTTCTTGAGGAAGCTCAAACGTGATGCGTAACACGAGAATGAACCTCATTGGTTCTTACAGAAGCTCAAACGTGATGCGTAACATGAGAAAGAACCTCATTGGTTCTTACAGAAGCTCAAACGTGATGCGCAACACGAGAATGAACCTCATTGGTTCTTACAGAAGCTCAAACGTGATGCGCAACACGAGAATGAACCTCATTGGTTCTTACAGAAGCTCAAACGTGATGCGTAACACGAGAATGAACCTCATTGGTTCTTACAGAAGCTCAAACGTGATGCGTAACATGAGAATGAACCTCATTGGTTCTTACAGAAGCTCAAACGTGATGCGCAACACGAGAATGAACCTCATTGGTTCTTACAGAAGCTCAAACGTGATGCGTAACACGAGAATGAACCTCATTGGTTCTTGAGGAAGCTCAAACGTGATGCGTAACACGAGAATGAACCTCATTGGTTCTTACAGAAGCTCAAACGTGATGCGTAACACGAGAATGAACCTCATTGGTTCTTACAGAAGCTCAAACGTGATGCGCAACACGAGAATGAACCTCATTGGTTCTTACAGAAGCTCACACGTGATGCTTAACACTAGAATGAACCTCATTGGTTCTTGCTGAAGCTCAAACGTAATGCGTAACACGAGAATGAACCTCATTGGTTCTTACAGAAGCTCAAACGTGATGCGTAACACGAGAATGAACCTCATTGGTTCTTGCAGAAGCTCAAACGTGATGCGCAACACGAGAATGAACCTCATTGGTTCTTACAGAAGCTCAAACGTGATGCGTAACATGAGAATGAACCTCATTGGTTCTTGCTGAAGCTCAAACGTGATGCGTAACACGAGAATGAACCTCATTGGTTCTTACAGAAGCTCAAACGTGATGCGTAACACGAGAATGAACCTCATTGGTTCTTACAGAAGCTCAAACATGATGCGTAACACGAGAATGAACCTCATTGGTTCTTACAGAAGCTCAAACGTGATGCGTAATATGAGAATGAACCTCATTGGTTCTCACACGTCAAGCAAACAAGCTTGAGCTTCTGTTTACCACAACTGATGTGAGCTGATGAATGTTTATATGTGAACAAAAGCATAAATTAAATCTGTTAATCAAATAAAGTGATCGAGTCTCTTCAGAAAATTTAGACTAAACCGCTCAATTCATATAGATTAGTTTTACGATCTCTTAATGAACTTTTTGAAGTGTCAAAGTGGTAGTTGTGTAGCTGTCAATGGAGGGACAGAAATCGAATCGGTTACCTAACGTAACCTCGGTTCTCTCTAGATGAGGGAACGAGTATTGCGTAAGCTAGCTTACGCTGCGGGAAAGATTAATCTTTTCTGAGAAATTGAAGCCAAAAATTATCCTATAATTTTGTATCCATTGTCAACGCAGTTCAGCTGCAGCAGACCATGAGCAGGCTAGCTAGCAGCTCATTGGCTCGCTCACAGGGAACTGCTTAAGCCTATGAGGAGACACGAATGAACTCTCGGCCAATGAGAGTCTGACCTGCTCTCATTGCGTCAGAGCCCGCCGAAACGGGCGTGGCCAGAGAGTATAAATTCGCCTCTCAGGCTGCAAACTCTGGTTTTCATAGAATGAAGCGAGAACGCTAGTAGCACAAGCACGGCCAGGAACGCAATACTCGTTCCCTCATCTAGAGAGAACCGAGGTTACGTTAGGTAACCGATTCGTTCTCTTACGAGAGGTTCTCTCGTATTGCGTAAGCTAGCTTACGCTGCGGGAACACCTGGTCAACGCCGTGCGTGCTAAGCATCCACTATGAGTCCCAGGGGGGACCCCGGGGAACCCTTATGAGTGGGAATAAAATATGTACATGTGACAAAGGCCAGCGGAGCGGGCTGGGGATTGTGAAGTACATAAGCACATGATAAGGAGGGACAGAGCGAAACCGGTCTGAGTGAATAACTCCCTATAGTGCAGCTCAACCAGAAGAGCTGTAACATACTAGACTGCTAGTAGTTTAGCCTGCAAGGTGGGAACTTCCAGATTGTAAAATCTGATAAAGGTGGAGGGGGAAGCCCATCCCGCTGCCACACAAATATCATGAATGGAAATTCCGCTGGACCATGCCCACGATGAGGCCATGCCTCTAGTGGAATGGGCCCTGATGCCCAGAGGGCATGGCAGGTCTTTTGACGCGTATGCGGCTGCAATGGCATCAACTATCCATCTGGACAGAGTCTGTTTCGAGGCGGCCAACCCTTTGGTGCGCCCACCGAACGAAACAAAAAGCTGCTCAGCTCGTCTGACCGGAGCAGTGCGAGTAAAGTATAATCTCAGGGCCCTGACCGGACACAGGAGATTAGAGTCAGATTCGCTATCGGATGCAGGCAGAGCCGATAGGGAAATAACTTGTGCCCTGAATGGGGTACCAATCGCTTTTGGGACATAACCATGTCTAGGTTTGAGAACGACTAAGGAGTCATTGGGCCCAAACTCCAGACAGGAAGCGCTACTGGACAGCGCGTGAAGGACCCCCACACGCTTCACTGACGCGAGCGCGAGCAGAAAAATGGTTTTGAGCGAAAGGTATTTGAGATCCACGGTGTTTAACGGTTCGAATGGGGGGGCTTTCATAGCTTCGAGAACTATGGAAAGGTCCCAAATCGGCACCGACGGGGGGCGCGAGGGGTTCATCCTTCTAGCTCCCCTGAGGAAGCGGATGACTAAGCCATCTTTGCCCAGTGACTGGCCGCGCCGGGGTTCAGCGAACGCCGCGACGGCTGCCACATACACCTTGAGAGTGGATGGGGACCTGCCCTTGTCCAGCATCTCTTGGAGAAAAACTAGCAAGGAAGGAACCTCGCATGACCGTGGGTCCAAGTTTCTGTCGGTGCACCACTTAGAGAACACAGACCATTTAGACGCATAGAGCCTTCTAGTAGAAGCCGCTCTAGCCTGCATGATCGTGTTTAAAACTCCTTCTGGCAAAGCAACGGGTAGTCGTTGATCACCCACGCATGAAGCGCCCAGCGCTCTGGGTGGGGAAGCCAGATCGTGCCGCGAGCTTGGGAGAGGAGATCTGTTCTGACTGGAATGGGCCACGGGGCTGTCTGTGACAGCTGAGTGAGCTCCGGAAACCAAGTCTGACCCTCCCAACGCGGGGCTATGAGGAGCACCGAGTGGCGTGTTTCCCTGATTCTCTGAAGCACCTGCGGTAGCAGAGAAACCGGAGGGAATGCATAAAGCGGGCGGCTGGGCCAGGTCTGGGCTACCGCGTCCTCGCCTTTTGAGAAAAATATTGGGCAGTGGGTGTTTTCTTCTGAGGCGAAGAGGTCCACCTCTGCTCTGCCGAATATTCGCCACAACTTTTGGACTGTAAGAGTGTGCAGGGACCATTCGCCGGGGGGAATGGGGTTCCTGGACAGACTGTCTGGACCGTCGTTCAGATGGCCCGGCACGTGCGTCGCTCTGAGCGAGAGCAGGTGACACTGGGACCAAACTAGGATGCGTTCTGTCAGCCGGAAGAGATTTCTGGATCTGACTCCGCCCTGACGGTTTAGATAGGAGACCACGGCCATATTGTCCGAACGGATCAGCACATGGTGACCGTGAATGCGCGGCAGAAAGCGCGTGAGCGCGTTCTCGACCGCCAGCATCTCCAAACAGTTTATGTGGAGGAGACTCTCCTGAGCTGACCAGGGGCCGAAGGCCGGTGAGCCCTCGCAGACCGCACCCCAACCCGTGTTGGATGCGTCTGTCGAAATGACTTTTCGGCGAGAAAAGGTCCCCATGGAAACGCCCCGCTGAAACCATTCTGTCATGGTCCATGGTTGCAGAGCTGTGATACAGGTCTGCGTTACCTTTATCAGCTGGCGGCCCGTGGTCCACGCGCGGTGAGACACACGGCTCTTCAACCAGAACTGAAGCGGGCGCATGCGCAGTAACCCCAGCTGGAGCACTGCGGAGGCTGAGGCCATGTAACCCAGCGCCTTCTGAAAAGTTTTCAGAGGTGTGAGTCTGTTCATCTGAAAAGATGCGGCGAGACGCTGAACACGGCGCGCGCGCTGTGTAGACAGACGAGCCGTCATTGAGACCGAGTCTAGCTCTATACCCAAGAAGGAGATAGTCTGACTGGGTTGAAGTGCGCTCTTTGTCCAGTTGACAGAGAGGCCCAAACTTTTCAGATGGTCGAGGAGAACTGTACGATGAGACAGTAGCTCTCTCTGTGATTGTGCCAAAATCAGCCAGTCGTCCAAATAGTTCAGTATTCGCAGCCCCTGACTCCGCAGGGGGGCGAGCGCCGCATCCATGCACTTCGTAAACGTGCGGGGTGCTAGGGATAGGCCGAACGGGAGGACGGTGTATTGATAAACCTGGCCTTCGAAGGCGAAACGTAAGAATGGCCTGTGAAGGGGATTTATCTGAATCTGAAAATAGGCATCTTTCAGATCTAGTGAAATGAACCAGTCCCCCTGGCGCACATGCGCGAGGAGTTTTCTGATAGTGAGCATTTTGAACGGTCTCTTCATGAGAACTTTGTTCAGAAATCTGAGGTCTAAGATTGGTCTGAGGCCGCCGTCTTTCTTTGGAACCAGAAAATAACGGCCGTAAAACCCCGACTCGCTCATAGATAGAGGGACTCTCTCTATAGCCCTTTTGCACAATAGTTTTGCTATCTCTGAACGGAGCAGAGTCACTGCTTCTGGGTTCACAATAGTTTCTAGCCGCGCTCGGAAACGTGGAGGGCGGCGGTGAAACTGTAAGCGATAGCCTAGCCTTGTTGTGTTTAGCACCCACTGGGAAACTCCCGGAATAGCTTCCCACGCTTTGAAGCGTAACGCTAAGGGGTGAATGGCTACATGGTCCCCGTTGCTGCACACAGCGGGCCGCATGGGCACGCTCATCGTGTTTATGACAGCGGGACTTACACTCAGAGATGAGTTTAAGGGCCGTGTAACAGAGTGAGCAGAGGTGGGACGCGCACACGGGCTCGTGGGCGCGCTTATGCACTCTGAAACTCGAGCGGGTTGGAACCGCTTTATGAGAGTGGGCTCTGTGAGACACACGGGAACTGAAATGCTTTTGTGTATGAGTGAACACAGTGTTGTGGGCACATTTTCTACACGTGAGGCTTTTATGCTCTTTTTGAGATTTCTCTGGGTCGCCGTGATAATGGCGTTTGTGCTCATGCAAGCGGGAGAGGGAACCGGCTTGGTAATGGCGGGGTACACTGCTGTAGTAGCCGCGTGAGCGGGGACTAACAGAGGGCGAAACTTTGACGGCGGTCCGGCCTCGGCGGGAGAGCGCCGTCTTTTTCTCAGCTGTGCTAGGCAGACTTTGAGTGATCAGGTTTCAGCGTGATCCTGGACCGAGGCCCACGGGGAGGCGGCGGTCTGTGGCGGCTGTCAGAGCGAGAACGAGGGCGGCCGCCCTGGCGTCGCTGAGAAGTCTGACTGTGCTGAGCTGGGCGCTGGGGTGGGGCTCGTGCAGGAGGCTGGTCACGTGAGCGGCCTGCAGAGGAGCTAGCGCGACGAGGCAGAAAAAGATTCATGGCCTGGGAGGCTTTCTACATTCCGGAGAAACGGTCAACGATACCCGTGACAGCAGATCCGAAGAGGCCGGATGGAGAGAGCGGGGCGTTGAGAAAAGTGGTGCGCTCGGAATCTCCCATGTCGGCGAGCGTGAGCCACAAATGTCTTTCAGACACGCAAATGGCGGCCATACATTTCCCCAGGGCTTGAGCAGCAGACTTTGTAGCGCGAAGGGCAATGTCCGTGGCGCTCCTCAAATCCGCGACTGAGGGGGGATTTTTTCCGCTCTCGTCCCACTCACGCAGTAAATCACCCTGTAGAATCTGGAGGACGGTCATGGAGTGAAGTGCAGAGGCTGCTTGGCCGGCGGCTGAGTAAGCGCGGGCGTGGAAGCTCGAAGTCGCTCTGCAGGCTTTAGAAGGAAGCACAGGTGATGAGCGCCATCTCGTGGAGGGCGGGCACAGATGTGCGGCGACCAGGTCCTCTACAGGGGGAATGGAAAGATAGCCCTTTTCTGCGGCTCCGTCCACAACGCGAAGCGGGGCGGAAGAGTCGGAGCGAGTTCTGGCAGAGAGCGGGGCATTCCAGGACTTTGTGAGTTCCGCGTGCAGTTCGGGCAAGAAGGGCGCGGCCCGTTTAGTGACGGGAGTCGAGCGCTGGCGGAAGTAGCTGCCGTCCATACGGTTGATGGTCTGCTCGGGGGGAGGAGACCAATCGAGCCCGAGGCGTTCGACGGCCTGTGAGAGGAGGCACACTAATTCCTCCTCGATTCCAGCGCGGGTCCCAGAGGATTCTCGGGCCGAAGAGGCGTGAGAACCGGACCATTCCTCACTGTCTGAAGCGAGAAGCGAACATGTCTCCTTGATGTCCGCGGCGTCGTCGGAGGCGACAGAGCGGCCACTCGGCGGCAACTGTATGTCCGGAAGCGGCGGAGAAGGAGAGCGGGAGGCGACAGGCTCCGGCGGGATGAACGCTTCTGGCTGGGGTTCCGGCGGCCTCTGCGAGCGGCGTTTCTTCTTACGCGGCGAAGTCAGAGGCGGCGCGGAAGCAACTTTAGTGGCCTGAAGTCGAGCCCGCAGGGTCGACAACGGCATCTCCTCGCAGAGATCGCAGCCGCCATTGGGGCGAGGGCGAGCTCGGCGTGCTCCAATCCGAGGCAGAGAGCGCAGATGACGTGGCGGTCTCCAGTCTCGAGGGGAGCGCGGCAAGAACCGCAGGAGGAAAAACGAGACATCTTTACAAAGACGCTCGGCTCTTTTAGATACACACACACAAAACAAGAAGCTTTTGGTAAAAGGATATGAATCCGTCGGATGGCGCTAGCTTGCAGGACGGCTGAAGGTGGCGAAGACGGCCGGCTTCCTCAGTCTCCCAGATGCTCGCTAGAAGGTGCCTTTTCCACGACGGCGGCTTCTCTCAGGATCAGCAGATGCGTGTAGCCTCGCTGAAGAGATGAAAATCAGAGTTTGCAGCCTGAGAGGCGAATTTATACTCTCTGGCCACGCCCGTTTCGGCGGGCTCTGACGCAATGAGAGCAGGTCAGACTCTCATTGGCCGAGAGTTCATTCGTGTCTCCTCATAGGCTTAAGCAGTTCCCTGTGAGCGAGCCAATGAGCTGCTAGCTAGCCTGCTCATGGTCTGCTGCAGCTGAACTGCGTTGACAATGGATACAAAATTATAGGATAATTTTTGGCTTCAATTTCTCAGAAAAGATGAATCTTTCCCGCAGCGTAAGCTAGCTTACGCAATACGAGAGAACCTCTCGTAAGAGAACTCTCAGATTGCATCAAAAAAATCTTCATTTGTGTTCCGAAGATGAACGATACTCTTGCCGGTAAATGATTACATAATTTAAATTTTTGTGTGAACTAATACTACAAGTTTTTAAATGATTGTATTTAAATGCATGTAGAGTAAGCCTTCCTCCACGCCTGCACATTTTTGACACTGACAGTGTGACTAAAACAGCCCATAGCTCAGTGTGTTAATGTTTCAGCACTTCTGCAGAAAACCTGTTTAAAAATAATTTTGTGTTTGAGTGAGCGGTCAAACATGCTTTCCACAGATGGCTATATAAGTCTCTTCATAATTCATATGCTAAAGGAAGATGTCAGGGGAAACGTATCTTAAGATGGCAAGTGAAAGGGGGGAGGGGGAGGGGGAGGGGGGGGGGGGGGAGGAGAAGTGGGCGGCAAATGCTTTCACCTGTCAGAGAGCTTCGGGGACTTTATGGCCTGTTCCACACAGCTCCACACACGTTCTGCAACATGACATCATGACTTTTCGTAAACATACAAACTTTCAAGTCAAGTGGCGTGTTATCTATACGCATTTTGAGCTATCCGCGTGTGTGTCCACGCCGAAATTAACCGTCATCTTTTGCGTGTATGTCTACGCCGTTAAATGTTCGAGTGATTCCGCGTGTATGTGTACGCCGTTAAATGTCCGAGCGAAACGAAGCAAAATGTATATTTACATCTGTGGAGCAATATTTTTTTTACTAGGATGGTAGGACTCATAAATGGTATTAACCCCAGTGACGGGTAGGTTTAGGGACGGGGTTGGGGTAGGTCATATATTTATATACAGTAATGTAACGTTAAGTCAAGGCGTTGATAAACACGCTGAAAAGCGATTATGCGTGTTGCCATCCGTCCATCCGCAGATGCGCGTCGGGGTTTCTCTCGTCATTAAACCGCGGAGACGCAGCCTAATGCCTCGGAAAATCCGATCTGCCTGTTTACATGACAGTCGCATTTGCACATATCTGATTTACATCTGATTTATTTCCACATATGAACGAGGCCTGAAACCGATCTCGAAATATCCGAATGCATGCGTTTTTTCTTCTTCCTGTTTACACTGTCATAGAACACATCCGATCTGTGTCGCATACAAAAATCGGAATTGGGCAAGGGGGTAATCCATCGACCGGAAGTTGAAGCCGGCCGGGTGCCGCCATGTTGTAGCAGAACTTCACTTGCGTTAGCATTTCCATTGACTCCCATTCATTTTGGCGTCACTTTGACAGCGAATAACTTTACATCTGAGGCGTTTAAAGACTCCATTTGTCCATTATTTATTTCTAAAGAAACACGACAATGTATAAAGTGCTCCATTACCTTCTATGTTACATTATGGCCCCGTAGAAGCAGTTTTAGTAAAAATAGGCTAACGATTGCGTCATAACCACTCGACTCTCTGTCGCGCTGTACAGAAGTTACCGTACAGACAGCAGGAGAAGCTCGCAGTCAATCGGGGGGACGCCCCGTCAAGGGAGAAGCCCATAGATAATGAGTCCATAAAAGGAATACTTACTCCTGCTCACTCACGCCAAAGAACTCTTTGCTCAAGTTCCCCGTCTCTGCAAGATTAACGTTGGCAATTTTCACGCACAGCTACTAGAAGATTAACGTCTGTCAGACAGGTTGCTCACGTCATCAAGCTTAGTTTGAGTTGGTTTGAGTCTGCGCGTCAGGAACGGAAGTGCTCAGAAATCGCTAAAAATGGGCTTCAACTGTCTCAACTGAGTTCCAATGAGATGGCTCTGTCCATTTCTTATACTGTCTATGGAATTGGGTCACATTTCACTGTCAGTGTAAACGAGGCCTAGTGGCGTTGGCCAGTCTTTATTTTTTCCAAAATCAAACTTTGTTTGCATTTGCATGAGACGTGAGTACAAGAATGAAGGTAGCAGTACATGGAGCAAATGCATGTAAAGAGGTTAACATGCAGTAATTATACCCGAAATAACTCTCTATAGTTGCGTATTTTCTTCCCTATATTGTGACGTATATCAGAGTGAGACGGCTTCTGGAACAAGAACAAACACGTCATCAGAGAAGAGAAGAGATGAGCTGCGTGAGGGAGGGGAAGGTATTTTTATTAAAGATTACGAGGAACACATGAATTTAAAAAATAATGATGTGCACAGATAAATAATTTATAATGAATACTGAAATATTCCATAAAAAAATATGAATTGTCAATTTTGATTTCATGGGGACTTTAAAAGGATTACTGCGTTTAATCATGTGCCTTGACCTCAAAACTCCTGCTTTATAGTATACAAATAAATAATTAACCTCTATTTTTCATTAAACAATGATTTGCAATGTCTTGTTATACTTTGATGTCTTGTCCATACTTATGATTTATTAACTGTTTTAGCCCCATTTTGAGAACGACACTAAACAAGCATCTGTGTTTACATCGCTGACCTATATTGAAACTCTTTCATTAAAGCATGATGAACCAGGTAAAACCTTCACATTTATGTAAATGCTTTATTTTACTATTTTATGAATGACTTATAACTTTCATTTTAATTTAGGATGGAATATTGATGTAAATATGTGATTTATTTTAATTAATTAATGAATAAACATATCATGTAATAAATTCAATAAAAAAATGACTGACAACCCTATATGTTTCAACACAATATAATCTCATAGTCTCATTTTGTGGATGTAAAACATGACTAAAATAATGTTTATATACTTTTTATTTTCAGCTATGCATGGACTTTCGAAATATAACAAGATTTGTATTGTTTTAGAGTTCCTCATGGTGTCAGCGAGACTTGGCCATCGCTCCGGTCTCTGAACCCTGTAATCGTGTTACTCCTCTGGCACATGAAATGAGGCTGAGCTGTAGGAAATCTTTATTACCCCAATACTTCACATTTTCTCAAGCTGCTGGCTTCTACATATTCACTCATTAGGTTGGACATTGTGTGATGTTCCTCATTGCTGTCTCTGCAAAATGAAAATGCTCGTCTTTCATGAACTGTTTTTGGAACTCCATGGCTTGAGGCTACGACCGCAATAACTCCCGCTACGCCACCTCTCTCTCTCCCTCTCTCTCTACCCCTCTCTCTCTACCCCTCTCTCTACCCCTCTCTCTCTCCCTCTCTCTCTCCCTCTCTCCCTCCCTCTCTCTCTACCCCTCTCTCTCTCCCTCTCTCTCTACACCTCTCTCTCCCTCTCTCTCTACCCCTCTCTCTCTCCCTCTCTCTCTACACCTCTCTCTCTCTCTCTACCTCTACTCTCTCTCTCTCTCTCTCTCTCTCTCTCTCTACCTCTCTCTCTCTCTTTCTCTCTCTACCTCTCTCTCTCTACCTCTACCCTCTCTCTCTCTCTCTTTCTCTCTCTACCTCTCTCTCTACACCTCTCTCTCTCTCTACCTTTCTCTCTCTACCTCTCCTCTCTCTCTCTCTCTCTCTCTCTCTCTCTCTCTACCTCTCTCTCTCTCTCTCTACCTCTCCTCTCTCTCTCTCTCTCTCTACCTCTCTCTCTCTCTCTCTCTCTCTCTCTCTCTCTCTCTACCTCTCCTCTCTCTCTCTCTCTCTCTCTCTCTCTCTCCCCCCAATTTCATGAGACTACATTTCAGTGAATTCCTCAAAAACGCATTTCGAAGAAATCAGACAATATACGAAGGCTAAAGCCCCTATTACACTGCATGTTTGTAATAGAAAAACTATAACTCCTGAGAAAGATGTTAAAAGAATATTCTGGGTTTAAAATCTGGGTAACACTTTACAATAAGGTTTCATAGTTAACATTAGTTAATGCATTAACTAACATGAACTAACAATGAGCAATACAAACATTTGTTACAGTTTTTAGTCATCTTTGTTAATGTTATAGGTAATAAAAATCCAGGTTCTCATTGTTTGTTCATGTTAGTTCACAGTGCATTAACTAATGTTAACTAATACAACATTTGATTTTAATAATGTATTAGTAAATGTTGAAATTCACATTATTAATAAATGATGCAGAAGTATTGTTAATTCTTGGTTCATGTTAACTAAAGTATTTTAACTAATGTTTAGTAATAAAACCTGTAAAGTGTTAGCAAAATCTGTGCATCGCGCTGTTGATTACCACAGGGAAAAAAGACTCGACTTATTTATTTTCATTTTAAAATCAGTCGTTGTAGAGGTTTTCATGATAAAATGACTCAAATGTTTATACCAACAAAAAAAAAAATATATATTTTTTAATCAGTTGCTGTAGAGGTTTACAACTCTATACTAAAATAATGTATTTACAATATTGGTCATATTTAAAAATGTACGCATGTAAAGGAAAGGAAGCCTTCTCATGGGCATTTTTAACACTGACAGCCTAACTATAGAAATGTCATACTGGCTGTTTTGGGGTTATTTTTGTTGTTGTATTGTTTTAAGGCCTGTTCACAACAAGTCAGATATGATATGACTGAAACAAAAATGTCAACTATTTGCAAACACTTTTTTTTATAACAGAACCAATGCTGTATGTTTGTCATTCAGTTTGGATGCATGAGTTTATAATATGGCTCATAATATTTTGGATTCTGTATAAAGGAGTTATAACTAAAAAAACAAAAAAATGTCTTTACATATAAAAGATAATTAATTGTCCTCAACAATTGAGGCCTCTTGACATGAAACAAACAATATTAATCATCCATGAAAAATCCATCGTATTATTAACATGAAGAACATGATATTCTGAAAGTAAAATTGATTTGCTATGCATTTCCAAATTTAGGATTTGATTCTATCTGTGGGAAATTGATTAGTTTTACTTTGGAATAGCATGAATTGTGCAGAAGAAGACCAGGAACTTGCATTAATAAAGTAAATCAGTTTTCTTTTCATGCTGACATTAAGCCTATAGTTTTAGTACAAATGTCAGACGTTTCCAATCCAGCAACATTGATCTTTATATAGAGCTGAGTATCTCTGTAACATGTCTGTACTTCCGAACACGTATGTGGAGACGAAGCCTGAGTGTGCGCAGGCAGCTGAGGGATTCTGGGATGTGCGCCATGGACGGCTGTGAGGACGCATTGTGCATGTTATAATGGATAGACATGATAAGTGTACAGAAGTAAGTCAGTACAGATGTAGGTTACTTGAGAGTGGGAAATGCAAAGGCCTGTATGGCTAGAGGGGATCTATCACGTGGACCGTGGCATCTGACTGCTAAATGAATCAAGGGGCTTGCCAGCATGATGATGCCACAAGCACACAGCAGACGAGTTTGCCAGACTTTAAATATTACATCAAAAACCAACGTTTTTCTATTTCAGGCTTCTCCTAAAAGTCTATTGATTGGAAGAGTAATCTTCAAGCTTTTCCAGTGTTCTTATAAATGTGCTATGGTTTTGGTATATCGCTGAGGATTTATGCTGTGAACTTTTACTGTACAGTTCCAGGTGTTGGAGAAATGCAAAACTACTACATTTCAGATCTTCTGCGTTCAGATGCAGTTGTTTTGGCCAACAACACTTATGAATTATGAATTCAAATCAGAAGTCCAATAAAGAGAGTAGCCTGTCATGGCAGATTACAGTAAATTTTAATATTTAACTGCATTTTAACTGCTCTAACTCTTCTTTTTCTTGATGTTGTATCGTAGATTGAAAAGATCATGACTCTAATTGCCGACATCGAGATCTCCGAGGAGCATCGACCTGCATTGGAAGGTAAAGATGAGAGCAGCACATGAGTGATGAGCAATGACACAGTTCTTAAGACAACTGAATCACTTAAACGTGAAATGTATGGGTTTTAAAGTTAAGCATTGGGTCCTTAAAGGGATACTTCACCTCTGGAAACATAAATGTGTATTAAAAATGGGTCATTTATGTAGAAGAAATGTGAAATTATTTTTGAATTTGGAGTTTTCTAGACTGAGAAAAGCCAGAAAATGTATTTTTGGCTTATGTGGATGAAAGACAACAACTCCCAGAATGCACTTGCTTCGCTGCCCTAGGAGGCCACGCCTACCGGTAACAGAACACAGTAGTTAAACAACAAGTCTGGGTACTAGTGAGTCTCCGTGATGAGTCTGCCCGAAAATGTGTTTCGAGATCGCCCAAAATGTCCGGGATTCGGCTTTTGCGTTCTACAGTCGCCATTCATCATGTTTACTGTGGCGAGCAGGACGAGTGAGGGCCGCGAAAAAGAGGATGGTAACCCCTACTCAGCTTTCTCCACAGAACAAGAGCCTGCTAGCTTAGCTTCCAAAAAAAGATGGCTGACACTATGTGTACATTCTGTGAGTGAGATCCCACCCTCTATGGGCGGGTTGAAAACATGCGGGACAGCCTCTACTACTGACTGTAGTCTTTAGCCTCTGGCCAAAAAATCCTCCGATGATGCAAAATGACGATTTTTGCGTCATCGGAGGATTTTTTTTCCAGACAAAAAATACATAAATCTCTCGTCTCAGGGGGATATGAGGGTGGAAAGCATGGTAATTCGAAAATACTACAGGTTTTCTACTAATACAAAGCTTAATGCTAAATCCTGAAGTATCCCTTTAAATTGACACTCAAACTTAGGGTTAAAGGGATACAATTCTGTCATTATTTACATCAGTGTGAGTGAATGATGACAGAAGTTTCATTTTTGGGTGAACTATCCCTTTAAGAATTTTTATTTATTTATTACAATCTTAGAAGACTTTTCACATTTGGGTGAACTATCTCTTTTTTACTCACCTTCACGTCATTTCAAACCTCTATTTATTTTGTTTATACAACGAACGCCAATGGAATCCAATGTTGTTGTGGACTGCAGCGTTGTATCTTCTTATGTGTTCCACAGAAGATCATTTTAATATTATTTATATACTATTATAGTATTTATCAAGATTTTTGAATCAGCTTTTATTTTTATATATTCAGTTTTCTTTTTCATTTTAGTTTAAGGTTTAGTAATTTTGTGCTTTTGTCATTTTCATTTTTCATTTTTTAACTATTTCTGATTAGTTTTATTTTTAGTTTAGTTTTGTTGCAGTGATTTTAGTACTTTAACTTATTTTATTTATATATATTTTAATGTTTTTACAATTTTCATCTAAAATTTATATTTATTTTATTAGCTTTATTTCAGTTAAAGAAAACCATTTTTGGTAGTTTTAGCTTTCATTTTACTTAACAATAATAGCACTGGTCATACAGGTTTTAAACGACATGAGGGTCAGTAAATGATGACTGAATTAAAATGTTTGAGTGAACTAACTAACTTCGCCCTGAACTGTTGGACTGCAACTGTTGTTACAGATGTCTTCTTTGGAGATTGCTTTGTATGGCAGAATATTATGACATCAAAACTCAACAAGTATGAAATATCAGCTATAACTAACAAAGCAATGGTACTAAAGTTGCTGAGAAAGCCATTCGAAGCAATGCATTTTTTGTGTGTTGCATAAATGCATATTTATCTTTCCTTAAGATAGGAACCAAATGCTTTTTGAAGGAAAAAATCTAGACATTAAGAGGCTAATCAAAATGTTAAAGGCAAAAACATTATGAGATTAATTGTCATTTTAAAGGTGCAATAGGTGATTCTCTACAGATTTATTTTTTGATATGGTGGTTGAAAGTCTCCTCATATCCTGATAGCAATCACTATGTTAAGCATGGTCTAAATTTATTTTACGTCTGTGGAAGGCGTGGGACCTTAAAATGCTCGTTCAATCATTGCATTTGGTCCGAATGAACTCATAGCATGTGTTCCCTGTCAGTCAACGTATGTTTGCATCCCACTGCAAAGACATCTTACGTTATCAGCGCGTTTCAAGTACGCTGTGCAGACGGAGCAAGAATGGCAGGCAAACAGCAACAACAAACTAACAACATTTCCTTCTGAACCGACAACAAGTGTTAAGTATCTACATTTCAGGTTTGACAGTACCGTTCTATGTACTGCTGACTTTTCCCTATGCAGATAATTCAGTCAGATTCAACTGTGTTGCCGCTATGTCATGAAATCGCATATGAATGAAGCTGAAATACAATACATTCTTTCCTTTCCTTTAGTTTTATGGCCCTTTATGTCAACAGAAGTTTTCTCACCGGTGAATGACACATGATGTAATCCAATAACGTTGTCTCTGGTCTATGTGCACGTTCATGTGTTTCGGAGGAGGCGTGCCTTTGGACGGCAATTTTCAGTGAGAATGTCATTGTTTATTTGTATAGCACCATTAAAACAACACATGTTGACCAATATGCTTTACATCATCTCAGTAAAAAAGACAAAAAATGTGTCTTTTTGTCTGACAAAAAGCTTGCTTTCATTGCTAGCAGGCTAAAGTTAGCATTTTCCAAATCACCTATTGCACCTTTAATATATTGAAAGCCTGATTATAAACAATCATATTCATTTTGTTCATTGTATATGTCTGAACACAGTAGTATATCCTCTGTGAAAGCCTATAAAGGGTTTTTTTCCGCTTTGCTTTGGCTGAATCAACCCTCAAGTCAGAACTATTTCAGTATCGTCTTTAACTACCAACGGTTTTCTTTCTCAACCACACTGTCTCACTTTTCACCCCAATTTGGTCTGATATTTTTGTACTTGGTATTTTGACCTCCGGGACACAATGGGCGCCGAGGGCCT
Organism: Rhinichthys klamathensis goyatoka; assembly: GCF_029890125.1. Lineage (NCBI taxonomy): Eukaryota > Metazoa > Chordata > Actinopteri > Cypriniformes > Leuciscidae > Rhinichthys > Rhinichthys klamathensis. The sequence goes on from NW_026606822.1 coordinate 4,027,461, forward strand.
ACTTTAAAGAGATGAGATGACGATCCATTTACTGTGGCCATCGCACCGATACTCAGTAATTAGGACTCGATATTCTTTTCTTTTTGAGTGGAGCCTCCCAAGGTAGTTGCTATATATGGAGCGACAGCACTATATTTCAATATACTTTTCTAGGAGAGATACAATTATTTAGAAATTGTACAGCAGAGAATCACTTCAAAGGAACAGACAGCACTATTGTTCTGTGAGACTGTCCTTAAAATTCAGACGGGAGTTTTGGGGACGCTTGGTGAGTTGTTTGCTGTTGTTAGTAATGAAAATGCCGGTGTTTTCTGAAATAAACAATTCTTACAGTGTCACAATAGGCCATTTATTGGAAAAGTTGAGTGCCCTTGAGGAGGAATGTAATATTTGAGCCAGAGAACGGAGATAGGAAAATGCATTATTCTTTTTGCAAGAAATATAAAATAAATATTAATAAATTTTTATATATATGTATGTATATATACAGTATATATATACATGTGTGTGTATATATCACTTTTTGTAATTGAAAGTTTTTCTTCTAATACTATCACTGTACAATGGTAAAGTACCATGTACCGTGGCATTTACATGATACTTAAATGTACTTCAAAAAATATAATTATATTAGTATGTCTACAATAGTATTACCATGATACATGTCCAAACAGCCATGGTATTGCTATGGTGCCATTGTCCAAATCAAAAAATGCTGACTTTGCTTAAATGATTTGGTCCTTTTTTGCTAAATTGCTAGTGTTTTTCCTTATTTTGCTCACATTGGATGAAAGCTTCAGCTGAATGAATAAATGTAAATGTGATTAGTACTACTATGGTACATGTAAAAAAAAAACTATAGCATGTCTAAGAAACCATGATAATACCATGTTAAAATTCACTATAGCTCCATTTATAATTTTGTTTGGCTCTTTTTTGCCAAATTGTTAGTGTTTTTTTCCTCATTTTGCTTGTCGTTTTGAATAAATGTACCTCCTTTAGAAATGATGTGTCCTTTTGAGCATGCAGATGTTTGGATGTACTTTACATCTTAAGCCTTATTCAGTGCCTGTGTGTGTGTGAATAACTCCCTGGCAGGCTGACAGTTCGTATGATTCTTCTGCTCTCAGCTGCATGCAGATAATGCCCTACATGCATGCATGAAGCAGCACTCATGTGTGACACTGAATTAGACCACATCACGCTATGGAAAATGCGGTTGGCATCGTCTGCTTGTGAGACGCGAACGCCTATGGTTTAATCACGTCTGGCAAACCTGGATTCTGACGATTGGACTCGGATGTGTCCAATATGAATGTGGGCAGCACAGGTGGGATTGCGTTAAGTGCAGCATGTGCACGGTGCATTTCGCTGACTTAACGTTTAACGTGCAGCCGCTCCGGTACAGTGACACATTCATGAATTTGATTCCTCTGATGATTTACCGTGGTATGTGGCTTGGCTGCGATTTAATTTTTCATAGAGAGAGTGCAGAGGCACTGGAAGCACTTAAGTGCGGAGGGGATAGGGATGGGGTTGTGGGGTGCGGGGGTTAGAGGAACCTGTACTGGTTTTTTTCCTCATTCTTCCTTTTCTCTCTGATCCTGGCACAGTAGTGTGTGGTATGGGTTTGTCTCTTGTTCCTTTTTCTGATGGTGTCCTTTCTGCACCAGCAAGATCAGAGAGCCTGCGTGCAATTTTAATCAGTACGGGGAGAGGGGAATAGATAGAGGGGCAGAGAGAGAGAGTGAGACAGAGAAAAGGGGGTGGGGGGGGATTGATCGCCACAGAGAGAGAGAGAGTGTGTGTATGTGAGGCAGATAGAGAAAGAGAGGCATAGAGACGGGAAGGAGGGGGGTTTGGGAACGAACAGAGCGTATATGCCATGCAGCGGCTCTCAGCTTCAGACGGTGTATGGCAGCCATGCAGAGCTCTCGGAAAGGACTCTTTTAATGAAGAGTAAAAATCAAGTCAAAGAAGAAGGAAAGCTGGAAACAGCGAGTGAACGTGATACACAGCTAAACTGAATGCATAAGAAGATGTCTTTAAGGTGATTACCAGCTGCAACTGTGCAGGCGATGGCTTTCTGGAGGAGCACTATGTCATTTTGATGCTTTGTGAGTGCCGAATGCAGCTGCTTCTGTGACTGAGCGTTCCTGGATCAGGGATGCAGCAATCCTTGCCCCCGAGCGCAAGACCCTTAGGAACGTCTGCTAGAGGAACGGAGCAACCAGAACAGGAGGCTGGGCTGCAACAAGAGGGGCCGTGCCGTCAGCGGGGCTTTCTTATGGGGTTATCCGTCCATTGTGGGAGCTCACCTTATTTCCGTTGGATCAAGGCTTGGCTGTACCTCGCTTTGATGGTGTGCTTCATTCTGGTATGTTAGTCCGGTGAGGTGCGTCTAAGCTCGGAGGGACTTGGATTACCGTGACCAGAACATTGCCTGATCAGGTCAGAAGAAACGTCTTCTAAAGGAACGAAGCGATCAGATCAAGGGGGCTGTGCTGCAAGAAGAGGGACCGAGCTTCTTTTTTTTTTATAAATCCATTGTTTCCATTGGATAAAGGTTTGGCTTTACCTCGTTTTGATGGTGTGTTTCGTTCTGGTATGTTAGACCGGCGAGGTGCGTCTAAGCTCGGAAGGACCAGGAGTACTTGGATTACCGTGACAGAACACTACCTGATCCGGGACTGCCTGTGGAAGTGGTCAAACCGGCTACTTTCTGATGGTGGGAGGGGTTCCTCCTCAACAACTGAACAACGGGAACGGAGGAATGGGATTCGCCATGAAGATCTTTCAAAGGACGACCTGGCGTCAATCAAAGCTTCTGGAGTTGAAAAACTGGCGTTGTGTTGGACTATTGATCAATGAGTTAGGCTGCTTGGCTTAAGAGTCCATGATTCTGTTGTAGACAAACTCATTGGCATTATTCTTACTCTCCAATGGTTCTTAGGTCTTTGCTAAAGGATTTTGCTTCTAATTTTAAGGACAAGTCTGTTTTATCATGCCTTGCATTGTGTTTGATGTGTAGGGCATGTTGGTAAAGCAGGGCGCACTTTCCTGCAACTTCCTAGTAGCTTCTTGTGGATCTTGATATTTTGCTGCAAGCCAAAAGCTCTTTTTGAACTTTTATGATCTTCCTGTTGGAGCAACGTGCTGGTGATCCTCAGTCCAAATGTTTGATTCAGATACGGAAAATCTGTGTAGACGTTGTTTCATTTGCTTGCCCTCTTCTTGAAGAGCAACGCCCAATTGTTCCAATTTACTGACTTGACGCTCTTCTTTAAAGGACTACCTGCCAAGGTCTACCTCCATACCCCATTCAGCCTTGGTCCTCATCTCCAACGCAGTGAGGGCTTGTGGAGGAATCTCCATCACTAGTTTAGTCTGTAAATCTGGGGCCCTGTGTCTAGCGGAGGCCCGTCACTCAAGCCTGGACACTGCCTTGCTGTTGCTGCTGCTGCCCTCAGCTCTGCTGGCCAAAGATGATGTGGCAGTGCCACATCTCGGCCTCCGAGTGCCGCTGCTACAGGCTAAATGGTTTTTCACTGCTCAAACGCCATCCTTTGTCGGCAGATGCAGCCGGGAGCCGTGCGCTGGAGCAGACGGTGGGGGAGTGGCTGGAACACGTGGGCTTTCCTCAGTACGAGAGCAAACTGGTGCTTAATGGCTTCGATGACCTGCGCTACATGGTGAGTGGCTTTTGTGTGTGGGGATTGATTGACACAGCAGGTTGGTCAGGGATGTGGTGAGTTTCTATATATCCAAAATACAAAGGCCCAAAATATTTTTCAGTTCACTGAACACTGTCATTCATGGATAAATATTTTTTTCCAAGTAAGGAAAATCTCTTTTGTTTTATCCTCAATGTATGTGTTTTTAAATTGTATATGAATTCTGTGATTTTTAATTGATGTAATCAGTTTATAATTTAAACAGCTATATTATAAAAGTATATTTTAAAAGATAAAAGTATAATTTCAGTGCTTTCAAATAAAAGGGAACACAACATGAAATTTGCCTTAAGCTATATAAAAGCTATAAAAGACGTATATAATTTTTTTTTAATTCTATAAATGTGCAATACTTATTATTAAAGCATTTTATGACCTCATATTAATTGAGAGACTATGTGAATGTTTGTTGTTGTAAAAATTAAGTTATCATATTGCAGGACTATCTAAGTGCAAAGCAGAACAGCTAAAAGGTTATTAAAAAAGGTGAAATTAATGAGAGAAGAAAATTGTTATAGTACATAATTTCAGCCACAGCCCCTGAATTATAATTATATGTATTATAAAAGTGTATATCCTAAAAGTGTATGTCTATATTTCCATCTTATTTTGTCAACTATATACTATCACTACGTTAGGCAGATATGTATGTGCGTGTGTGCGTGCGTGTGTGTGTGTGTGTGTGTATATATAGATATATTTATATATATATATAGAGAGAGAGAGAGAGAGAGAGAGAGGTGATTGGTTAATGGAAAAATATATTTGCAAGGCACTAAGTGTCAGTATTCACAGGGACTGTATGTGCCTGAAACTGTTTTAGTACTACCTCTGCTGTCACTTTCATGCAACACTTGGTTGTTCTCATGAATTTAACTAGAGCAGAAATTCATGTGAATGTGCATACGTTTAGGGGAGTAACGTGATGGAAGATGAGGACCTTCATGAACTTGGCATCACCGACCCAGGCCACAGGAAGAAAATCCTTCATGCAGCAAAAAACTTTCCGAAGGTAGCGTGTTTCAGTCCCAAAATATTATTTGGACACTAAGTGTGATACCAAGTTTTCATCCACTCACACTTAAAATTAGTTAAGTTATTTCTGAGAGAAGCTGGTTCTGTGTTTGTTTGCACTAGAATTAATATTTTGTCATGAAATTCAATCACATTCAGACATTTTAAGTGTGACTTTCCTGGCTTTCCTCAAAGTGCATTACATATATGCTTCGCTATGCAATTTGAGAGAGCGTTTTATTCCTCCTTCAGGTGAAAGCTCTGGGGTGTGACGGCAGCACTTCTCTGTCCTCATGGCTGGAAAGTTTGGGCCTCGGAGAATATCTGCACAACTTCTTGTCAAGCGGCTACCGCACCCTGGACTGCGTGAAGAACCTGTGGGAGCTTGAAATTGTCAATGTAAATGTGCCTTTCGTGCTGGTTCAAAATATTTTTGTCTGCGGGAACGAGTTTTGTGCACTGTGATCTGATACACTGACCATAGTTTCTCTGTGTAGGTGTTAAAAATTGGCCTTCTTGGTCACAGAAAAAGGATCATAGCTTCAATAGTAGAGCGACCGTATGAGGAAGCACCTTCAAAATCCAACCGCTTTTCCCAGCTAAAGGTGATAAACATAATTCGGCATATCAGAAAAAGTAGATAGCATGATATCCATATTGTTACATGCAAATATAACTATACGTTATGTTTTGGCTACAACAATTATATTTGTGCTTAACAGATTCAGGACCTGTTGTCTCAGAATACGTCACCGCTCAGTTATATGGACCCGTACACCAGTCGCTCCATGGACATGTTGCTTCCGTTGGGAGAATCAGCCAGAAAGAGCAGAGCATTGGATCAGGATGGTAGTATCTCCCTTCGCTCCTTCGGTGAAAGATCACGCTCACATGTAAGTACCTCTTGCGACCAAGATCACTGTGATTATAACGACTCCTTCCAAGTAACATGAATACCATTTGAGTCACTCTATGATAAATGTTGCAAACCATATCTAGGCAGTTAAAGGTTCAGTAAGTGATTTCTGAGAAACACTGTTGAAAGGGGATCGGACCAAGCAGCATTACACACTTCTAGCCAATCAGCAGTAGGGGGCGTGTCCACTCATCACGGGGGAGAAGAGAGAGTGAGGAAGAGGGACATTTGAAGAAAGAGAGTTGCTGAGAGACATTACAAAAGAGAAAAGCTCAGAGTAATATCACTGGATGAAAAAGAAGGGTTATCATCAGGCAAGAGCTTTAGGACCCGCATTAATATTAAAAAAGCTTTCCAGCGCCGAAGGCCTGAAAACAGACACCAAGATTGTGTTGTTTCTGCTCCATACGTGAGTAACACGGCTATTTGCTCTGGAGCTGGTGTGCTGCTGGAGACTAACAACAAACTCTTGCTTGTTTATGAGCCAAAACGTTATGACCAGTCACAGGTGAATCGAATATCGTTGACCATCTCTTAACAAGGCCGCATATTAAGGTCCGAGTAGATTATATGGTAAGGAAATGGTCAGTTCTCATAATCAACATGTTTGATGCAGGAGAAATGGGCAGGAATAAAGATCTGAGCGACTTTGATAAGGGCTAAATTGTTATGGCAAGGCGACTGGGTCAGAGTATCTCTGACAGGGTGTTTGGCGCCTCAATGCACGAGGGCAACAAAGGCTATCCCGTCTAGTCTGAGCGAACAGGAGGTCTACTGTGGCACAAGTCACACAAAATTTTAATGATGGTTATGGGAGTAATGTGTCATGGCACACACCAGGGGCGTTGCTAGACCCATTTTACTGGGGCACGTGCCCCAGTATAAATCTGCTGTGCCCCAGTAAATCTGAAGTTTGAGTTTAACAATTTATTTTATTTGTCAGTGTATTTAATATAAATTATATTATAGGGTAATAGAAATGATCTATTTGCAACGCAGTAATAAACCAATCAATGCTTGTAAAAGCAACGCAGTTTAACCGAAACAGAAGCGACAGAAATCCGCGCGTGTCTGTGTTTCCTAGCAACAGCAGCGCGCACACATCTGAGCACACCGAAGTCCGGTGTTGGCACGCGAGGTAGGCTATGAAAACATGACGAAACAAACGTTTCTAAATAATACAAATACTCTTAAAAGTAAAATTGAGTCAGAGTCAAGTGATTGACCGTTTTGCCAAAATGAAGCATAGGCGGTCGCCTACAGTTCTAATGCTCAACAAATAAATCAACTTAGTTTGGACTTGGCTGGGGAACTTTGTTTTCTTTTAGAATATACATGCTCTTTATTTTATATAGTAGCCCTATATATTAACTCTTTATTGATTTATTGAAATGATGTAATTGTAAATTCTTGAAAAATATAAAGGCTAATTATTCATTGTTAGCATTGTGTAATGTAGAAGAATGCAAATGTGCAAGAAAGTTTTCTCTACGTTTTCTATTTTCTAAAGTTTTCTATTTTCATACAGTGTTGCCTTTTATGGCACAAAAAAAAAAAAGAAATTCGTGTAACATGATTTTAAAGCTATTGTTATCCAATTTGTTGGCATTCAAACACCTTAACCCTCTGGGGTCCTTCGGCCCAAATGGACCCGAAGCATTTAAATATTTTTTATTTAAAAATCATAGCTTTATCGGAATGGTCCGAAATTTGGTGACTTTGTTGGTACTTGGTATATGAACACCCAAAAACATTGGGGACAGGATTTGAATAGTCTAAGTGGTTGTAAAAAAAATTGTCACACTCAGGACCTTCGGGTCCAAATGGACCCGCATAGGAAATATATGGGAAATTGGCAAAAATGTGAAAATACAGA
>NW_026606822.1:4040000-4237500 GCF_029890125.1 Rhinichthys klamathensis goyatoka
TCTCTTTGACCCTTCTGATTATCTTTCTGACTGCTTTATGTAAACGAGCTCTGTTGTGATTGGCTAGCCTCTTCACATGTGTAATGGTGTGTTCACGTGCTATGGAAAATATGATATTTTCCACTTGTGAACAACTGGTATTTACCAGTGTGTTCGGTTCAAGTGCTTTTGTTGTCGTAATGTGGTAAAAAGATGGAGATCCAGACCTGTTATTTAGCTAAAACTATTTTAGATTGCTTAAGTCATCTGCTGCAGCAAGAAAATGATTTATCAAAACTCAAACGGTAAATAATATGCTGTATATTTTCTAGATCATGAATAGTACATATTTTTACCATTCACGACTCTCGCATTGCTCTCCGCCATTTTAAAAAAAAAGGTCAAAAGTTATCTCATCTCGGCAACTCGTACATCAAAATATTCGACGAGCTTGTGCAACACCACAGGTTGCGCTTTGGCTGTCAGGTCAAATATAGTTTCCTCTGCCGCTTTTTGCTTTTTATAGCCTAACTGAGATTGAAAACTGATATTGTGTAATTATTTGATGACTCCACTAATGGCTGTTTTCCGTTCAGACACAGACCTATGAGATCATCCTGACGCTGGGACAAGCTTTTGAGGTAGCATATCATATGGCTCTCCAGGCACAGAAGTCCCGTCGTCACAGTTCATATGCTGGTCCAGCCTCCGAAAACATAGAAGCCAAGACCAGCAGGCCCACCTCTCAGTCCCGCAACAGTGTGCGCCGCTCCACCGTGAGTATGAGCTCGGCACACACACATAAGGTCATGGTGTGGTTAAAGGGATACTCCACTTTTTTTGGAAATAGGCTCATTTTACAACTCCCCCAGAGTTAAACTGTTGAGTTTTACCGTTTTTGAATCCATTCAGCCGATCTCCGGTTCTGCCGTACCACTTTTAGCATAGCTTAGCATACATCATTGAAGTAGACAAGACCATTAGCATTTCTAAAAAAAAATGACCAAAGAGTTTCGATATTTTTTCCAATTTAAAACTTGACTCTTCTGTAGTTACATCGTGCACTAAGACCGACGGAAAATGTAATGTTGCGATTTTCAAGGCTGATATGGCTAGGAACTATACTCTCATTCCTGCGTTATAATCAAGAAACTTTACTGCCGTACCATGAGAGCAGCAGGCGTAATGATATGACGCAGCGCCTGAAAATAGTTCCGTTGTGTTGACGGAAGGTAGCCTATTTTCAGGCGCTGCGTCATATCATTACGCCTGCTGCTCTCATGGTACGGCAGTGAAGTTTCTTGATTATCTGGATTGATGTGGAATATTTATTTAATATGTTGAGTGGAATTATGATAAGTATAGAGAAAAGAGATGTTTTTTTTTATTATGAAAAAAAAGATTTAGACAAGAGTCACGATTTTATGTTAAATTTGATCTTATTACTTGGTAAGTTTTACATACATAAATGTAAATGGTCTGAAAGGATGCCTAACATTTACCATTTTAAAGCTGACATGAAGATTTATTTTGAAACACTGAAAGGACTCTCAAACCGCAAAGCAACCAGAACGATGGACATCCTCAAATATTTAAACTCCTCTTCTTTATTTTAAGTATACATGTATACCTCCTTTACATTGTTGTTGTTTCTTTTTTTTCTTTCTTTTTTTTTTCTAATGTGTGATTGAGTGTTCTTTAATTTCATTGATATGAATGTTATCTTTAATGCTTTTCATATCTTATGATGATTTGTAATCATTTAGTACAGTATATGTGAAACATCTGTATCTACTGTATTTTGATTTAAAAAAAAAAAAAAAAAAAGTTTCTTGATTATTACCAGAGGAATGAGAGTATAGTTCCTAGCCATATCAGCCTTGAAAATCGCAACATTACATTTTCCGTCGGTCTTAGTGCACGATGTAACCACAGAAGAGTCAAGTTTTAAATTGGAAAAATTTCGAAACTCTTTGGTAATTTTTTTTTTTTAGAAATGCTAATGGTCTTGTCCACTTCAATGATGTATGCTAAGCTATGCTAAAAGTGGTACGGCAGAACCGGAGATCGGCTGAATGGATTCAAAAACGGTAAAACTCAACAGTTTAACTCTGGGGGAGTTGTAAAATGAGCCTATTTCCAAAAAAAGTGGAGTATCCCTTTAAGGATGAACTATGCATCATGAATGTATTGTGTTCATATGTTTTTGATTCTCAGCTAGTAAAAGCTAGTAAAAAGTAGAATTTACAGTATTGATCTTACAATGGGCGACTATAGGGCAAAACATTCAGAAATGTGCAGCTTATGTAGCTAGTTTGTTTAGTAACACTTCTGATTCTGTACAAAATCTGTTTTATTTAAACTGTAAAGCTGACTGAATCGTACATGTAGTGGTCGGACAACTCATGGATGAAGTTCAGTAAATGCACTGCAAAAAATTGTTTTCCAGTACAAATATCTAAACATTTTTTAAATCAAGATACATTTACTTGAGAAGCAAAATTCAAAATTACTTAAGTTATTAAGTCTAGTTCTCTGAAAAATAAATTGATCAAAAGTAAGAGAGTTTATGCTTAAAACCAAAAAAATCTGCTTAATATTTGTAAAACAGAACACGACAAAAACACTGAGGAAGAAAATCCTTTTTTTTTTGCATACTTTTAATGTTGTTTTACTTGGAAACGTTTATTTTCTGTATTTTAAAGGTTATTCTATTGCAATGCATTGTCCTTTATTATGAGTGCATTACTGTAAACATCATTTTTGCTAGCTTATACAAACTGTGGAGGAGTCTAAATCATTTTCTGTGTTAATCAACAGCTTGTCACAGATGCTGTCCATAAATCTTGAAACCTAAACTAAAATATTGACTTAATTATCCCAGAATCAGTAGACTTTAGTCAGAATATATCATAGATGTCATATTTAATGGCTTAAATAAATGGCTTAATTTGCATTTGTGTCAGTTTGAATATGGCATCTACCCTAACTACGGTCCAATTACATTAGGATCATTTTGAGCCAGTTTTAACACAATACATTCGCAGCACATGCTTCATTCTTATTTGCATCTAATTCAATATGGAAATGATTTTGAATAGCTGTTTTTTGTGTGTGTTTGCTAAATTATAGTGTTGGTTTATTTCACAACTTAAAACTTGAGCTGAATTCTTGGGTCATTTCTGTTTTGTTTTGGTCTTTATTAAATATGATTAGATTATTTACAGAATTGCAAGACATTAACATGATGTACAAAATAAAGAGCTAAAGTTAGCCATTGATCAGCAAGGGATAGTTAGCTTGATAGATAGGTGTCAGCAAGAGGAACAGGTTAGTTTTGTTTAATTATAAGTTAATTTTGATATTTATCCAATATATTAAGACATATACGATGGAGAGGTAAAAAAATATATACTGCATAGTAGGAATGAGCCACTTCAAGGAGCGGGTTTAATTGTGTCGAGAGGCGTCACCTCCAGTCCCAGTATACTTTTCATGTCTTAAATGTCTTTACTTTTCTGCCGTAAGCCTGTAATCTATGTCTCTGTGCTTCTGCCCGGTCCTCCTTCCCAGGGTGCACCTGTGCTTGAATGCCGCTGCTGTTACTGTCACACGTGCTCCGCCCACCGCCCCTCCTACCTCCCGCTGCCCTCTATCAGCCCTGGAGTTCAGGTTCTGCTCTCTCTCTCTCTCTTCCTCACATTCTCCAGCACTCTTCCTCCTGCTACTTCTCTGGCTTTCTCTTCCCTGCCACTTATTCACTTTACTAATTTTCCTGTTACGTTTTCCAATTGTCACTGTTATCCACCTATTTTTTTCCCCCATGTACATTTTTGGTTGACACTAGCAACAGGTCACAAATTTAAAATGTGGTATAAGGACAATCTTTTAGATTCGAGATGATATAAAGGTTGCGATCATGTGTAATCCTAGGAGGAGGATATGTTGTGTCATTGGCAAATTCTTGTTTTGGCCTGAAGATGTGCTTGATATAAATAAAGTTTGTTTAGTTGACTCTCACCAAACCTGTCCAGAACATGTCCAGATGATATTTCACTCCAGAATAATAAGAAAAAGAAGATATTATATTTTGCATAAATAAGATTATGACTAAAAATTGGTTTTGACATTATTTTGATGATAATTAAGCATCAAAAAAATCTCTCTACACACACACACACACACACATTTTATATATATATATATATATATACACTCACCGGCCACTTTATTAGGTACCCCATGCTAGTAACGGGTTGGACCCCCTTTTGCCTTCAGAACTGCCTCAATTCTTCGTGGCATAGATTCAACAAGGTGCTGGAAGCATTCCTCAGGGAGTTTGGTCCATATTGACATGATGGCATCACACAGTTGCCGCAGATTTGTCGGCTGCACATCCATGATGCGAATCTCCCGTTCCACCACATCCCAAAGATGCTCTATTGGGTTGAGATCTGGTGACTGTGGAGGCCATTTTAGTACAGTGAACTCATTGTCATGTTCAAGAAACCAATTTGAAATGATTAGAGCTTTGTGACATGGTGGAAGTAGCCATCAGAGGATGGGTACATGGTGGCCATAAAGGGATGGACATGGTCAGAAACAATGCTCAGGTAGGCCGTGGCATTTAAACGATGCCCAATTGGCACTAAGGGGCCTAAAGTGTGCCAGGAAAACATCCCCCCACACCATTACACCACCACCACCAGCCTGCACAGTGGTAACAAGGCATGATGGTTCCATGTTCTCATTCTGTTTACGCCAAATTCTGACTCTAACATCTGAATGTCTCAACAGAAATCGAGACTCATCAGACCAGGCAACATTTTTCCAGTCTTCAACTGTTCAATTTTGGTGAGCTCTTGCAAATTGTAGCCTCTTTTTCCTATTTGTAGTGGAGATGAGTGGTACCCGGTGGAGTCTTCTGCTGTTGTAGCCCATCCGCCTCAAGGTTGTGCGTGTTGTGGCTTCACAAATGCTTTGCTGCATACCTCGGTTGTAACGAGTGGTTATTTCAGTCACTGTTGCCCTTCTATCAGCTCGAACCAGTCTGGCCATTCTCCTCTGACCTCTGGCATCAACAAGGCATTTCCGCCCACAGAACTGCCGCTCACTGGATGTTTTTTCTTTTTCGGACCATTCTCTGTAAACCCTAGAGATGGTTGTGCGTGAAAATCCCAGTAGATTAGCAGTTTCTGAAATACTCAGACCAGCCCTTCTGGCACCAACAATCATGCCACGTTCAAAGTCACTCAAATCACCTTTCTTCCCCATACTGATGCTCGGTTTGAACTGCAGGAGATTGTCTTGACCATGTCTACATGCCTAAATGCACTGAGTTGCCGCCATGTGATTGGCTGCTTAGAAATTAAGTGTTAACGAGCAGTTGGACAGGTGTACCTAATAAAGTGGCCGGTGAGTGTATATATGCATACACACATAGATAGATAGATAGATAGATAGATAGATAGATAGATAGATAGATAGATAGATAGATAGATAGATAGATAGATAGATAGATAGATAGATAGATGGCAATATGTTATTTAAATTGTTAGTGGTAGTGAATTTAATATTGCTTAAAGGGGTGGTTCAGGATTTTGGACATCGGGCCTCATTTCCAAGTTAGCCTGGGTGTTATTTATCAGTGGAGACAGTTTTCAAAAAATGTGCATAGTTTGCCGGTGCTAGGCTAGCGCGAGTTAACGGTATCTTCTAGCCTGCCATTAAAAACAGTTTTACCCACTCCACAGTACACCAAAAGCAAATAATGTTAGAAATAAAAGGACTCTTGCATCTCAATGATCGCATGACATTTAGAGGAACTAGTTTCTCAGCAGCGGCGGAATTTTACTTTGCTCCCGGTTAGTAGTACTGCGACGAAAAGTAAACACAGAACCGAAGCGCACTACAGTCGGGACTACCTGCACTACCTCTCTCTACCTCTCTCTCTCTCTCTCTCTCTCTCTCTCTCTCTCTCTCTCTCTCTCTCTCTCTCTCTCTCTCTCTCTCTCTCTCTCTCTCTCTCTCTCTCTCTCTCTCTCACTACCTCTCTCTCTCTCTCTCTCTCTCTCTCTCCCTCTCTCACTACCTCTCTCTACCTCTCTCTCTCTCTCTACCTCTCTCTACCTCTCTCTCTTACTACCTCTCTCTACCTCTCTCTCTCTCTCTCTCTCTACCTCTCTCTCTCTCTACCTCTCTCTACCTCTCTCTCTCTTACTACCTCTCTCTACCTCTCTCTCTCTTACTACCTCTCTCTCTCTTACTACCTCTCTCTACCTCTCTCTCTCTCTACCTCTCTCTCTCTACCTCTCTCTACCTCTCTCTCTCTCTACCTCTCTCTACCTCTCTCTCTCTTACTACCTCTCTCTACCTCTCTCTCTCTCTCTACCTCTCTCTACCTCTCTCTCTCTTACTACCTCTCTCTACCTCTCTCTCTCTCTCTACCTCTCTCTACCTCTCTCTCTCTCTACCTCTCTCTCTCTCTCTACCTCTCTCTACCTCTCTCTCTCTCTACCTCTCTCTCTCTTACTACCTCTCTCTACCTCTCTCTCTTACTACCTCTCTCTACCTCTCTCTCTCACTACCTCTCTCTACCTCTCTCTCTCACTACCTCTCTCAGCTGCCTAGGTAACTTAATATCACTCCACCGCTGCTGTAGACTGTGCTAATAAATACAGGAAAGGGTAGTTTGATTTCTAACATTATTCTCTCAACAGACATTTACATCGATAGTCTGGCTTATTTGCTTTTGGTGTACTGTGGAGTGGGTAAAACTGTTTTTAATGGCAGGCTAGCAGATACCGTTGACTCGCGCTAGCCTAGCACCGGCGAACTATGCAACTCGAAGGACTGGATGACATTTTTTGAAAACTGTCTCCACTGATAAATAACACCCAGGTTAACTTGGAAATGAGGCCCGATGTCAAAGATCCTGAACCACCCCTTTAATTCTAACAGTAATACAGTACAAAGTAAAACGTTCATTAGCATTACGGTAATGAAACTTGTGTGCATAATTGTCTTAATTTCATAATGCAAAATTGTAATGGTTTATTTTAATTTAAGCAAAATGTAATTGCTGAGGATTTTGGGGTGAAATATGACCCAGACATGTTTTCGGGCGATTTGTGCTGTTATAGTTGTACTTCACAAATCACTACACCTTTCTTCAATTGGGTTTGCCAAGCCTGGAGCAACGTCTTTGAAATTATTAGAAAACAATATTCCACATAGTGGGAATTTCATATTCGTTGGTGTCGCCAAACAGTGTCATTGAGAGGTCTTTTCAAAAACAAAGTATTGCATTTTAAGGAATACTTAAAATGTTGCGGTAACAACATTGGCCACAAATATCTTACATTTACAATTTTTGTTATCCATCTCAATATCGTCACTTTTTTGGAAAAAACTCAAAATGACATCATCAGGCGACCTTCTTAAAGACCCTACTTTTAAAATGAAGATTGTGTGCAATTTGAAAGGACACATTTACCTAAAAATGTATTGTAAATGGATCCTTAAATTCTTACAAAATGAGCAACTATTTCCAGGCATTTGTGTTTATACACTCAAACCAGCATCAGGTCCAGATATAAGTGTTGTTGTCTATGTCTACGGTGATTTCTCCTACATGGTGTTCATCCACAACGGCCACTTCCTCACTTGTGTGAAATGTGGGTTTCCGTTGGCTGCCATTCTCTCCTGCAGTCTCACTCCTCGCTCCTACTTCTCCGGCAGATCGACCCTCTGGAGCCGGAAACGGACCTGCAGTCCCTGGCCAGCACCAGTTGGCTCTTCGAACCACGGGACTCCTCCAGACCTTCGAGTAGCACCAAGTATGAGACCACCATTTTTTGAAGCAGGGCACGGCCCTTGTCCAATCCCGCCTGCTGCCCTATTTCAACCCCACGCCCCATAAACTTGAGTGCCCCGTGCCTTCTCACTGTGATTTGTAGCCTCCCTCAGGGCAAGACTACTTCCCACGCCAATCCCGACCCCGGTCCTTGCCTGCATTGCCCTCTCGGAGAGCCGAACGCCTCCACCATCCTTTTTTGTCGTCTTGACCAATGAGCGCTTTCTGGAATTCTTGGATATGCCGTATAACCAGCCTCCTCAAACTCTTCCGTCATGGTCCGAAATCGCCTCTGAAAGCTTCGATATTTTATACATTACGCTGAATGTTTACGGTTTGGCCCTCGTACCAGAGGGCTCTCTATCACAAAAGCTCCGAACTTGAGCCAATGTGTAGGCGCCGAGTCCTATCGAGTAGCTCGGACACTTGTAGCATTTCTACATCTCCTCATCTGGATGGACACGTTGGCGGAACTTTATTACAAATTAGTAGATCAACAAACTCTGACTGCAACAGCAATACTAGTACTTTTTTTCAAGTTTACGTACTTTCACGATCATGAATGCAACATAACGCCGTTTCCCATCAGCGCTCCTCAAACCCCGTACCACTAGATCACTTTTTTTCCCCCCGTAGTTGGACCCACGTTCCCCCCCCACCCCCCAGCAGTTCTTCAGTTTTTCAAAAGAGTTGGTCTGTTATTTCGATTCACATCCAGTGCTTCCCTTTTTCTTACCAGGCATCTGCAGCTCTGAGGCCCTCTGAAGAAAGACTATGCCTGTTTAGAGTGTTTAGAGGTTGGGATTTGAAATGCAATACAGCTTTACTAGGAAGAGTACAATACAGCCCCAAGAAAATGGAATAATCAAGACAACATTCCCATTCTGTTTTCTCGTTGTTTTAGGGACGTAATTAGATTAATGACCTTTTATCTTTCAAGGGAATCCATTTTATTCCGTAGAGTTCTATATTTGAAACTTTACATTGTTAACATCACATGATAAGTGTGTGTATAACCTCTATGTTCATTTTGTGATTGATGATTTGTTCCGTAAATTTAGTTACCCGAGGGAAGCCATTTGCAGAAAGATGAGACAAAGTATTTTCGTAGACGTAATAAGAGTAAATGTTACTTTTTTCAATTATAAAAGATTTCCCATGGTGACAATTATCTTTAGAGAGAAGATAATGAAGCCAAGAAAAGAAAAAGCACTAAGGCTAGAGAGAAAAAAAAAAAGGTCCAAACAGCCTTACGCATATTGTGACGTACTGAACGTTTGGAAAACCACTGTATTGTTTGCACCACTTTGTTTATTCACGCAAAAAAAAAAAAATTTATTTCAGTGTATTAGATGCTAGAAATCTGCTGTTTTACTTTGGCTAAATAGGCCCGAGTTTTATGTTCTGTCTATAGGCTATGCCATGTTCACACTGCGGCTAAATACGATTTTTTTTCTACTCCCAGTTCTGTTATTACAGCAGAAACAATTGCATTTTGAAACCAGATTCACTCACGGAACATTTAAATAGTGACAACCGCATTTGATTAAATATGCGTAGCATACGCGACCGAACCGAACTATTACCTCAGTGACATCATTACACGTCAGACTCTTCTCTCTGAGGTGCTGGAAAACCCACAGAAACTGAGGTATGTCTTGATTTGTTCATATATTTAGATAGTTAATCTTCACCATAGTTTCTCCCACCAAACCTAAAAATACAGGACATAAATAAATAAATAGAAATAGCCAGCTAGACGCTGTTGCTATGGTGACAGTTTCGCAACGGTCGCTTTTGCCCGTTCCGGAGTGACTCCACACACATTCAGAATGATCATTTAGGGGATTTATTTCTAATTTAAATGTCGTCACTCTCAAATCGTTGCATTGTGTATGTGGCTGTTTTTATTCTTCATGTGTGGAAAAGGATGGTTTGATTCTGGCTGTTGCTCACCTTTGAACTGCAGTGTTTGTCTCTCATCTCCTGTTTAATGGAGTTATCTGTTAAAGTTGTGGTAATTTCTTTGTGACTGTGTTGCACATCCTCAGCATCCAGACATCGCTGTCATCCTCACGCATTAATAACCATCGTTTGACATTGTTTTGTCCCATTTCCTAACTGATAATTGCCAAAGAGGCTATAACTCAAGATTAATTTCACTCATGCCATCACATCCTGTAACGTGAGCTTTGTGTATTTTTTGATACTGTGTTCATATTTCTGAAATTTTGTCTCACATTTAATATTTCGGTTACACTTTATTTTAAGGTGATATAGTTACATTGTAGGCTACTTACTAAAATAGGTAGCCTACTACCGGTACATGTACTTTCTATAGTGTTACGGTTCGGGTTTGGTTTAGGGTTAGCTACTTATAATTATGCATCATTTACTGTTATTACTATAGTAAGTACATGTAGTAACGTGTAGCTTCGTCACCTTAAAATAAAGTTTTACCAATATTTATAGTTTAATCAGCAGTCCTGTCTGGGCTCTTAGAGTATTCCCATTTCTGAATTCCAATATATTTTTCCTTGTGTAGCTTACTCCACCTTTCAAGTTTCCGGACACCAAGGTGTGAATTGAAGGGGAATCAGGTGAAACTTTATGTGTGAGTCCAAATGAGGAAGAAATTGTGTGAGTATGCGAGAGAGGAATAGAAATACAAAATTAGCACTTAACTGCCGTACCAAACGGACTGTCCAAAGTTGCTCCTACTGCAAAAATCAACTGGAATAAGGACATTACTCAACTGATTTGCTGGTGATGTGGAAATGGACGTGACATATCAAATATTAAAATATGAATCAGCATGATATTCAGTTTGATTGAATCTCATAAAGCAATGTCATATTTCACCCCAAAATCAAAGGAGAGATTTCGCATATACCAAATGAAGCCTATTTTTAGGACTGTAATGTGTTATAATTTTTCTATTAAAGTCAGGATAAATTAAATGCAACAGATACGACCAAAATGTATACTTACATTTGTACTCTGCAAATGTAGTCTATTTTAATAATATTATATCGTAATATCAATAATAATATATCTTAATTTGGTAAAAAGTTGTTGGGGAGGAATTTGCTTAATTGTCATGACATTGAAAAAAATGTATGGTCCTAAAAATAGGTTTCTTTTGATTTGATTTTGGGATGATCCAGGCATTTCTCAAGTTTGTCCATGAGATTCACTCAAATATTTTCAAATCGCTAACAGAACTTTGTGGAATTTCTGGAAAACTGGGATTCTCTTTCCTGAGCACTGTGTGAACATTGTGACATTTTAGTGTTCAATGTTTCCTCTTAAACTGTGGTTTATTTTCATATGGAGGACTTTGTGAGTGACGCAGCATATACCTAAAAAAAAATATGAAAAATGAGTTTCTTGATCTTTTTGAACTTGTGTACATTGTAGAACTGCTTGTTGAAGATTTATGGCATTTAAAACAAAGACCTGAGATGGAAACGTTACAGTTGAGAAGAAATAATATAAATCAGCAAAAATATTTTTACCTATGTGAGGAATCCAGCTAAATTAATAGCAAATCAATGGTTGATGCAATGATCTTACTGTGAAATAGCAAAGATGTAGCATATTTAGGCTATTGATTTGCCGTATGAAAACAAAGAGCTGAATTAAATGTCACTTTATGGCCATCTGTCACAAATCCTAGCTGTCTAAGCATTACGACGAGTGTTTTTATTTTTTTTTATAGTTAGCAGGTTGTTTTTGTGGGCACATGTGCTGCAGTGAAATAGTAGGAATGATTTACAGAAAAAGAGGAAAAAAAATGCAAATCCCTCAGGCAACACTTCTCCCTCGCTTCCTCTTTGAATTCACTTGAATTTCTTTTGAACTTCACATAATTTGAGCAAATATTGACAAACTATTTAACACAAATTACATTAGTGTCCTCTATTTTCCCTGGTTGGGAAGAGTATGAGGATGTCAGAAACATACCAGGATCAGGGCTGAATGCTTGCACTTGACAACACAAGAAAAAAATACCACTGTTGGCCTATGTAGAAGGTAAAGTAACTACGATTAAAAGATGTCGATTAAATGTACTTTTTGTCTTGAATGTTCATACTATTCTGTATGTTCATTCCATTTACTTAAAGAACAATCATTATACTATCTCAATGCCATTGAACTAATAAATTCAAGACTTTTTGCTCTGTTTTTGTCTTGTTTGAATTGCATTTTATTTCAGGATATTTTATAAATTACAACACTAGCTGGATTGGCTATTGATTTGATTACATTATTGTGAGTAATCAAGATACATTTTACTGTGTTTGTTTAAAAACTGTACAAGTAGACCAAATCAAAACAAGCAAAAAAACGTTGTTTTTCCATTTTATTTTCTCAAAATACATGAAAAACAAAATGCTAAAAAAAAAAACAACAGTAAATAAAAACAAAACAAC
The DNA here is from genome assembly GCF_029890125.1 of Rhinichthys klamathensis goyatoka. Taxonomy (NCBI): domain Eukaryota; kingdom Metazoa; phylum Chordata; class Actinopteri; order Cypriniformes; family Leuciscidae; genus Rhinichthys; species Rhinichthys klamathensis. The sequence continues at coordinate 4,052,271 of NW_026606822.1, forward strand.
CATCAACGTAATAAATGCACATCATACACAAACCCACTTTGTAACCCTCTGGTCTGTCATAAATATGAAATGAAAGCCAATGGAAGGTTCATTAAATTTTACAGGAATTTGTCATAATCCGAGTCACTCGAGCGACCAATGTTTCCTGAACTGCAGGCATTAGTCATCATAAAACGCAAATGGGCAATAAAAATCTTCAATCGACTGTAAAACCAGTGTAGATATTTGGCCGAGTCTTGCATGGATATCGGGTGGGAAATCGTGGTTTTATCGATCAGGTCGCACCATACCAGGTCTAACGGACAACATCATTGGCCGAGCAGGAGGTCGCATCATGTGTGGCCCGGGCATCATTTGCATAGGTCCGCCCATTGGTGGACGCATACCTGGACCTGAAAGAAATCCAGAAGAATTTAGATATTAAATTCAGATTGTTGTTGACGAGACACCCTTGACATGAACTTGGCTACATCTACATTTGATCTAGGCGGTCACCAATCTTACCTGGTCCTCCAGGCATCATGCCATGAGGAGGTGGACCCATCATGGGCATCATAGGAGGACCACCCATTGGTGGAGCTGGTAACATGCCAGGCCTCGGAGGTCCACCTGCAAAAAAAATATCTTATTCTTGGAACATAATCTTCAAAGGAAACACATGTGTTTTTATAGTTATGTAAAAAACTTGGAATATAATCAATTCATTAAAGTAAATTCTTAATTTATTGTTTGATGGATATTAGGGATGTCCCGATCAGGTTTTTTTGCCCTCGAGTCCGAGTCATTTGATTTTGACTATCTACCGATACCGAGTCCCGATCCGATTCTTATATAATACATAAAAAAAAATATAAGAAGAGAGAAAAAAACAGATCCAGGATGTTCCTTATTTTTTATTTAATTCAACTTATTTTAACATTCAACAATTCTGTTAACAAACAGAGCACTTCTGTGAGGTAGCTTGAACAATCAAGTAATAAATAACATAAAATCTTCACTTTTTGACTTTAGTGCAACAGTAAATATAGAAAAAGTCTAATATAAAAACGAATAGCACCTCAACTTAAAATACCCGGCAGGCATGTAAACAAAAAATAAAAATGTTTTAAAAGTGTATAAAAAAATAATGAGAATATATACACATTAGGGGTGTAACAGTTCACAAAATGTGCGGTTCGGTTCGACACGATACAGCAAAAAGAAAGAAATGCCAGAGAAATTTCCTATTTATTAAAAGAAAAACTATTTTTAAATAAGTTTGAGTTTTCCTACATCTTGAAACTTTCAGGTTTATAAATGGGGGTCATCTTTGAAGGATGAACAAATAATGTGTTGGTAATCACATTAAAAATAACATTTAAATATATATTTATATAATATTTGAGTTTTGAAGTGCAACATTAAATCCATATTCATTCACGGCACAATGTTTCTCCTGGTTTCCACGTCAGCGCTGTTTGATCTAATAGAGATCTACGGTTAATAACGGAGAAATGTGAATGCTTCTCACTAGATCTCGCAGCGATGTTATTACTTCAGTGGAGAATTCAAATGTTTTCTTCACTGGATATCTTAGCACAGTGTCGCTTGATCTCGCGCTGCACAGATGTTGCTGGTCCGAACTGATAAATGGTCCGTTAAGCACAATATAATGAGTAGCGAAGATTCGTTCCGCTTTCATTACGTTTGCCATTTGATGTTGCGCAGCGTTGTGGTGATCGCGCCAGCGCGGATTTTGTCTGCAGGAAAAATGGTCCTAGGAATCGTTCGGTTTGTATGCGTACCGAACCGGAAGCCTCGTACTGAAACGGTTCAATAATTACGAATACATGTACCGTTACACCCCTAATTTACATATATCCGAGTCCTGATCGGGAGGTAACCTCTGATTCCAATCGAGTCTGAAACCACGTGATCGGGCCCGATTTCCGATCGCGTGATCGGATCATCCCTAATGGATATGACAAAAAGCTAAAGAGCATGGTGACTGATATGATGCCAATATTTATATAATACAATCTAGTGTGGATAGATAGATAGTTTTATTTAATGCCATGTCAGCATCTAAGGCTATTTTCATGACAAAATGTCAATTACAAAAAACAAATATCATATAAATACAATAAAACCAAGCAAACAAACACAAGTCATATTATAAGGCATTATGTAATTAAACTAGATTTCCAGATATCCAAATACTGGATTAACAAGTATTGTTTCATTTTGTATTAGTGTTTCACAGAGGGGATTTTGGATCTCTTTTTATCACTCCATTAATAAGAAAATACTGTAGAAACTAATGTTAAAATATATTTCAGGCGAGTGATACATTAACAAACCCCGAATATAGATAATAGTGCAGAGAAAAATCATTTTGAGGAAACGCTTTTAAAAACATATCTATTGTTATTGAAATTTACAGACGCAAATAGATAGTGTAATGAAATAAACACTTGAATGTTTATTTTGGATGTTTCTTCTCCACTATTCTGAAAGATGATGTTATGGAAGCAGAATAGGCCAAAAGCTCAAAATTGACCAGGGCATTAAAAACAATGGGTCTCATTCACAAAGCAGGCGTGACATCTGCGTACAGACTTTTTCACGAACAAATCATGATTCATGTTAAATTATATAACTTGTATATTTTATATATAAAAATAAATACAAATTCATTTCATCATATAGTCTGATAGAAGAAAATATATATACGCAAATATACACTGAAGGGGTGGATTCCTGAACTCCATCTCTGTTTTGATCACATTATTAATCAATATCTATCCTTCAATATTTACAATGATTTGAATAAATTTTTTAGGTTTATGAGATTAGTCATTTTTAGCCTCATTTGTCTTGTAAGTGCTGTTGTTCCATGTTCATATTTGTAACTCTTCCTGCTGACTATGGCAGTCAAGGTTACAACAGGCCCTGTTAACAGGTCACAATTAAAGCATTTACTTTTCATCTGCTTCACCATAGAATAAAGAAAGAACGTTGTACAAGCCTCTGACTGTGAGAAAGTACATCTTATCACTATGTTTTGGAAATATTTGCTGGTCTAGCTAGAGCTCTGAAGACTTCAACCTTGAGGAAGCTATACGTGTGTCTCTCTCAAGACCCTTTCACACAGATATTCCGGAAAATACATGGATAAAGCGACCCGGGATTTGACCCGGGTTCATTTGATTTTGGTTCATTCACACTACCAGTGATTTTCCAGAATCAGAGAGTGCGTTCACACACAACCCATAAAAATCCCGTAAAGACACGTGACAATGTCTCAGCAGCGACTTAAGTTTGCTTATAAGCTGCGAAACCACGCTTGTGCATTTTTTTCTGATTCGATCATAAACTAGCGCATTAGGTATTGTTTCACTAGCTGGCGAACGATCCCGGCTTCAGCGTCATCATTAGGACACGGCATTGATTACGGCTTTTGTTCACACAGCGCGGGTTCCAGGACTGAACCCGGCAACGTTACTAGGTCCCCAACCCGGCATCAATCCCGGGTCGTGTTTGCGTTCACACAGAAGGCGTTCTGGCAATTTCCCGGGATCAACGCGCTGTGTGAAAGGAGCTTCAGTGTCTTTGTTACAGAATACGGCTCCCAAGAGTGCTGGAATGACCACATGACCAAGAGACCGGTATGATCAGAATCATGAAACTTGAAGTAATGACAAATAATTATTAAACTCTGTTAGAGAAGAATTACGGCTGTATTGGATTTGTGAGCAGAGCGGCCCACAAGCTCCTTGAATATGCTGATGATGAAACTTTTGATGGATTGCATTTCAGACTCCTGGTCTTCATTCATCATTACTGGTCAATTGGGTCTTAACTGTAAATCTCCTTGCAGCGCTTATGTGTACAGCTGGCTAATGAGAGGTCTGTGTAAATGGTCGTGTTTTATGCAAATGACTATCCTCATGGCACGCACGTAGCCGCTCATTTAGAAAACTCCACATTCATTAATGTTTGAATGCGGTTAAGCAAATCCATGCACATGTTGTGAATTAGGAGATTTTGTGAGAAGTTCTCCTGTGCGTACAAATATGAAATAATCCACACAATTATTAGTGAATGAGACCCAGTGGTTTTGCCTGTAAACTGACAAATAAGCATCGAGAACTACTTGGTAAGCTGTGCGACTGCTACGAAAGGCAGACAACATTTCAGAGCTCTGAAACTTACTAATATTTGGATGAGGAAGCAGAGATCCGCCAGGTGGAGGGGCTCCTGGGAACGCCGTGGGTGGGATTTTACCCTGCTGGAAGGCGGCAGCTGTAACACACAAAAAGTACTTTACACAGGAGCCTAATAAATTAGTGCTCAATCAACTCATAATTATATCAAGTATGCATATTATGTATAGATCAGTGGTAATGACTTGATAAACATGCATAAGAATATGATTTACTCACTTGTTTTGTCGATGAGACTCTGAGCCTGCTCCTCCATCCATTTCTGATAATAATCTTTCACATTTTCTTTATGTTTACGTCCACTGCAGTGTGTCTTTCTGACGGATGGCTGCAGAGATTAAATACATAAACAATGAACTTTTACACATATATAATAATGAATGTCATTTTAAATAGGTCACATTAAGAGTGCTAATCTTACCGAATCGTGTGTCAGGTAAGTGTCGCAATAATCACAGTAAAACCTGAAAGAGGGAGAAAAAATTGGTGTCACAAAAAAACTCACATTACACAAAAACAACGTAGTGGTACTTAGAGTACAGGGATGATACTAATGATAATTTCAGCTCATTAATAAATACCATAGTAAAGTACTGCCACGTACAAAAGTAACAAGTACCATGATTTTGTTGGACATAGGTATTACTATAGTCTTCTTGAAAGTAATTTAGAACACCATGTAAGTTATATATATAATACGGTAATATAATGGCATTGAAATTCAAGTGCAATGAATGGTATTTACATAGTAAGTTACTCTTTTGTTAATTCTATTTTCGCACATTTTTGTTAAAAACTGGATTCTACAGAAAAACGTTATTTAAAGCATTTAAACTGTGAATAAACATAACAAGCACACTAGTTCAAATCCATTGAAAAGCCGACTTAGCTTAGAGAGCTAACGTTAGCTCTTATCTGAGAAACGCAGCTGTGTTTGTAATGTAGTATTCTATAATGCCGAAATGTACACCAGATACGTTGATTAATCTTTCACGACCAAGACGTGTTGTTTGTTTGTATAATATATCGTAAATGTTTGTATGAAATAAACATAAAAGACACACTCACTTCGGCATTTTCACAGCGGAGCAGCGCGGGGCGAAAACCACCGGAAGCAGAACATGAGCGAATCCTTTTACGTCTTTGTTTGGGTTTGAGCGAACGCGCGCGTGCACGCACTGGCGCCACCCTGAGTTTGGGAGAGGATCACCCACTTCAAAAGCTCCAATTTCACCCCTAAATAAATACATTTGTGTTTGGATTTACCTTTATCAGTTATGACAGTTAGACTAATTTTCCTCCAAATAAATTTAAATGTAATACCTATAGAGTATGAAAAACTACATGTACAATGAGAATTTTTTATATATATATATATATATATATTAAAGCTGTAAAGTATTTATACATCATGGTAATATTTGTGTACTGTATTAATTGTTTATAGTCATAACTTTGGCCCTAAAAGACAAACATTTCTTTAGGGTGAAATATGACCCACCCAGACATGTTCTTTCCAGGCTTCATGAGATTCACCCAAGTGCTCTATAATCAATACTTATTTGTACCAATACTCTTAAGCTCAACAGATCAAGGACACGGCAGAATATAGTTTTATTCTGACAAAACATTTGCGAAAACTTTAACATCTTAAAGCGATGAGTATTTTGCCACATGTTTGAGAATCCATGCGGCTGCCATGATGTTTACTTGAGCAGCTTCAAGCAGTTCAACTTTAATGTTTTCTGTAATTCAAAGCTACAAAGTTCCACAAAAAAGCAAAACCATTGACCAAATGCCTGAAACACAATACAATGTCTAACAGGTTGCAACAACTTTTCCAATTCTTATATATTTTGAGCCTGAAGCAAGACAGTTCACAGACTTTCCTATAGTATTTTGTAGTAGTCAGTATTATGTGGCTTGAAAGTGTTTGAGAAACAGGATGTTGCAAGGTTAACAGTAAAAGAAAAAAATTCTTTTTTTTTATGAAAGCCAAGACTCACACTTTTGACAAACCGGATCATACATTTACACATATATTGCAGTTTCTGATTTATTGCAACAGTATATGTAAAAAAAAATGTGGTTGATCTGATTTGCCTTTTAACTCAACGAAAGCATTTATCACGCGATTACTCATTGCAAACAAATTTTGAAAGGGATTTTGATTGTAGCTGACAGACATGTGGGTCAAAATTTAATGCAAAGTACATTGAAGTAAACATGTAAACATTAAATAGCATCTGAGACACATTTTACTTCCTTAATGTAACATTACACCTAAATACTTAACTTTTTTTAAGTCGTTTTTTTTGTAGTGTGTTGATTGTGGTATTGTCTAATTATTTAATTGTAATGTGTTTGATTTGTCCCTTGTTCTGTGTTGTATTGTAAATTAGGACCCCCTCAAAAACGAGATGGTTCATCTCAAGGGGTTTATCCTATTCAATAAACATTTATATTTCCAATTGAACTAGGATATTAAATGACAGAAAAGTAAAAGGGGATAAAAAATCAGGCATCCACTTTTAATTTTGTCCTTTGGAACAACATGCTCAATAACAACAGGAACATCTATCAAGAAAGTAAATGGGTCCATTTTGATTTCATGTTGACTTAAACTTGCATCTGAGGTCAATGAAACTCTGCCATTGGTAAAAGTAAAATGGTGACTTGATAAAACATGAAAACCACATTTCTTTCCAAAGGATTACGATCCATTATCCAAGAATTCAGAATTATATTGCATTTTATTTAGATAGAGACTTGCATATAAGACATGATGCTTTTCTGTGCGGTTAGAACACATCATCACTTTCATATTTTCCGCAGCCATCTGTGAATGATGAAAACCGTTAATAATTACTAAATATAATTACAATAGTCCCTTTGAAATGATGCGAATGCTGCGGGAAGTCCCAGGAAGTCATCATCCTCATTCGATGCATCTTGAAAACCCATTTGACATCCTGTGGCACAAATCAATGTCATCCGGATTAAATACAGTGACGTGACCAATACATCACCAAAAAACCAAGTCCTTTCTGCTCGTCCTCCCGGAAAACCACAGCGGCGTTAGTCAACATGCCAGCCCTGCCGATACGCCGACCAGCTGTGGCACATCTGTCTCTAAACAGTCCTCATAGGTTCGATTTGGGTGCCGTGTTGACAGGGATGGCTCTGAGCTCTGTCCGCATGCACATGTACTCGCCAATGACTGCCATGAGGGCCATGCAGGCCACGTTGACCAACCACCATGACAGGGCAGCTGGGAGGTGGGCGTTATAGATCCAGCAGCCGATCATGTGGAAGAAATGCACTGTTACGGTGAAGTCCAGACACTGCTTTCCCCGTCGGATGAAGAACCACAGGCCAAGAGCACTGAGAAAGAGAAACAGAGCCAAGAATGACTTAAGATGGTGGATAAAAGTGAGATAACTGTCTGAAATAAGAGACATTAATATTAACTTACCATGTGAGAGAATTCAGAATAAATGCCATCATGGATAAGCGGCCTTGTGTTGTTGAAAACCCAAGAACCTTGAAAGAAAGTCAACTAGTTATTTGTAGGGCTGGGTTGATGACAATATCAATTTTAATTTTGATGAACCAATATTGATTTTTAAATGCCAAGATCGATCTATTAGTCTACGCTGTTCTCATCTAAAAATCACGATAAGCTTTGTGATTTGTTATTTTTGATAAGAACCACAAAGCCTTAGATTTCAGATCCTGTCAATTTTATCCTGAAATACAAACAAAATTGATGCTCTTTTATGTGGCGTGAGAGAGATCGCTGTAGTGCTAATCATAAACCAAACATCTCTTCATTTTTACTGGAACTTATAGCATTAAAAAAACATTAATGATCATCATATGGTATGATGAAAGCAACAGTTCAGCTTGCTAAAATCTATCATGTCTAATGTAATCGCTCAATCAGTGTTTCACCCTGGGAAAGACGTCAATAAAACAGCTTGTAAACAATATGTGCATTACATTTACTTCAAGAAAGCCATGATTGTTGTAACTATTTCATCCAGCTCTATTTGGACAGGTTCTTACCTCATAACTGAATATCTGGTCAAGTGATCTACTGGTATGGACCAAACCATCAACACCAGCTAACCAGAGACCCAAGAAGCTGTAGTAGATGCACTGCATGAGAACAATCTGAGAGATGATGAGGATCGGATCCCAAATGTAGCTGCGGAAATGACTGCCCATCTCGCAGGAGAAGAGGGGGGCAACACAGGTCCCCACACCGGCTGGAGGGGAGGGTTAACTGGAGCCCCAAGAATTGCGTTTCAACCTGTCAATGCCAAAAACAATAACAGTGCAGAATTCAGTTTGTTTGTCAGACCTCCACACTTCTGAGAATACCATGGTAGATCTCCAAAAACGTGGCATTTCTTTCTTAGTAACCACGAAAACGTAGATAAGCTTATTAAAACAACCCAGATAAAGTGAAATCAATTTTAGTGAGACAAATACCCACCGCTGGTCAACCTTATTAGGCAACATACGCACTAGTTAGCATTCAAACATTCTACAGTCAAGAATAATAATGTGTTATCTTCAGTATTTTATAGTTATATAAATATAATTATTATAATTTATTATAACAAACAAGCAAGTATATGTAAAATACCGCGGCGAACAGACTGTTTATTAGCATTCGCTGGCTAAAACAGCGATAACTAGCGACTTTGTTTACGTCCGTCTGTGAGTATTATAATGGGATGAAAACACAAACCCTGATTAAGACACATCCGTAACACGATCCTGAGCTCAGTTGGGCGGCTGACAGTTTAAAATTAAGGATAGGGAACGCTATATGTTAAGGCTAATAATAGTAATTTCAACCGGATGCGAAACTTTGAGCCGATGTTCAGAGCTTGACGTCATCATCTGTGTGTCCAGCGGCGCAGATTCGATACATCACCAAACTTCACATCATTTCTTTTACTGTCTATGATCAAAACAGATAATGCCGCTCTTCGATGGAACAAATAATGGGGGAAATGATTACATTGAGGTTCAGTTAATGTCATTTCTGGAAATTATTATTCTATTTCTCCTTATTTGACTTGCTTCACTTGTTTTATAATTGCATTATAAAACTAGAAAATGAAAGTTTGAATTTTGATTTGACAATTTGGAAGTTTAAAACCGTTTGAAAGTGTGTGTCCTGGTGGTTTCACAGACGGCCAGGATAAGTTAAATTATACGGAATCCCTGAACCGCAAAAAAATAAATAAATAAAAGATTAAAGTCGAAACATTACGAGAATAAAGTCGTAATATTTTGATATATTTCAAAATATATCAGTGCAAGTTGCTCTCGGTTAGGGTTGAAACATGCATTTTAGTCTGGGACTAGCTTAAGCCTTGTCTGTGAAACAGTTTGAAAGCAGTTTTATATGCTGCGTGGACCGGTGTTCTGAGTGGTTGCTAGGTTGTGAGTTTTGTGTTTTGGGTGGTTGCTAGGTTGTGAGTTTGGTGTTCCGAGTGGTTGCTAGGTTGTGAGTTTGGTGTTTTGGGTGGTTGCTTGGTTGTGAGTTTGGTGTTCTGAGTGGTTGCTAGGTTGTGAGTTTGGTGTTTTGGGTGGTTGCTAGGTTGTGAGTTTGGTGTTTTGGGTGGTTGCTAGGTTGTGAGTTTGGTGTTCCGAGTGGTTGCTAGGTTGTGAGTTTGGTGTTTTGGGTGGTTGCTAGGTTGTGAGTTTGGTGTTCCGAGTGGTTGCTAGGTTGTGATTTTGGTGTTCTGAATGGTTGCTAGGTTGTGAGTTTGGTGTTTTGGGTGGTTGCTACTAGGCTGCTTATAGATAGATGTATGTCAAGCCAACATTACCGCTTCAAGACCTCATAAAGATAGGCCACGGTGTGGTTATGCCAATGACATTATAGTTTTTTATAAACATTTTTAAAGATTTTGTTTTCACTTGCTGGCATTCTGAAAGTTCACAGTTGTTATCTTTGACTTATTGGTCATATTTTAAGGCCAGTGTACCACTTCTGTAAAACGGAGCTTCCTCTTGTCTCGCTCATCTCTTGGTTCACCCATCAGTTGGTTTGGTTTGTCGCTAGAATGAAAAACAAGACCTGAGCCTGAGAAAAAAAAAAAAACGTTTGACCCTTATAGTAGCTTAGTCTGGAACTGGATGCATATCTTACTCAACATGTATCTCAGTAAATTGGTAGTTTGTGACCATAATGTATTTTGAGTCAGGCATTATAATCCATCTTCATATTAATCTTGATGATATACCAGTTTGCATACATGTTATTGTCAGTCCAGGAAAGTTAATTATTGGTTAAATGGAAAATTTAAGTCATGTGTTAAATGCAAATCTTTACTGTCATAAAAGCACATAACTCTATAGTTTGGTACAGCTATGTGTTATGTAAATTTGCTGGATATAGTTTGTTAGCTAAATGTATAGGAATTTTTATTGTAATACACAAAGTCTGTCTAACCTAACACGTGTACAGTTAAAGAAAAATAATTATGTTTTGAACCAAGAAAATGAAGCCTATGGACTATTATGCTTTTTTGCCTATTATTTCAATGTTTTAGCACATTTTTCCCAATTGTCATTACTGAAGTATTAGCAGTTAGCACTGTAATGAATATTGGTGTGTTTTGTTCAAAACTGGTTCTGTTAAATTGTCCCGTTTTAATCTATTTACTAGCTTGTTGTTTGCTGTGCATTTCAATGACATGACAAGTCTAACAAACCATCCAATGCTTATCCTACAGCCACATCAGGCCACAAAATGTTTTTATTACGTTCAAAAGAAAGAGATCTTTGAAGTAGCTGTCCATATTTGAACTCACAGTGGTGAATTCACTGTACAGCTGTGTCATATTACATTCGGCATTTTGCTTGGCTGCTGTGTGAGAAGCTGGTTATCAGCTAACTTCCTGTTACTCAATTCAGCAAAAACTGAGATGATAGCTATTGAACCAACTAGATTAGGTCATTTGTATGACAATTTTACTCTGTCCATTGATGATTCAGTCATTCAGTGCAAGGATAGAGTAAAGAATCTTGGGGTAGTTTTTGATCGGTCACTGTCATTTGATTTGCATATTAAAGAGGTGACCAAAGTAGCTTTCTTTCATCTCCGAAAAATCGCAAAGATTAGATCAATACTGGCACGGAATGATGCTGAGGCCCTTATTCATGCCTTTGTTATTATTGTAATGTATTGTTCTCGGGGCTGCCTAAGAAAAGTTTGCGAGGTCTGCAGATGGTCCAGAATGCTGCAGCTCGTATTCTGACTGGATCATCTAAATACATGCATATAACTCCTGTGCTGGCCTCACTGCATTGGCTCCCTGTTCAGGCTAGAGCTGATTTCAAGGTTTTGTTGTTAACATACGAAATAGTGAATGGCCTCGCACCATTAAATCTGTCTGATCTTTTAAATTCTTATGTGCCTACTCGGTTGCTGCGCTCCCACGGGACAGGACTTCTGACTGTACCAAAGGTTAGGAAGAAAACGGTTGGTGAGCGAGCCTTTCCGTTTCGTGCTCCAACACTATGGAACAGTCTTCCGACAGATATTAGACTGGCATGTTCGATTGAGGTTTTTAAATCTAAGCTTAAGACCTACTTATTCGCTGCTGCGTATGAGTCCTAAATGTTCAGTTATCTCTTTTTGTATTGTGGTATTACTTTTTTACTGTCTCGATGTACTGCGAGGGACTGGTAACCTGTTTGGAGTGTACCTCGCCTTTTTTGTCGTCAAAGTGGGATGGGATTGTGGGATTGGCTGTAGCCCCCGGTGGCACTGTGCGCTAGGTGGGATGGATGGATGGATGTCTCGATTTTCTTTTTTTATTGTATTGTGTGTATTTGACCTATATTCTGTTTGTAAAGCACTTTGATTGAAAGCGCTCTATAAATAAATGTATTATTATTATTATTATTATTTGCATTTCAGCACAAAAAACAGTCTTATTTACCAGTCACACACTATCCAACTTAACCAGGGGCCGGTTGCATAAACTGCTAAGACAAGTTAGAAATCTTTTTTTTTTTCTATAAGACAGTTACATAGATTGGTAACATAGATTGGTCTCTAATTGGCTTTATGCACAGCTTCACTACTTCCTGAACTTCAGCCAGCTCCTTTGTTTCCTGTCTGCCATTATTGGACAAACTGATTAATCCAACCTGGATTAATCAGTTTGTCCAATAATGGCAGACAGGAAGCAAAGGAGCTGGCTGAAGTTCAGGAAGTAGTGAAGCTGTGCATAAATCCTCTTTGATACCGAAAAGACTGATTACCCCAAACTAACTGCTAGTTGGTCAGACTAGTTCTTAAAGGGATCGTTCACACAAAAATGAAAATTCTGTCATCATTTACCAAACCTGTATGAATTTCTTTTTGTTGCTGAACAAGAAGATAGTAGAAGATTGCCTTCCATAGTATTTTGTTTTCCATACTATGAAAGTCAAAGGGGCCCATTAATTGTTTGGTTACCTAAATTCTTCAAAATCTTCTTTTGTGTTCAGCAGATCAAAGAAACGCATACAGGTTTGGAATAACTTGAGGGTAAGTTAAAGATGACAGAATTGACATTTTTGGATGAACTTTAAGACACAAGACGCGTCCCAATTCGCATACTTATGCACTACTCTAATCCGATTTGTAGTATATTTAGTGCATGTAGTGTGTTCACAACGAAAATTCAGAAAAGGAAAAAGTGCACTTTAAATACCCAGATAATACACTTAATTACCCGATAAAAAGAAGTGTGAAATGTTGGACACTTCATGCACTCAACTGTTGCAGCTTTAATTAGCAGAGGGAGAGCGGCTATCGGTCTCCAATGTTGAATGACAAAATAACCTTGTAAAATTCATACACTACACGGTTGAGTACATAGTGCATACAAACATAGTGTATGAGTGTATAGTGCATCATTTGGGACAGAACTAGTCTCTTAACATATAAATGGCTATATTTATTCAACTGGACCCAGGTGCGGTATAGCATTGCGCTTTGGCTAAAGTAATTGTTATTCTGTCCAGTGCAACATGCCTCATTGCTGTGCAAATAAGACTTAAAATGGAATGCACCATATTTACAAAACTGCACAATTATGTTTGAAAAGTGATGTTTGTGTCCATTTTCCTGTGATCACGGCAGCAGTAATTCATCAAATGATGGAGAAGAGCATTATAACTGGGCATATTTCCAGACACACAGTGTTGACTAGTGCTGTTTCTGCACTGTAAAGAGCTGATTCAGGTGCATGGACTGCAGTAATGTCAGATTGGACTGGCCTGCAACATCCCCCACAATGTAGTGGTCAGAATAAGAATGCAAAATGAAAAATTGCATTGCACAATTTTGTGTTTTTATGCTGTTACATAGTTCCTTTAGTCAATCAGATGCTAAAACAACTCCAACGTACGCTCCCCTTCTTAGTAAATTCCCCCCTCAAGTCTTAGTTGCTATTGAACTTGTGTTTTCTCCGTGATTGGTCCCGGACCGTGCTGGCTTGGGCTGGTTGAGGAGGCTTTACAGAGCATGAATCGCTGAATGATATGAATCAGTGTATCACGGAAGCGCTGGATGCGGAAGGCATACACTAGCGGGTTGAGTGCGGAGTTGATGTGTGACATAAAGATGCCCACATAAAAAGCACTCTTGGGCACTGTGCATGTGGGCCAAAAAAACACAAAACAGTTCATGATATGAAGTGGCAGCCAGCAGAGCGCAAAGAGAAACAGAACTAGTGCTAACGACTTTGCAAGTTTCAGCTCTTTGCGGTAGTACTTGCTGGAGTCGCAAGTGGCCTCGGCTCGACGGTTGAGCTGGCGTTTGATCACGCGGAAGATCTCGGCGTACAGGCCGATCATGATGGTCAGGGGAACCACCACCCAGACGAAGAAGTTGAAGTAGACCATATAATCCATGCGCATGACGTTGGTGAACTGGCATTGGATGGGCGTCGTACTGACATTTCCAGGTGGACTGCAGTGCCAGCCGGCCATAGGCACTAGGCCAGTCAGAAAAGAGATGAGCCAGCACAAACCCACAGCTACCCACGCCCGCCTCTGTGTAACAATGATGTTGTACCTGCCAAAACAATACAAATACAATTACTTTTTGAAACCAATATATCAGCAAACGGCGATTCAAGTGTTGTTCTGTAAATGCATTGCTCACATCTAAGTGCATTCACATTCAAGTTTTTTTTACAAAGTACTATAGTAATAATACACAGCTAGACATTTTCTGAATGGGAGGTTAGTTGCTCATTGATGTCTATATTATTCTCTTTATAGATATGGATTGGTGTGTGGAGTCTTTGGACTTTTTTACCCAGACGTATCATCCAGACTAGACGATAAAGGTAAGTCCAAATGATTTCGAATTATTATTATTGGTGTTTGTTATTAGGGGCCAAGCATTGAAAGTGTGTAGGCAGTGGCACCTCGTGAAATCGTTGGTGTTCTTATTCTTATTCTTCTTCCATTTCTTCTTCTTCTTCTTCTTCCGTATGGAAGTCTATGGCAGTCAATAGAACTGCTTGCGGGAAAGTTATGAAATTTGGCACACTGATAGAGGACAGTCTGAACACTCACCATAGCAAATTTGGAGTCTCTAACTCAATCCCTCTAGCGCCACCAACTGTCCAAAGTTTCACTCAAGTTTATAACTTTTGAACCATAAGGGCTACAAACAAAATTCTACTGATTCCTTGGCTCAAGGCGATTCGATTGCATTATTTTTGGTTATAACTTGTCCAAAAATCATAAAAGTGGTCTTGTTAGATTCAGGGCCATTTTGGGCGTCGGCCATTTTGAATTTTGTACTAAAATGCTGTATTTTATGAGCGAATGAACGGATGGGTCTGGTTGACTTATTTTCAGGGGAGTCATCTCCTTAGATTCCTGAATCCTTGCCGAGTCCAACGATACCAAACATGCTAGGTTTCGCCTTACGCTTTGTGTAGCGTTGTGATTTAGCGCTTAAAAAACATTTACCAATATCTTCGAAACCGTTAGACCGATCGAGACAAAACCACCATAGGAATTTTGGAAACATATGTCGTTGGCCATATGCTGGTGCCCAAATGTCAAAATATTAATAGTAAGTGGCGAGAAAATGCAAACAAAGTCAGGTGTGGGTCATTTGTTATATGTTTTTATACATATAAATGTCTATAACTCCAAAACGAAATGAGATATTTTCACCGAATTTGACACACACATGTATGGGCTCACTATGAGGACACATAAAAAAATGGTAGGATTGTGCCTCTTGTTGGCGCTATAATAGAACAAAACATGAAATTGCCATTGACTTCAATACAGTTTTGTGATATAAAATGCTATACTTAATGAATGCATTGGTGTAACATTATGAAACTCAGTATGTGTCATCAGCACCATGCCCTGAAGGTAATCAAAATATTTAGAGACAGTGCCACCTTTTGGTTAAAAGTTATAACAAAATGTCCAAAAATGCTAATAACTTTTGAATAAATATGCCTATTGTAATGACACTGGTCTTAATTTGGGTCACGCCGAGAACATAGATACCAGGTTTGCCGTATTTGGCCGAACTTCCTGTCCGCCAACTTGGTTTTCATTCAATACCTACTTTTTCAAACTCCTCCAAGACTGTTCGTATCATTTCCAGACTAAAAGTTATGGATTTCGTGTTGATAGACGAAACCGTTTTCATATATTGCAGCAGCAAAGTTCAGGCATGCTGCCAAAAGGACTATTCAGGCTTTATCTCTGCAATGCCTCGACACCATATTGACACCAAACTTTGTATGTGTCATTGTCACTTCACTCTGACCACATCACATCAATAACTGCGCCACCTATTGGTCGAAAGTGATAATCCATTAAATCATATTTTTAGTTACTGTATATATTATTTGTTACGGTTGTGACGTAATGCAGCTATGTTGTTTCTGCTGTTGTTGCTGCTGTCTCCTTCTCCTTTAGGATTGGTCCTGGATCTAATGCAACGCTATGGGTGGTTGGATCAGAGAAGAGGCCTGGACTATAAATTCCCCGGAATTCCTGTAGAGGGTGCTCTCTGCCTCTTTGATTGCCCCGGTGTTGTACTGTGTGTTTGTCAGCCGGTGAAAATGAAGCCCAATCGTGTGATTTATGTGCTCCTAGCTTGTGTTAGCAGAGTATTGTGTAACTACTTTGATACTGTGTGATTTGTACCCAGCACACCAGTGCCCGTGATCGTGTCTGTATGTTTATGATTAATTTGAGAAGCCGTAGGGGGTGAGTGCCTTGTTTTCTTTGTAGGCCGAAAGGCCGTTATTTTTCTCCTGGTTATTGTGCTAGTTAAGGAGATAGGGTATTTCATTGTATGTTTTGTTTCTTTTATTTGATTCACAGGAAAGGTAGCTTTCGTGGGAAAGTTAGTTCTGTTTGGTTTATTGTTTTGGCATTAGCTCACCCCTGAAGATCTTGCTTCTACTTTTCCCCTGTTTGTTTGATTCTTTGATTCTGTATTTTCAAGATATTGTTTTATGAATGTCAACACAATGCGGCCCTGAAAACAACTCAGAGGGCAAGAAAATAGCAATAAACTCAAGCTAACTAAAGGAATTGGTTTTGTTGTTTATGTTACACCCTGACCTAGACCAGGGATCGTAACATAAATTGGGGGCTCGTCCGTTGCATATCAATGAAGGTAATTGATATTAGTTTCACATGCATTTGTTGCCTGGTAATTTTCCTTGGGTGCGGGACGAATTGGAGGAGTGTAAGCATGGAATTTGATTTAACGTCATTTACGTTGTCTCCTACCACGGAGGAATTTAATAAATGTCGTAAAGCTGATTTGTTACAAATTGCAGATTTCTTTAATATTGTTGTTCCTAGGGAGGGGCGAAAACAAGTTGTTAAAGAGAAGTTGTATAGCAAATTGGTGGAGGCTAGAATTTTGCCTGATGAATCTGTGGAGGGAGTAACTGGGACGGGTGCTGAGGCAGCAGTTGATGGAGATACCTTTTCTTTTCCTAGCATAGATCCTAGTCATTCCCGATTTGATCCTATGCTAGCTATTAAATTGAAAGAGTTGGACTTGCAGTTAAAAAAACAGGATTATGATGCACAGCTTCTTCACTTTCGGACTCGGGAGTTAGAGGCTGATAGCAAATTTAATTTACGCAGGTTGGAACTACAAGCCAAATTGCCACCTAATGTGCCTGTGCCTGTGCCCAGATCTAGACCACCATCTCCTCGTTTGCCAGTTTCACCTGCACCGAATCAAAGTCTACCCATTACCTCCTCTGTTGGTGCGTCTGTGACCAGCTTTGATGTGAGTAAATACATTACACTTGTTCCTCCTTTCAGAGAGACGGAGGTAGACTCGTATTTTGTCGCTTTTGAGCGCATAGCAGCTACATTACATTGGCCAAAAGAGTTGTGGTCGCTGTTATTGCAATGTAAATTAGTGGGTAAAGCTCAGGAAGTGTGCACATCTTTACCTATTGAACAAAGTTTGAATTACGATACTGTTAAAGCTGCTGTTTTGAGAGCATACGAATTAGTACCTGAAGCTTATCGTCAGAAATTCAGAAACCATCAGAAAATTTCCAGTCAAACATTTGGCGAGTTTGCTCGCGAGAAAACTGTGTTGTTTGACAAATGGTGTGCCGCAAGCAGAGTTACAACATTTGAGCAATTACGCGAACTCTTGTTGCTAGAGGACTTTAAAAGTTGTGTTTCAGAGGACATCGTGGTGTATCTGAATGAGCAGAAGGTCTTATCCGTGACTAATGGCGCTGTTTTGGCAGATGAATTTGTGCTCACGCACAAAACTGTTTTTACTCCGTCTGTGTGTAGAGAGAAACATGGTTCATCTGTTGAATTTCCTGTGAGAAACGATTCAAGGGTTTTTTTTAAGGGTAAGGGAAAACGAGAGAATAGAGAGGCAGCCTCGAGTGTGTTTCGTAATACAAATGTGGCTCGTGAGGGAGAGAGGCGCGTGTGTTTTTTCTGTCGTGAGCCGGGTCATTTGATTGCAGATTGTAAGCGCTGGAATCAGAATAAACCATCTGAGAAACCAAAGGGAGTTGCTCTAGTTCATATTGCGCCCTCTGCGTGGAACTTTATTAATCCGCATACAAACTTATACTGCCCATTTATTATGAACGGTTCAGTATCTCTCTCAGGTGAACAGGGACACTTGAAGCCGATTACGATCTTGCGAGATACTGGTTCGGTTCAATCTTTTATTGTGGAGAGCGCGCTCGATTTCTCAGAACGGTCATACTGCGGATCTAGCGTGCTAATCCGTGGCATTGAACTCGGTTGTGTTAAAGTTCCCTTGCACTCTGTTTACCTCCAATCTGATTTGTTCACTGGAGTTGTAAGTTTGGGAGTACGTGCTCAGCTTCCAATAGAAGGAGTAGGTTTGATATTAGGCAACGATATTGCTGGTGGTAAGGTGTTTCCTCAGCCCATTGTTGTGGACAAGCCAGAGGTGTCTGGGTTTTGTGAGCGGGTTGATGTGGGCCAAAAGTTTCCTTCTGTTTTTACTGCTTGTGCGGTAACCCGTGCTCAGGCTAGGAAGTTTGATGATGTTTTAGATGTGTCTGAAACCTTTATGACTGATAAAGTTGACAGAGGGGAATGTGCGCAGGATGTTTCTCCTAAGGGGTGTGATTTCGACCAGGATGTTGCAGTCCAGTTTGAGTCTTTGTGTGGAACCGGCAAAGAACAGCTGGCGGCTGCGCAGAAAGCTGACCCGTCTCTAGTCAAATGTCTCACTGAGGCTGTACAAAAAGATGAAGTAGTAGATAAGGATGTGGCTTATGTTTGGGAGGATGGAGTGCTTATGCGTAAGTGGTCTCCATCAGAGAAGGATCTGAGCTGGAAGACTGTTTTTCAGGTAGTGGTTCCTCATAATTATCGTGAACAGATTTTGTGTTTAGCTCATGATCATGCTCTCTCTGGCCACCTGGGAGTAAACAAGACTTTTAGTCGCATCCTTCACTATTTTTACTGGCCTGGCTTGAAAAAATCGGTTTCAGAGTACTGCCGTTCTTGTCATGTGTGCCAGCTAGCTGGTAAACCTAATCAGGGAATTCCTAGTGCTCCTCTCCATCCTATTCCAATTGTGTCGGAGCCATTTGAGAGAATTATTATTGATTGCGTCGGTCCATTACCTAAGACTAAGTCTGGATATCAGTATTTGCTGACTCTAATGTGTGCTGCTACTCGGTATCCCGAGGCGATTCCTATGCGTACCATTAGGGCTAAGAATGTGACTAAAGAGCTAGTCAAATTTTTCTCTACATTTGGTATTCCTAGAGTGATACAGTCGGATCAAGGTACAAATTTCACCTCCAAGCTGTTTTCTCAGGTTCTGGACTGTTTGTCAGTAAAGCATAAACTTTCTAGTGCTTACCATCCAGAGTCACAGGGAGCACTGGAACGCTTTCATCAGACCCTGAAAAGTATGTTGCGTACGTACTGTTTTGAAACTGGGAAAGATTGGGATGAGGGTGTTCCCTTGGTCATGTTTGCGGTACGAGAGACCGTTCAGGAATCCTTGGGTTTTAGTCCTGCCGAATTAGTGTTTGGGCACACTGTGCGGGGCCCGTTAAAACTGTTTCGTGAACAGTTGCTGGCAGAGACAACCCCCCAAACTAGTGTACTTGAGTATGTGAATTCGTTCAGAGAACGCCTACACCGAGCTCGTGAAGTGGCACTTTCGGAGTTGGGCCGCACTCAGGTTAAAATGAAGACCCGCTTCGATAAAAAGAGTGTCTTTAGAAGTTTTCAGGAAGATGATTTGGTGCTTGTCTTTCTTCCTCTTCCAGGGTCGCCATTGCAGGCAAAGTTCTCAGGTCCCTACACCATCAAGCAGAAATTAAGTGACACTGATTATGTCATTAATACGCCTGACAGAAAACGAAAGACCCGAGTGTGTCACATTAATATGCTAAAAGCCTATGTAATGAGGGATGTAGTTCAAAAGGATGATGTTCAGAATATGCAAAAAAACACTGATTCCATCTCTCCTGCTATGGCAGCCGTATACTGTCCTGAGGATGATGGGCTGCGAATGCGAGATGTATCGTGTGCTCGGTTGGACAATTCCAAGCTTTTAGTGGATTTAAAGTCTCATCTGTGTTACTTGAGTGAAGCTTGTCAAAGTGATGTTATTGCGCTCATTAAAAAGTTCCCTGCTTTTTTTTCTGATGTGCCAAGTCAAACTACAGTGTTGGAGCATGATATTGATGTGGGTGATTGCTCTCCTATTAAGCAGAATTCCTATCGTGTAAACCCCATCAAGAGAGAAATAATGCAAGAAGAGACTGCATATTTGTTAGAACATGGTTTTGCTGTGCCAAGTTCCAGTTCATGGAGCTCACCCTGTCTGTTGGTGCCTAAATCAGATGGCAAATTTCGATTCTGCACCGATTACCGCAAGGTAAATTCCATAACGAAACCCGATTCCTATCCTTTACCAAGGATGGATGATTGCATTGATAGGGTTGGCGCTGCAAAGTTTGTGACTAAGCTCGACCTGTTAAAAGGTTATTGGCAGGTACCTTTGACCGCCAGGGCTTCAGAAATCTCTGCCTTTGTTACACCTGATCACTTCCTAGAATACAAGAGGATGGCTTTCGGGATGCGAAATGCACCCGCCACTTTCCAACGCCTGATGAGGATAGTGCTGGCTGGGTTAGGAAACTGTGAGGCATACCTGGATGACATTGTCGTTTGTTCATCTGACTGGGAGCAGCATCTAACAAATCTGTATTCAGTTTTTCATCGACTAAGTGATGCATCGCTTACTTTAAATCTTGCTAAATGTGAGTTTGGTAAAGCTGTTGTGACATACCTTGGGAAATGTGTGGGTCAAGGGCAAGTGCGTCCTGTTAATACAAAAGTTGAGTGTATTATTGATTTTCCCGTTCCTAAAACGAAACGAGAGTTGCGCCGCTTCTTGGGAATGACCGGGTATTACTGTGCTTTTTGCAAGAACTTTGCTGAAGTTGCATCACCCCTTACCAACTTACTGAGTCAATCTAGAGTGTTTGAGTGGACTTCAGAGTGTCAGTCAGCTTTTGATGCGGTTAAAACGTTGCTGTGTAGTGCCCCAGTTCTATCAGCTCCAAATTTTTCACAACCATTTAAATTGGAAGTCGATGCGAGTGAGGTGGGAGCAGGGGCAGTCCTTATTCAGGAGGATGCTGTGGGAATTGATCACCCGGTATGTTATTTTTCAAGGAAATTTACGAAATCGCAGCAACATTACAGCACAATCGAGAAAGAGGCTCTTGCGCTGTTGCTTGCACTTCAGCATTTCGAAATTTATCTTGATGCTTGTAATGTCCCTATCCTGGTGTATACTGACCACAATCCCCTGGTTTTTCTTTTTCGAATGTCAAATTCGAATCAAAGACTGATGCGCTGGTCTTTGTTGATACAAGGTTTTAACTTGGAAATTCGGCACAAGAAGGGGTGTGAAAATATACTTGCTGATGCCTTGTCACGTGCGCCATGTTAATTTGGGGATTAAGAATTGTTTTGGTGGTTACAAATAATAATTTGTAATTTTAAGGGTGGGGGTGTTACGGTTGTGACGTAATGCAGCTATGTTGTTTCTGCTGTTGTTGCTGCTGTCTCCTTCTCCTTTAGGATTGGTCCTGGATCTAATGCAACGCTATGGGTGGTTGGATCAGAGAAGAGGCCTGGACTATAAATTCCCCGGAATTCCTGTAGAGGGTGCTCTCTGCCTCTTTGATTGCCCCGGTGTTGTACTGTGTGTTTGTCAGCCGGTGAAAATGAAGCCCAATCGTGTGATTTATGTGCTCCTAGCTTGTGTTAGCAGAGTATTGTGTAACTACTTTGATACTGTGTGATTTGTACCCAGCACACCAGTGCCCGTGATCGTGTCTGTATGTTTATGATTAATTTGAGAAGCCGTAGGGGGTGAGTGCCTTGTTTTCTTTGTAGGCCGAAAGGCCGTTATTTTTCTCCTGGTTATTGTGCTAGTTAAGGAGATAGGGTATTTCATTGTATGTTTTGTTTCTTTTATTTGATTCACAGGAAAGGTAGCTTTCGTGGGAAAGTTAGTTCTGTTTGGTTTATTGTTTTGGCATTAGCTCACCCCTGAAGATCTTGCTTCTACTTTTCCCCTGTTTGTTTGATTCTTTGATTCTGTATTTTCAAGATATTGTTTTATGAATGTCAACACAATGCGGCCCTGAAAACAACTCAGAGGGCAAGAAAATAGCAATAAACTCAAGCTAACTAAAGGAATTGGTTTTGTTGTTTATGTTACACCCTGACCTAGACCAGGGATCGTAACATTATTATTCAGCTATTTTGCCTAAAATCATCTTAAAATGTCTTTAATTGCTCCTTGCTGTAGTTGGTCTGACACTCCCAGCCATGTTGGCATGTCTTATCGTCTTCTTGCGCTTGCGATAATTCTTCCGATAATTGCTGCTTGAAGCTTTATTTATTATTATGTCTGCAGTACAAATGGATGAGTTACACTTGCCTTAGGTACATTTGCCTAAGTGCATTTTCTAAATGAAAATAAACTTGTTATTTATTAGATATAAATGATGTATTTTAATATATTTTAATACATTTAATTCACCGTTCCTCACAAATGTGTTACATAAGCACATGCCATCAAACATCAGGCAAATGAGTGGTTAGGTACGCTGCCAAAATACTATCAGACCAGTGAACATCATTCCCTTTGACAGACAGCAGGGGTTTAATTTAGTTAAAAGCCTTGCATTACACCACCACATTGATTTGCATTAAAGAAAGCAACAGATATATTGCGGTCCTGCTGTCTGGCCAAGGAACATGATAAAACACAACTGATGCATTAAAGGTAAAGTTTAATCTCTATGTGACAAAATGCACATTTTAGAAATAGTTCTGACTGTGACACTTAATTGTATGAGAAACTCTCAAAGCTTCGTTGCTTATAGAACAATTATTATTAAATTAAACTATGTATTGTTTTTTATCATAAAGCCATTGCATGGTAGCAATAAGCCTTGAGGCTGTGCATGACAATCATTTTATGTTAAATTATTGCTTTGTGTAATGCAAAAGTCATTTTATTGTGACACAGTTGGCAAAATGCTTTTTATGCACCATGCATACGTAACGTCCTAGAAATCTAAAGCCAGTTAACTAGCATAACATTTGACATTTGTGATTTCTCTTTATTACTGTGCACTAATGAATAGACATAGTAAATATGTTTGTGCATCACCCTGATACGGTTTATTTAGAAGAGGGATTCACAAATGTACAGCATGATATATTAGGTTAATATTTTTATAATTTAACAACACATTTACATGTTCAATGGTCTGATGTTGGTTAATGGTCACATGACATATACAGGTAAACATACACACTTTTTATGCTGTAATTAAGTATTATTAAATGTCAAATATTGAATCTTTAATCAGTAAGTGTTTCAGACTCACCTGGTGGGGATTTTGACGCGCAGGAATCGGTCGATGGCGATGGCCAGCAGGGACAGTATGGAGCTTTGGGTGATGATGACGAGAAGGCACGAGATGAAGAGGCAAGTGTAAAACTGTGTGGTGAGACCCAGGCTGATGACCACCGCAAGCGGAATGACAAGAACGCCGACCGCTATATCGGCCAGCGCCAGAGAGACAATAAAGCAGAAGGTCGGGTCTCTAAGACCCTGGTTCATGCACACCACCAAGACCACCAGCACGTTCCCAAGCACCGATGCCAGGGCGATAGTGCTCTCGATGGAGATGTACATCAGGTCCGCTTTCTCCCAACTCTCAGTTACTGTGACCGTTGACATCTTCGTCATCTGTAGCAGTTGTTCCTGTTCCATTGGGTCTTCTACAAGAGGTCCTCAAATGCTGGTATGTTCTCTCATTTTATTATATTTCTCAGTCTTTATAGTTGTCTCGTAATGAAGTCTTTCTTACTGGTAGTAGCTGAACTGGCCTGACTTGTCAATAGACAATAGCAGATCCATGTTATCTATAGTTACTTTGAGCTGCCGTGTGCCTTGTTCTCTGCATCTTCACAAACTCCTGCTTCTGCTTCTGTTGCGGAGGCTCTGCTGGCTGGGAAAGGGAGGGGTGGTTCATTCTCTGCACCACTGCTCGCCTCGCTCACCATTTCTCTCTCACTATCTCTCTTTTCCTACACTTTCCAAACCTGAAACACCAGTTGTGCCATTTAGAATTTAATTTAGAATGCCTTTTGAAGTTGAATTGAAGTCGCAATCAGAGTACGGAATTGTGATTTGAATTTAAATTGAGGAAGTAGAATTTAAATGGAACAAAACTCTGCTGTAAGTGTGATTTTTTTTTTTTTTACAATACATTTCATTGTAAGAAAGAATTAACCATGCATATGTTCATACACACAACAAATGGGTTATTTCCAAAAATGAGTATTTTTGTTTTAGTTTCTGGAAATAAATGGATATTAATTTACATTAGTAATTAATTAGCCTATCTGTTTATTTCCTGAAACTGATATTTTATATACAGTACTGTTCAATGTTTCAGGTCGGTAACATATTTAATTCTTAATTGTAACATTTTGTATGTTTTTGAAAGAAGTCTCTTATGCTCACCCAGGCTACATTCATACATTTGATGCATTCAAAAATACAGTAAAAACAGGAATATTGTGAAATATTATTACAATTTAAAAAAGCTGTTTTCCTTTGAAATACATTTTAAAATGTAATTAATTTCTCTGATCAAAGCTGAATTTGTCAGCATCATTACTCCAGTCTTCAGTGTCACATGATCCTTCAGAAATCACTCTAATATGATGATTTGCTGCTCAAGAAACATTTCTGATTATTATCAATGTTGAAAACAGTTGTGCTGCTTCATATTTTTTGTGGAAACTGTGATTTTTTTTTTTTTCAGGATTCTTTGATCAATAGAAAGTTCGAAAGAACAGCATTTATTTGAAATAAAAATAATTGTAACATTATAAATGTCACTTCACTGTCACTCTTGATCAATTTAATGCATCCTCCTGAATAAAAGTATTAATTTCCGTTTCTTTGGAACGGTAAAACTTAAACAAACACATGTAGAAAGTCATCTGTTTATGTCCATTTTCTTAAATATCATCTCATTTCTGTTCCTTAAATTCCTTTTCCTGTCATTCCAGTTAAAATTCCTATTCAACATCCTGTGGGTTGTGGCTAATTCAATTAAAATTCACACTCTTGTCAAAATTGTATTTAATTCTGAATTAGGCACATGCATGCATCCCAGAATCCTCTGTTTCCTGCCTCTATTGCTTTGTTTTTCTCTCACTGCATGGAGAGAGACATAATTTGATATTTAAATGTTTCTACCCAGGAAATCGGACATCATCTTCATCAAATTAATTTTTCAGTAATGTTCATTGTATTGTGCTAATGGATTCGTCTCAGTATTGAGGGAAGCACTTGTCTACCATGATCATTTCATCTTGTTCCCTAGGCTCCTCAGCATTATGTGGTTATCATGTCTATTTAAGTCCTCTCATGCAGAATTAAGGTTTCCTTTTTGAGTCATAACACAGACGAAGATCTTATTGCACTTTCAGAGCTCAGAGGAATTCTCACTTAGCCTATGCTTCATTGCAATATTAGCTTTTTCTGTGATGTGTCTACAAAATGCTCCTTGGAGAATAAAAATATAATAAATATAAATGAAAGTGGATAGCATAGCTCAGATTTCTTTGTGGGAGAATTTGTTCAGAAATGAGATCATTGTAAATCTGAGCACAAGTTTGTAATATTATTGAGATTTCTTCTGAAACAAGAGACACATGTGAGATCACTGGGGGTAACATGAGACTTAAGTTAGTCTCCATTTAATATAGTTGTCTAGACGATACAACTGAGGCATTAAAGAGATCTCATTACTAATTTCAATAATTACACAGCATATTTGCATTGGATTGGTCTCTAATGTCGGTTAATGGTCACGTGACATGGAGGTAAACTAAATAATTCGTATTTGTTTGTGTTTTATTTTTTGTTTATATTTTAATTTTAAAATGTTATGCTTTTTATTTTCATCAACTCAAGGAAACCCTGATTTAGAATGTTACGATCGACCAATCAAAATCAAGTATTCAAGCCAGCTGTGTCATAATGAAATTAAATGGCGTGCCACCTTGCCAAGAACTTCTACAATGTTCTCTTTGGATGTTCAAGCATTTTAAGGCGGTCTAGCGCAGTGATGTTTGAAGTAAATGCTGTTCTTGTGCTTTTCTGAAAGGATCTCTTAATAAGGCAATCTCTTTGATTAGTTTCATTCCATTAAGATGTTGCAGACACCTAAATGTCATTCCAAAGAAATGCAGTACTTTTTAGATTTACTATTATTAATGATATTTTTTTTAAGTCAAGCTATAGAGTGCAACAGTTTGGTTCCGGAAGTAAAAACTCAATTTATTTTCTCCAAAAGGAAACTGATTTTGAATGATGAGACAGACCTACTGTGAGGTAAAAGATTGTTAATCCATGGTATTTGTTTCTGCTGAAGACGTCATATTATTTTTTAAATAATCCCGATTAACAGTGCAATTCCTGGTGAAAAACTACATTACCCATTATGCTGTACAGAAATACACCAATCAGAGAGTCGAAAAAAGCAACAAGCTCCAAAACAGCACTGCGAATGATGTAATCGATTTGATCTCCCCATGCTCTCAAAATACTGAAATGTCATGCATATTTTGCAATAAACTTAAAGTAAATTGTTTTTATACATATAATGAACATTCATAAATGAGCAGTTTATGCTCTCTAAAGCAGTTAAGTACACAGTCTGGTACCTTTTGTCTTTTTGTCCGATTTTCAAAAACGTTTTCGCTGCAAATCAAAGTTTGTTGTGATTCACCTCTTAGCTGATCGGCTTAGTTCATGGTTTATAACTATTTAACGAAGACTATTTTAAATTCTCTATGGAAAAAATGAAATAGGGGGCGGGCACTGTTGCACTCTATTGCTCTGGATTAATGACTAGTCCAGCATCATTTGTGTTGAAGTGAGGTTGTGCTATTACTTTTCTTAGCGGTCAAACCTAATACAAGGCTGTTTCTAGTCTTGACCTTTGTTTGCATATGATGGACAAGTTACAATAGGTAAAACGGGTAAGTAATATTGCAAATACAATCTGAAAAGCATTATGCAATCCTATTGGTTGGGACTTCTCAACAAGCATAACCGTCTGTGCAGTTTTCCAGAGACGAGTGACTAGAGAACCATAAAGCCCTGAGTTGTTGTTGACGTATGCTGTCATCTAATTGAAAGAGATCATCGTATCAAGCACAAGGGGCGCTTTGGACTGCCCCATAGCACTATTGACTTGAGCGGTAAGTAGTAAATGTGCCACGCACAACCAGAATGATGCATAGAGCAATAATGAATCTGTTTACGTCAGATAAGTGCTCTAATAATGTCTGCAATTAAACACAAACTATTGTACTCATATAAAGGGCATGGCATTAGCTTACACTGAAGGAGAGACCCAGCCGAGACACTGGAATATCACAGAGACCTCAGTGTTCAAATAAGCAACCACACAGAACACCCTAGCAACTACTCAGAATTCCATAGCAACCGTTCACATAGCATCATGGTGTTGAGATTTAAGCAAAGAACACATAAAAACACAGCCATTCACAGCTCAGCATGGCGGTGAGAATAAAGCAAGCAAGCCCTTCGCGACCACCTAAGAACTACATAGCAACACCTTAGCAACTACACAAGATTCCCTAACAGCCATTAACAACAATAGCAACATGGTGGGAGATTTGAGCAAGCAACCACATAGCATCACCCTAACAAATATCCAGAATTCATAGCAACCATTGACAACAATAACATCATGATGGTAAGATTAACGCAAAAAAGGAACCATAAAGCATCACCCCTAGCAACTACCCAGAATTCCTAGTAACCATTCACAACAGTATGACTGGCTGCGAGATTTGAGCAAGCAAGCAACCACATAGCAATGCCCTGATATCTTCTCCATCAACCATTCACAACGCTAGCATTGTGGCGGTGATATTATCAAGCCCTTACACTCTTAACAACGCTGGGTTGTTTTAACCCAAATTTGGGTCAAATATGGACAAACCCAAATGTTGGGTTAAAAATTTTATTTACAATTTTAACCCAACTTTCACTTTCAACTGTAATTTTTTTAATGACATTTTTAACCCAACATTTGGGTTTCTCCATATTTGACCCAAATTTGGGTTGAAACAACCCAGCATTTTTTAGAGTGTAGCAACCTAGATAACATTAAAGACAAGTTCCACAAAACCGACCAGAGTTTCCTCTCTACTCAAAACCTTTATAAAGGAGTTTCCTTTTTGAGATAGGTCTCTCGACATTTTTACCTTTCGAGATAGTTCTCTCACATTTTTTTATTTCTATTTATCCTTTATTTTACCAGGTGATGTCCAGTTGAGATATTCAAATCTCTTTTACAAGGGAGCCCACATTGCGTCTGAGCTGACACGATGGGGAAACTCCCTTTCTCCAAAATGCTGATGCCTGATTGAATCACGCTATTGCACCTGCAATAGCCAATGGCGTTCAAGCACGGGAAGGCTGGCCACTATATATACACTATATATAAGTTTTTCAGAGCTTTGTCGGGTTTATTTTTAATGATCTAATGAACATTATTGTCTGATACATACGGGTGGCAACAGCACATCGAGCTGGCTGTACATCTCTCTCTCTCTCTCTCTCTCTCTCTCTCTCTCTCTCTCTCTCTCTCTCTCTCTCTCTCTCTCTCTCTCTCTCTCTCTCTCTCTCTCTCTCTCTCTCTCAGCTGTTGTCATTTGCATCAAATTAAATACGGCGTTTCGATGTGTGGTTTCATAACCCCTGGTTTTCGAGCCGCTGATGAGAATTGATTTGGATATTGCTTTTCAATGCAGTGCCAAAAGGTATATTGTACATTTTTCAACCTCAATCAGCAGAATGAACTCAAGCTATGTTAGAAAAAATAAGAACGTAGGAGATGAACATCATAAATCCACGTTGTTTGGACCTAGGCCGATATTGCGCTGTACAGGGAAAGAACAAAATGGCCTGAGACGTATCTTTCAGACATCCAGTTCTCCTCCCAGAGATACGCTCCAAACGTTCCCCTCGGGGATCAACACTGTTCACTTCCACTTGGCCCGATGCCAGTAAATCCATTATGGAGAGACTAGGGAAGCTCCTGACAGAGGCAACGTCCAATCTAATATACAACGAGTCCAAACATCTAACAACACAATGAAAATTGGATTTAAACCTGGAGGTAAACAAAGTTAAAGGATTTCTAAAAAAAGTGTTATGACATGAAAGAAATATATCTAATATAGATCCTCCACTGGAGGTACAACTCTGTAGAAAACCTAACTCAGACTATTACAGGTAACTTGCATAACGTAATCAGATTACTTTTCTGATGTAACAAGTAATGCATTACATGTAACATTATGTAATCAAATTCATTTTTTTTTATTAACTGCAAATTACAATCTATTGAATCTAATAACACATACTTTTATTTAGCCAAAAAAAGTTACTGCAGATGAAGTATTTAAAAGAACAACAGTCACAGTAATAGTATGAATAGTGATGCATTATGTCCAATTTAGTGGACAGACAATTAATCAGAATTTCCTCCCAATCTAAAATCAATACTTGGAAAGTTTAACAATGATGTGACTCCTAAGATGTTACTTGATGTCATTTTTTTTTTACCTGCAAGATCCTACCTGTCCCCTAGGATAGAAGGAAGGGATAAATATTCCACAGCAACTTGGCATTTCTGACTGACCATTGGCAATCTTGGTTTGGAGAAAAAATATTCCACATACTTAAGCACTGGATGATGCACTAGAGTCCGCTGTAGTGGTTAATGTGCAACAATGCCATCAAAACATATTAAAGAAATGGCTTTTTATTAGCTCTCCACTGTAGTGACCTGTATGCATGAAAGGGTTAATCACAAGCAAGATATCATAGATACTTAAAATGTGTTTTTATGATTTTTATTTCAGAGCTCGGATCCCATTATGAAAAAGAGCACTCTGCATGGACGTTCCTCTAAACATCATCTTTCACAGAAGAATAAAGCCATACGATTTTGGAGTGACATGGGGGTGAGTAAATGATGACAGAATTTGCATTTATGAAGTTATGAAGGAAGGATGTGGATGCTCTGACATGCTGCTGCACATATGGCAAAAATATTTGCATGCTCAGAATGACTTTCTCTTCCTCCTTCAATATGTGGACATGACATGACTTGAAACCCGTGTTTATTTATATGACCGAGGTCAATATCTAGAGAGCAGAGCTGCAGATGTTTGATGGATTTAAATGATAGCACGTGAGACGCACATCAAATAACTAAAATCAAACATTTATTTCACTATATTAATTTAACACTACCATTAGTAGAGTATACTTGTATACTTTGTCTTGAACCCAAAGCTGCAGTAGTACACAACATACACACACACACACACAACACGCGACAACATTAAAGGGGAAATAATAATATAACAATGACTAAATCTTGCTATTTAAAATATTAATAGATACAGGTATAGATTATTTTTTCTTAACCGTTTCTCTTACAAAGTGGGACTCTATAATGCTTTCCTGATGGCAGAAGTTGAGACATTGGCAATAAAACATGGCTTGAATCACTCACTATTGTCTTTGCATTCTTAAGAACCAATGACTCATAAATGAATTGAAGTGATGTGTACTCTCTTACACCCTGTCATTGCAGTTTTAACAAGACGTCTGTAAACTGTGATTTTGATTGTAATAATAGACCTGTTCTACCTCCTGAAATTCATTGCCAGAATCATCAAACAGTTTCCATCCATCTATTTTCCAAACCACGGGTCCAATGTGGGTGCAGCGTAATATCACACAGTAAATTCCTTTTTAATTGATTATTAAATTGTTTAATTAAGGCTTATACATTGTTCAAGATACATCTTCCTGGAGCTGCCAGATAGGAAAGTTTCAAATAATTTTTAAATAGCAAGCATAAACTATGCAAAAGCGGCAGCCGATTTGTATAATTGAACTTTTGTCTGTGTAATTATAGTCCTGGTCTCCCTACTTCTTGTGCATGAGAACAGACTCATGCTAACCGTTGTGATTGGTGGCTAAAACCACCTGTGGGTTTATTTTCATGGTACACCTGACGATGCTGTTTGAGTTGCTGCTGGCATTATTTTCCAAAGTCTGGCTGCTCTGATCTTCCCTCTGCTCCGTGCTTGTCAGCTTCATCAAGATGCTTTTATATGCCTTCTTAATCTTAGGGACCTTAAAAGCATACACTATGGGGTTAACTGCGGAGTTGGCGTGAGAGAAGAGGATGCCGATGTGAAAGGCGACAGCGGGCACTTTGACAATGTTGTAATACTCAAGCGTGTTCATTATGTGCAGCGGGATCCAACAAACGGCAAACAGAACCAGCACCAAAGCCAGAGAATTGGCCAGTCTCCGCTCCTTACGGTAATACGACCTGGACTCCACGGGGCGCCCGACTTCCTTTCTCAGCTGTTTGGATATCATATTGAAGAGTAACAAATACAGGGCCATCATGATGATGGTGGGTGGCAGTATGCAAGCGAAGAAGTTGAAGTTGACCATATACGTCATGGGTATAACCGTGATGAAATGACATGTAATAGTGGTGTTTTCTCTTGTTGTGGTGTCTTCGTTGTGCCATCCGAACATGGGCATGAAGCCTAGTATACAAGCAGAGAGCCAACATACAGTGACCGCGGCCCACAAATGCTGCTTTTTGACTGATCCTCTGTACCTGAAAATCAATGAGAAATCTTTATATATCTTCAGCGCGGTACTGTGCATGTATGTATGTATTTATATACAAATATATTCACACTACCTTTCAGAAGTTTGGGTTTAGTAAGATTTTACAGTAAGGTTTCATCAGTTAAAGGGTTAGTTCACCCCAAAATGAAAATTCTGTCAGTAATTACTCTCCCTCATGTTGTTCCAACCCCGTAAGACTTTCATTCATCTTCGGATTAAATCTGAGAGCTGTCTCTGTCTTGTACGTCACACGCATCACACACATGACCAGCATTAGCCAATAGTAAGCCTACGTGTGACGTACAACCAGAAGCGCTGTGCAGTTAGACTACGTGAACTAACTCGAGGCCCACAGAGAGGGAAATTAATACCGTAAAACTTCAAATAACAGCCGAGTCCCAAATAGACGCCTGTCTCTTTTACACGCCTGGTGTGGCTGCAGGTTTGGGTAAATAAAGTTTTTTAGTTTCGGGTTGTATTGAGGGTGTATTCACACCTGCCTTGTTTGGTTCGATTGAATCGAACTCTAGTTCGTTTCCCCCCTTGGTGCGGACCTTTTGGGCAGGTGTGAATACAGCAATCGAACTCGGGTGCGGACCAAACAACCGAACCGAGACCCAGCTGAAGAGGTGGTCTCGGTACGCTTCCAAACGAACTCTGGTACGGTTCGTTTACGGTGTGAACATGAACCGACCCAATTGCAAGAAAGCACTGCGCCTTTGAGTTAACAGGCTTCCGTAGTCGGAGATTTTGGCATAATGGTTTGTGTAATTGTTGTTCAAGTGCGAAAGAGAATTCCATTCCGGCGCGCTGTCTGGCCACACGATACTGTCGCGCGTCTTTCTGCGCGTCGTGTGTGTGCATCATTGGAATGGAATGAATGAATGAGTGTGTGCATCAGGACATTCACACACAGAGCGTTCTCTCTAGTCTAATCGCGCATAGATGCAAAAAAAGCTTTTGCAGTTCATATAATGTAACGATAGTTACAATAAAAGGATGACGCTGCGTTAAACTGGACAAACTTCAAGCGTTATCATTGACAGCACTTGTTAGCAGTATATACAATAAGAATCTCATTATTTGAATGTGTGAACATAGCCCCACTCTCTATGAATGAAAACTTTATACCTTATCCGTCTTCTGCGCAGTTTCTTCATATTGCGTTTGTACAGAATAACACAAAATTAGTCAAATAACAAATATTGCAGTACGAAATATCTCCATGCTGAGCCTTTTTTGCACTTCCTGATTTCCCTACTTGAGAATCATTGTCCAATGAATGGACGACCTTAGCACACGTGTGGTTTTGTTTGCCAATTTTGGTTCACTTGCAAAAAGAGCAGTGTGAAAGTCAAGTCAAGTCATCTTTATTTATATAGCGCTTTTAACAATGGATTGTTTCAAAGCAGCTTTACAGAGATAAACATATAATTTAAGGTAACAGATTGTTTTGGCGTTATAGCGGTTCTTGAATAATGTTACTTCCAGCTAAAGTTAACTTTGATTCACCTCCGTCGAAATGATCAGACTTTAAACGCGAACCTGTGATTAACGCTGACGGCGTTCACATGCTCATTCAGAATTCTATAGTTGTGTGCTTTTTAAAATATGTGCGCAGGTTTGTAATTCATACAACCCAGCCTAAACAAACTACTTTTCTTGCCTATAAATTTTGATACAGAATTTTGTTTTATTTTATCACTTCGGGGTACGCGAGCCGGAATTCCCAACGCTTTATCTGTAGAGTGGGAAAGGGATCCTCCATAGGGAGAGGATAGTGGATACTTCAGCACTGCATTGTCATCGGGTCCAGGCAAAGCTCCCTCGTCAGATCTGGACACTGCCTGGATCCGGCAGGCTGCGGGAAAACCTCGGGATAAACAAAGACACTAATATTAGCGTAGATGCCATTCTTCTTATGATGTAGCGAGTACATCAAGATTTAAGGGAAGTGTTCCCAGTTCCGGCTGACCTAATCTATGCAGCCTAACATTGAATTTATAGAAGTCTATAATGTATTATGTGTATGCTAGGTCAAAGAGATGTGTTTTTAGTCTAGCTTTGAACTGACAGAGTGTGTCTGCTTCCCGGACATTGGTAGGAAGACTGTTCCAAAGTTTTGGTGCTAAATATGAAAAGGATCTACCGCCTGCAGTCGATTTAGATATTCTAGGTATTATCAACTGGCCGAAATTTTGAGATCGCAATAGACGTGAAGGACTATAATGCGTTAAGAGCTCGCTCAAGTACTGCGGAGCTAAACCATTTAGTGCTTTGTAGGTAATCAACAATATTTTAAAATTTATACGATGTTTAATAGGGAGCCAATGCAGTGTTGACAGAACCGGGCTAATATGGTCATATTTCCTGGTTCTGGTAAGAACTCGAGCTGCGGCGTTTTGAACTAGCTGTAGTTTGTTTATTAAGCGTGCAGGGCAACCACCCAGTAGAGCATTACAATAATCTAGCCTTGAGGTCATGAACGCATGGACTAATTGTTCCGCATTTCCCAATGAGAGCATATGGCGTATTTTAGATATATTTTTAAGATGGAAAAATGCAGTTTTACAGATACTAGACACGTGGCTTTCAAAAGAAAGGTTGGTATCAAATAGCACACCCAGGTTCCTAAGCGACGACGAAGACTTGACAGAGCAGCCATCAAGTGTTAGACAGTATTCTGGGTTATTACGTGTGGAAGTTTTTTGTCCAATAATTAGAATCTCTGTCTTTTCAGAATTTAGTTGTAGGAAATTACTAGTCATCCAATTTTTTATATCAGCTATGCATTCCGTTAATTTTGTGAATTGGTAAGTTTCGTTGGGTTTTGAAGAAATATACAGCTGAGTATCATCGGCATAACAGTGAAAGCTAACTCCATGTTTCCTAATGATATCTCCTAATGGTAGCATGTACAGAGTGAACAGCAGCGGTCCTAGTACTGAGCCTTGTGGTACGCCATACTGAACTTGTGATCGATAAGACATCTCTTTATTTACTGCTACAAACTGATAACGGTCAGTTAAGTATGATTTAAACCATGCTAATGCAATTCCACTAATGCCAACATAGTTTTCTAGTCTATTTAAAAGAATGTTGTGGTCAATGGTGTCAAATGCAGCACTAAG
This sequence comes from Rhinichthys klamathensis goyatoka, assembly GCF_029890125.1. Lineage (NCBI taxonomy): Eukaryota > Metazoa > Chordata > Actinopteri > Cypriniformes > Leuciscidae > Rhinichthys > Rhinichthys klamathensis. The sequence goes on from NW_026606822.1 coordinate 4,087,499, forward strand.
ATCGAGTAACACTAATAGAGAGATACAACCACGATCGGATGATAAGAGCAAATCATTTGTGACTCTAATGAGAGCGGTCTCAGTGCTATGGTACGGTCTAAATCCGGACTGAAAATCCTCGCAGATATCATTTCTTTCTAGAAAGGAACATAGTTGTGAAGATACTGCTTTTTCTAATATCTTTGACAGAAAAGGCAGATTCGAGATCGGCCTGTAATTGACTAATTCTGTAGGATCAAGTTGTGGTTTTTTAACAAGCGGTTTTATCATAGCCAGTTTAAAGGTTTTTGGTACGTATCCTAGAGACAAAGATGAATTAATGATATTAAGAAGAGGATATATGACCTCTGGAAACATCTCTTTCAGTAGCTTAGTCGGTATAGGATCTAACATACAAGTTGTCGATTTAGATGAATTAACGAGTTTGCAGAATTCTTCCTCTCCTATAGCAACAAATAAATCAAATTTTTCCTCAGGGAGACTACAATGCACTTCCTGATGCGATACTGTGGTAGACGGTTGCATAGTTATAATTTTGTCCCTGATATTATCAATCTTATAAGTGAAGAAGTTCATAAAGTCATCACTGCCGTGTTGCTTTGACACTTCTGAGCTTGAAGCTTTCTTTTTCGTTAGTTTAGCCACTGTTTCAAATAAATACCTAGGATTATGTTTATTTTATTATGTTTATGGATTATCTTCTAATAGGTTTGAAAAATAAGCAGATCTAGCAGCTTTTAAAGCCTCTCTGTAAGCAATCGAGCTCTCTTTCCACGAAATCCGAAATACCTCTAGTTTAGTTTTCTTCCAGTTTCGTTCCATTTTTCTGGCTGCTCTCTTAAGGGCCTGAGTGTGCTCGCTGTACCACGGCATTGGACTATTTTCTTTAATCTTCTTTAAGCGCAACAGAGCAACTGCGTCTAAAGTGCTGGAAAAGAGAGAGTTAAACGTTTCTGTTGCAATATCAAGTTCTTCTAAGCTATCCGGGATGCTGAGATGATGAAACTGATTAGGAAGATTATTGATAAAGCAATCTTTAGTGGCAGAAGTTATAGGTCTAACGTATTTATAACACGGAGTCGGCTTTGCAGCCTTGGCTAAATGTAATTTACATGAGACTAGATAATGATCTGAGATGTCATCGCTCTGCTGCAGAATTTCAACAGCATCAACATCCATTCCATGTGATAATATTAGATCTAGAGTATGATTACGACAATGAGTAGGTCCTGACACGTGTTGTCTAACTCCAGTTGAGTTTACAATGTCTTTAAATGCCAATCTCAAAGCATCTTTTTCATTATCTACATGTATATTAAAATCACCAACAATTAGTACTTTATCTGCAGCCAATACTAAATCTGATAGAAAGTCCGCAAATTCTTTGATAAAATCTTTATGGTGCCCTGGTGGCCTGTACACAGTAGCCAGCATAATTCTCAAATGTGATTTATCGTTTACACTATATATTTTTACATTAAGCACCAATACTTCAAAAGAAGTATATTTAAAGCTACATTTCTTAGTGGTTTTGAAAATATTACTATAAATTACAGCAACACCTCCCCCTTTGCCTTTCAGACGAGGTTCATTTTTATAACTGTAATCTTGTGGGGTTGACTCATTTAAAATAATGTAATCGTTTGGTTTTAGCCAGGTTTCTGTCAAACACAGCATATCAAGATTATAATCTGAAATCATATCATTAACTATGAGAGATTTTGAAGTAAGGGATCGAATATTCAGCAAGCCAAGCTTTATCATTTGCTCATCTGTATTATATCTGTTTTTTATTTGTTGAACATCAATTAAATTTTTAACCTGACGTTTTTTGGATTTCCAAATTGGGGGAACAGACACAGTCTCTATATGATGATATCTAGGTGAAAGAGGCTCTATGTGATGGGATTTATCTGACCTTGGTGACATGAGGCCGCTAGCAGACGGTCGGTTTAGCCAGTCTGTCTGCTTCCTGACCTGAGCCCCAGATTGTCATGTTTTATCTCTAAGACTATGAGCCAAATTACTAGAGAGAAGAGCAGCACCAGCCCAGGAGGGATGGATACCATCTCTTTTCAACAGATCAGGCTTGCCCCAAAAACTTTTCCAATTGTCTATGAATTTTATATTATTCAGGTAGTTGAAAGCGAACCGTACCAAAAAAAAAAAATTATTGGTCCGGACCAAAGCAAGTGAACTATCGGACTTTCCTGGTGTGAATACACCCTTAATCTTCTAAAACCTGTCAGATCGTCCGCTTTTTGGAGGCCCCAAAGCATATTTTTGTCCTGCAAAGCCTTTTTTGATCGGTGAGTGATGTAGAATAGAATGACTGCTGCTTGCAGGGCGCATAACGAGTAGGGAGAGAGAGAGCCCCAGCCGCGCGCGCGCACTCTCACGTCTTCAAACAACACAAGCGCTGTCTTGCTCTCGCTCCCTCGCGCATATTTATCAAAATCAATTGACACGATAGTAAAAGGTTGGAGAACCGCAGTTTTACATGGAGCATTTGGAGATGTTTAGAGATTAGAGATTCTAGGCCTATAGACTCAGTGAACAACATCTCAACACTAAATTATAAAGGCCTGTCTCATATAGACACTTGTCTCAAATACAAGCCGGTGCAGTTCGACGATTTGGGAAAATAAAAGCCCGGGCTTTTTTAAGTTTTACGGTAGTTGAATAAAGTCGTTATTTTTGTTTGTTTTTTGCGCACAAAAAGTATTTTCGTCGCAAGATAAACTTAAGATTGAGCCACTGTATTCACTCGGACTATTTTAACGATGTCTTTCATAACTTTTGGGCCGGCCAGTTTCGATCCCTTAAGAAGCCTATGGAGGAGTGATCCAGCTCTCAGATTTAACCACAAATTTGTGTTCCGAAAATGAACGAAAGTCTTACGGGGTTGGAACAACATGAGGGAGAGTAATTACTGACAGAATTTTCATTTTGGGGTGAACTATCACTTTAATGTTAGTTAACAACTTTAGTTAACATGAACTAAGAATGAACAATACTTTTAAAGCATTTATTAATCTTAGTTAATGTTAATTTCAACATTTAATAATACATTGTTTGTATAAGTTGTATTTTTTAACATAAGTTAATGCACTGTGAACATGAAAAAACAATGATTGACTGTATTTTTATTAACTAACATTAACAAAGATTAATAAACACTGTAACAATTGTATTCATTAACTAATGTTATTAAATGAGACCTTATTGTAATGTTACCGATTTTTCTTTTTAAAAGTCTCTTCTGCTCACCAAGGCTGCATTTATTTGATCAAAAATACAGTAAAAACAGTTATATAACAAAGTATTATTACAATTTAATGTAACTGTTTTCTATTTGAATGTAATAATTAAAAAACTAATTTATTCCTCTGATGGCAAGGTTGTATTTTCAGCATCATTACTCCTTCAGAAATCACTCTAATATGCTGAAGATTTGATGCTCAAGAAACATTTCTGATTATTATCAATGTTGAAAATTGCTTAATTTAATTAATTTTATATATATTTTTGCACTGTTGTTGACTAAGATTATATTTCTGTCAGGATCACTATTGTCAAATACGATTGACAGTTTGGATTGGTGGTATGGTTCTATTCTGGGCAAGAACTCCCTGTGCATCCATGCAGCCTAGCATGGATAAGAGCAGCAATAACCCCCCTTAGGGTAAACAGAACAGAACCAACATGTTTGTATGCAGATATATTTAATTCAAGATTTGTAAGTACAACATAATTCGAGAATTTATTCTGATTCAAGGGGAATCAGAATTGCAAATGTTGACTGGGCGAGAGGAGGAGCTGGGGATGGAGGAGGGTAATTGGCTCCTGAGAAACACGATAGCTGCTGATAATACTGATGAGCTTATATATGTAGGCTACACTGTGATATACGTCCTATGTGGATCAGTTGAGAGTCAGCTAATGCGAGCTTGACTAACGTGACCTGCCAGAACTGACACTATACGCTTGATATTTGGCAAATAATTACATCATGAAAAGTGCAGTATTTCAATACTTAAAAATCATATTATAAAAGTAAATCAGAATTATGATTTCATGTTTTACTTCATTTGTTCAGTGAACCCTATTTAAGGGATAGTTCACCCAAAAATGAAAATTAGTCTATTTGGAAAATGTTCTATTTGTAAATAAAAGCCTAAATTCAATCTGTTCATCATATCAAGTGACCGAGTCTCTTCAGAAATTTTGGACTAAACCGCTCAATTAATATGGATTAGTTTTATAATCTCTTTATAAGCTTTTTGAAGTGTCAGTGCCAGTTGCATAGCTGTCAGTGGAGGGACAGAAATCTCTCAGATTTCATCAAAAAGATCTTCATTTGTGATCTGAAGATGAACGAAAGTCTTACGGGTTTGGAACGACATGAGGGTATATAATTGATGACAGAATTGTAATTTTTGGGTGAACTAACCCTTTTATGTCACATTCTGGAACTATTCGGGAGCAAAATGTCTAAAACACAACCACAAGTGCTCCAATTTTCCTTGTTGAGGAAAATCTTGGCCAGCTCTGTGTTTGCTACAGTAGTTTTCTGTGTAGGTCAATGGCAACATGATGATGTCAGGCAAAACAGAACGTTGTTTTTTAGAGGCAGAGTGAGCTATTTTGATTGCAGATTAAAGAATAAATAAATTTTTAACATTTATGATACACACATGCAAAGGCGGTCCATTTCACACCTAAAGAAGTTCTTGTTATTCAGTGTGATAAAAACAAGTATGCATCATTTCTGAGAAATGCTTAGGTTTGATTTCCTCCTTATCAGTAAGCTTGATCAATTTGGCTCTCAATATGAAGCAACATGACAATTAAATGTTCAAACCTGAGAGGCTTATAAACACGCAGGTATCGGTCCACAGCGATGGCCAACAAGGAGTGAACGGAGGCCTGGGTCAACACAATGACCACACAGCTGATGAAGAGGCAGCAGTGGAAACTAGTCTTCAGCCGTCCATCAACTATCACTGCGAAAGGCACAGCAACCATCCCCACCAGAAAATCAGCCAGCGCCAGCGACACAATGAAGCAGAACGTGGTCTGACTCAGGGCTCGACACGACCACACGGCCCAGATCACCAGCACGTTCCCCAGACAGCATCCCACAGCGATGAGCACCTCCAGAGAGGTATAGATCACCTTCTCACCATCAGCCATGGTGGAGACTAAAGGCACAAGAACTCTACAGGAACTTGCATGAAATGGTCGTGGTTAAAATAGGAAGTTGTCTTCACTCTCTCACACACAACCAAATATGCACACACACACACTTAAGATTTTTTGCTTGATCAGTACTTTTGAGTGGCTTGTATGCTGCAATGCTATAAGTGTGTTGTTTATTTTTTTGAAGGAAATTAATACTTTTATTCAGCAAGGATGCATTAAATTGCTCAAAAGTGACGGTAAAGACATTTATGATGTTACAAAAGATTTCTATTTCAAATAAATGCTGTTCTTTTGAACTTCCTATTCATTAAAGAATCCTGAATAAAAATGTATCGCAGTTTCCACAAAAACATGAAGCAGTTTTCAACATTGATAATAATCATAAATGTTTCTTGAGCAGCAAATCATCATATTAGAGTGATTTCTGAAGGATCACTGAAGACTGGAGTAATGATGCTGAAAATTCAGCTTTGATCACAGGAATAAATTACATTTTGAGGTAGCCTATAAAACAATAGAAAACAGGTATTTTTTAGGTTGTCAGAAATATTTCACAATATTACTGTTTTTTACTCTATTTTTGAATGCATCAAAATAATGTATGAATGTAGCCTGAGCATGGACTTCTTTCAAAAACATAAAAAATATATATTTTGAACTGGCATTTTGAACGGTACTCCGTACGTATATATAAAATATCAGTTTCTGGATGTATGTTGTATCTATAAATTTGATGTGCTCTAATTTCTCTGTTGGGCACCGCTGTGGTCGTGCGGCATCAAATTGTGGCTAATCTCGTGTCTAGTAAAGCAGGAAGTTGTTGGCTTGTTTCCTGCGAGACGCGAGTCGCGGTAATCAAAACGGACCCTATTTAATTTTTTCTTAAGTGCACGTTCTTGGTCTTATTGTGCATGATTCATCAGTTCACTTTATTTTGAAGAAAAACTTGTTTAATCAAGTCTGTTATCAAAATGTAGTTTATTTTCTCCTCCTCTGAAACCATTTTCCTTTTCGACTGGATCCTAGACCATGCAGACTGTAATGATTTGAAAAAGAAAGAAAAAAGGGTTGGCATTGGGATATCATAATAAGGTTTCCTTTGTTTAGTTTTGTTTTAATGTTTTTATGACTATGCAAATGAAATGTGACTTTTGCAATTTTCCGGGAAACAAAAATAGGATTAAGCAAGTTTCATTCGATCTCAGACTTCTTGGTTTCTATGAAACAGTTCCCACTTATAATGCACACTGCAATCCACCCACAAAACTGACCTCAAACCTTTTCATCCAGAGCAGCATGAGCAGGGCTGTAACCACTATAATAATTATAAATGACCAAATGGAATTTCATACACTTGCAATACCTGAAATACATTCTGGTTTTGTGAACAAAATTGTATGAAAACACTTTAACTAAGCCATCAGTAAACCATATAAAGTTTATTATTACACAATTGAGTGATTCTGAGAACATGTTACTGAGTTCAAAAAATCAAACTGCCTATAAACATCCATATACAAAATTCCCAAAAGTACATTTTTGTAGAGAATCCTTTACTCTCGGTGCTCCTCGTTAAACTTTTTTGGATAAGAATCTATGAAGTTATGCACCCTCTCTCTCCTTATTTCTTCTTTTTTCTTTCTGTTCTCTTATGTAACACTGATTGTATTCTGAAGTATATTATGTTTTGATGTAATAATATTGGTTAAAATTATGTTATTTGCTGTTAACAAAGCATTAAAAAAATTGACTCTCGCTTACAAGCTTCTGACACCCTCTACTGGAATCTTAGGATATTCCATGTGTGCAAAAGCTTCCAGCTCATTGATAGTCTTTGGTTTCTGTGCTGCCACTGCTTTCTTCAAACCTTACCAAAGATTTTCAAAGACATTTTAATCTGGAGACTGAGCAGGCCAGGACTGATCCCTGAACAAAGCTTTGGTAGATTTGGATGTCTACTTGGGATCATTGTCCTGACCGTGAAGAAAGTGTTTTTCTGATCATAAGTCAAGCCTTTTTTGTGCCAGATAAACTTCTGATCCATGGGTCCAAAAAAGTTCCCTGGAAGGTTTTCTCTGGTACCATACATTTCAAACTTATAAACAATGTCTCTTGGAACTTTTAGTGTCCTGTAGATGTTCTTGTCGCCATAGCCTTCTTCTCTGGGCTTTTGTAAGAGTTTTTTTTTTTTTGTGACTTTTTTGATATTTGCTACTCAACTTCGGCACATGCATGGGATAAATTTATGCATGGATTACAACTGAATCTAATTAATTGTCATTATAGAGTCCCCAAAGGTTAATAGTAACCCCAAGTAATAGTATAGCATAAAGAAGATATTTTGATAGATACCCATTTAATGAAAATGGGTTCAAAATAACATGAGGCTCCATTAACTTTCATTGTACAAAAAACCCCACTGAGACTCATATTTAAAAATCTGTTGTATTTCACAGAAGAAGAAAGTCAAAGGTTTGGAGCCACATGAGGTTAGTAAATGAAGTTTAATTTTTTGGGTGAAATATCACCAGTCTGACCCTATAGCGCCACCAGCTGTTAGTTATAGAGAATCTGAAGTTGTTTGATTGACGTGTGTGTGCAGTACATTATGATTGTAAAGCTTCGTTATGAATATGAAGGTACAAATCTTTCTGTAACAGTGTATAAAACTAGTTTTAAATTCTTGAAATGATGAAAATCAATGATGAAAAAATCAACAACCTTTTTTTCATGATTAAGACAAGACTAAACTGACTTTATCAACATGCAATGCAATCTTGTTAACGGAAAAAGAAAATAGGTTGAACATCTAAAACCATAAAATGAGTATTTTTCCGGAAGAGATCTGTAGGTGTGAAAGTTTTTTGAAGAGAGTAAATACAGCCTCTTTATTTCCTCTTTACTTAAATAAGCAGTTCTTTGTAACACTCTCACTGTCCTGTTTCCAGTTCTGTAACCACAATGGTATTAGGTGGAGGGATAATTTACATCTCTCTTGAAGTGCTCATCGCTGTGGGATGCTGTCTGGGCAATGTGCTGGTGATCTGGGCCGTGTGGAGGAGCGGAGCCCTGAACCAAACCCCTTTCTGCTTGATCGTGTCTCTGGCGATGGCAGATTTCCTGGTCGGGGCCATGGCCATTCCTCTGGCTGTGATTGTGGACGTCCACGTAAAGATCCCTTTCCATGCCTGTCTGTTCTTCAGCTGTGTCCTGATCGTCCCGCTACAAGCATCAGTGCTCACCCTTCTGGCCATTGCTGTGGATCGTTGCCTGCGGGTTTGTATCCCATTCGGGTGAGTCAGCCTACAGATGATTTTGAATGGCTTTAATGAACGTCAAGCTTGTTGAAAACACAAACAGCTTTTGTTTTATCTTTAAATTAATGTAATGCAATTTAGGTGTGCTTAGTTGTCATGCTTAGTTGTAGCCAACCAGCAGTAAGAGGGCATCTTATGATAGGTGAGGAGAGAGAGTGAGCAAGAGGGAGATTTAAAGAAAGACTGTAGAAAGAGAGATGACTGAGAGACATTACAAAAGAGAAAATCTCAGAGGAATATCAATGGATAAAGAAGGGTTATGATTAAAGAGCTTTAGGACCTGCGTCAATACAGGCTTTCGCACCGGGTAGTTCTAGGAACTCGCCAACAGGGTGGTTCCCCGCGGTTGCATTCGCACCGTTAGTAGGAACTCTGAAGTGACGTAATCCGCGCTTGTTGCTATGACTTTTATTTTGCCTGATCACACAGCGCTCCCATTCTCCGTCTTCATTAGTTTACGATCTGTTTAACAATCCTGTCTAATACTTTATTAGATAGAACTGTTATACAAATAAAGTAAACTGTATATGAAAAAGTATCAGTGTTTGCCTTGTGGTTGATGTCCAATCTCGCTAGCTGAGCAGAAATACATAATAATGTTTCACTTGGTCCCCTCAAAGTTGCATTGGATTTTCTCCTTAGCAGGTTGAGAGGTTAATGTATCACTGTTTCCATGTTCATAGAGTTTGTGGAGTAAATATATAGGCTATAATCTGTGTGTGTACACAGCTTTTTTTTATTAAATGGCGGGTGCTGGTGTTTCGCGTGCGTTTGGCCAATCAGCGAACACTAACGTCACTGGTAGTTCCTATAGTGCTGGTTTAGACCTGACTCTGGAGTAGGAGCTGATTTAGTTCCTCTAAAAGGAGTTCCTAGAACTAAAATCATTCATAGTTCCTGCGGTGCGAACATGCCAAAAAAGGTACTTCCGCCAAAAGGTTCCTCCGATGCGAAAGCCCCTAAAATTAGAAAAGCTTTCCAGCGCTGGAGAGACCTAAGCAGGCAGGCCTGAAAACAAACGCAGAGGTTGCGTTGTTCCTGCTTCATACGTTGAGTAACATTGGTTTTGCTATTTCACAGAACCAAGATATGCTGTTGTTATAATGTTAGCTGTAGTAACAAGACAGTTTTAAGTGTCATTGTTTGTCTGGAGCTGCTGGCGACTAACAACCAACTCTTGCTTGTATTTACTCTTGTGTACTGTATGTTCATTTTTTGTTCTTCCTTGTTGTTCATTCATCATCTTCTCTTTATTTTTGGAGAAGCATTATTTTGCTTGGCTTCAGCTATGATAAAGAGACATCCACTCTTGCATTGCGTGTTTATGCATATTGTGGGCGGAGCAATGAAGGGAGGGGCATGTTTGATTGGGTCATGTTTGATTGGGTTGATTTCAAATATCAACAGTGTTTCTCAGAAATCACTGACTGCACCTTTCAAAGATCTTTAATTTTAAGAAATATTTCTCTCTGGCAGGTACAATTCTACAGTCACTAAGAAGCGCACCTGGATCCTCGCCGCTGTGTGCTGGATACTGGCGTCCGTACAGGGCTTCTTACCGATGTTGGGATGGTACAACCATGACACACTGGCACATTACAATTCCACCTCCATAGACTGTCAATTCACTGCTGTCATTCCTGATTCATACCTGGTCCACTTCATCTATGAGTGTTGTTTTCTTCCTCCGCTGGCAATCATGATTACTTTGTATGGCTATATCTTTCTTAAAATGAGACAGTCGAGGGGGAGAGCAGGTGTGGCGGCTGAAACTGGTGAATATAACCAAAAGGAACACAAACTGGCCAGATCTCTGGTTTTGGTTTTGGCTCTTTTTGTTGTTTGCTGGCTGCCGTTACACGTGATACAAGCCATCACGTACTATAACCAGAATATACATGTACCGTCCATTGCTTTATACTTTGGCATTCTCCTTTCTCATGGCAACTCGATGGTTAACCCTGTAGTGTATGCCTTCAAAGTCCCTAAGATTAAGAAGGAGTACAGGAAGATTTGGAGGAGGGTGATTGGTCAAGAGCAGCAGGCAGATATAAACGCTCCTGCTAATAATACCTCAGACAGCCATGATGGACGAGTTCATGGGAAAATCAGTCCAGAGATGGGAGTCAATAGCATTCATTTAACTTTATTCCATGTACCATGAAACGTACCAAAAGAAGGGGGGATTTATATGATTTTCTTAGAGTGTAATTGCAATATTGCTTTTTCAAACCTTTCAAGCTTTTCTGACCTAAACTAAACTTGACAGATTGCAGTTACCCTGTTGTGCCAGTAGGGCTCCTCCAAACACCACTGTCAAAGTCTGAAAGTAACTGTATTTTTGGATAAGAATCTATGAAGTTATGTACCCTCTTTCTCCTTATTTCTTCTTTTTTCTTTCTGTTCTCTTAACACTGATTGTATTCTGAAGTATATTATGTTTTGATGTAATAATATTAGTTAAAATTATGTTATTTGCTGTTAACAAAGCATTAAAAAAATTTACTCTCGCTTACAAGCTTCTGACACCCTCTACTGGAATCTTAGGATATTCCATGTGTGCAAAAGCTTCCAGCTCATTGATATTCTTTGGTTTCTGTGCTGCCACTGCTTTCTTCAAACCTTACCAAAGATTTTCAAGGACATTTTAATCTGGAGACTGAGCAGGCCAGGACTGATCCCTGAACAAAGCTTTGGTAGATTTGGATGTCTACTTGGGATCATTGTCCTGACCGTGAAGAAAGTGTTTTTCTGGTCATAAGTCAAGCCTTTTTTGACATCTGATCCATGGGTCCAAAAAAGTTCCCTGGAAGGTTTTCTCTGGTACCATAAATTTAAAACTTATAAACAATGCAGCCAGATTTGTCTCTAGGAACTTTTAGTGTGATGTAGATGTTCTTGTAGCCATAGCCTTCTTCTCTGGGCTTTTGTAAGAGCTTTTTTGACTTGGCCATATTTGCTACTCAACTTCGGCACATGCATGGGATAAATGTATGCATGGATTACAACTGAATCTAATTAATTGTCATTATAGTGTAACAAGAACAAGAACTGGATGCAAGATGCAAGTAAAAGTGCTTTATTAAGCAGATGAAGACAGTTGTAGGTCAGGCGGTCACAAACACAGATGATCGATGGCGCAGGGACTTCGACAGGCAACCCGGTGATAGTGAACGGTGATCACAGTGAAGCAGTGCAGGAATCCAGAACGACGACGAAGAACAAAGAAACATTTCCACAACAAGACAGGTCCCTGTCCCGGACAGATACGGATCGGAGAGGAATGTTCTTGGTTGAAAGCCACACTTATTGACCAACGACGTATACGGGAGGCTTCGACCGGTGGCGATCGGCCTTAGCCTTCGTGCGCGCCCCCACTTAGAGAAGAGTCTCACAGGCTCTGCTCCAAGTGTGGCGGCACCTCTGGACGAAAGCGTGAGCGGAGGGGACCGTGACTTCGGATTCCGTACAGGGAAAAATTGGTGGCTGCTAACCTAAGCTACATTCAAACGGAGAGAGGCCCGTGGAAGACACTGGTAACGAGTTGTGGGCGTACTCCACCATTGAGAGTTGTTGACTCCAGGAGGAAGGATTCTTGGAAACCAAACATCGCAACACTCTCTCCAAATCTTGGTTGGCTCTCTCGGTTTGGCCATTGCTTTGGGGATGAAACCCCGAAGACAGACTGACACTCGCCCCCAGTCGTTTACAAAACTCTTGCCAAAATTTGGACACAAATTGGGGTCCCCTGTCAGAAACCACGTCCATGTAAGCGAAAAACGTGATCTAAAACAGCTACCGCTGTCTCCTTGGCGGAGGGTAATTTGGGCAAGGACGCATTTATATAGCGCTTTCAAAGACCCAATGGCCACCAAAGCGCTTTACATATTGCCTCACATTCACCCATTCACTCACTCATTCATACACCGACGGCGTTGTCAGCCATGCAAGGTGCCAGGGAGGGCGGTAATAAAATCTAGCGCAATGTGGGACTAGGGTCTCGAAGGGACAGACAGCGGTTGGAGTAACCCATCTGGGGGTCGATTGGAAGTCTTACCAGTGGCACAAACCGAGCAAGCCAAGACAAAACTGCGAATGTCACGAGCCATTAATGGCCACCAGAATCGTTGCTTTACCAAAAAACTGGTGCGGTTAACCCCTGGATGACACACCACGTTGGAACAATCCCCCCACTGAATGACGACAGACCGATACCCCGCTGGCACAAACAAACGATTCGGTGGACAATAGGCTTTATGCACAGCTTCACTACTTCCTGAACTTCAGCCAGCCCTTTGTTTCCTGTCTATCATTATTGGACAAACTGATTAATCCAGGTGTGCCTGATTATTGTGACTGAGGCCAGGCACACCTGGATTAATCAGTTTGTCCAATAATGACAGACAGGAAACAAAGGGCTGGCTGAAGTTCAGGAAGTAGTGAAGCTGTGGCATAAAGCCAATTGGGTGGAGGCGTTACCCCTTCTGAGGCCGTCATGACCTTCGATTCGATCTCCCATCTGAGTGTGGAGATAATTAGAGTCTCGGGTAAAATGCACTCGGGAGTGGACGGGCGTTCGGATTGGTAAAAAATTTGAGATAAAGAGTCGGGTTTGATGTTTTTGGAACCCGGGCGGTACGAGAGAGAAAAGTCAAAACGTCTGAAAAAAAGTGCCCACCGAGCCTGCCTAGAGTTGAGTCTTTTGGCGCTTCTGATATATTCTAGATTCTTGTGATCGGTTCATACGATAAAAGGTACCTCTGACCCTTCTAACCAGTGACGCCATTCTTCCAGCGCTAACTTGACTGCCAACAACTTTCTGTTACCAATGTCATAGTTACACTCGGCAGGTGATAAACGATGGGACAATAACGCTCAAGGATGCATCAATAATCATTCACAATCAAATCATAAAACAAAAATCATCATTCAAATAGCTTGGAGTGCATGTGGACAGTGACCTTTCCTGGACCTATCATGTAGACTATATCTGCAGCAAAGTACAGCAGAGAATCTACTTTTTAAGGAGACTTAGGTCAGTCAGAGCGAGTAGCGAAATCCTGTCTCTTTTCTTTGTGTCAACAATTCAAAGCATTCTGCAGTATGGAGGCGCAGTGTGGTTCGGGGGCCTCTCAGCTCATTTGAAGGCCAGGATTCTTCGGCTCCTGGGAATTTGTTCCAAATTGGTGGGACACTCAGTTGAGAAGGCGTTCACTGAAAGCCATGTACTGCATACTGTTAGGCTGGCTGACAAAATCTCCCAAGATTCAAGTATCAACTCCTGCCCTCTGGGAGACGCTATAGGGTCCCAGAGTGCAGAAAAAACAAATATAAACACTCATTTGTTCCTCTGTCAATATCCCTGCTGAATCAACACATGAGAGTAAAGAAGGGATAGTTTCCCCACCACTTGCACTTTAATATATATATTTATGGCTATTGAAGAACATTCTTGCAGGGTGGAGTACCCATGATATTATTTAATTATCTATTTATATTTTTTATTGATGACTCTATGTTTTTAGCTTGTGTGTGTTGTAATTGTTGGAGCTTGTATTGCAAGACAAATTTCCGTGTACACGGACAATAAAGTGCTATCTATCTATCTATCTATCTATCTATCTATCTATCTATCTATCTATCTATCCTGTTGTCTGTGGAAGAACGTTGGGAAAGTACTGCTCCTACCGCCACCTCTGACGTGTCGACCTCCACCACGAACTGACGTTATGGATCAGGGGCAACAAGGACTGAAGCCGAAACAAAGCAGCTTTTCAGTTTGTGAATACAGCCTCGGCTGTATCAGACCACCTGAACGTCATTCTGGGGGACGTCAAGGCAGTCAGAGGTGTGGCTAGTTGGCTGAAGTCACGTATAAAACGCTGATAGAAATTGGCAAACCCCAGAAACCTCTGTAGGGCCTTACGGGAATCTGGACTTGGCCAATCTATCACAGCCTTAACCTTGTCAGGATCCATATGCAGTCCCTCAGACGAGGCGATGTATCCTAGGAAAGGAACAGACTGTGCATGAAAAGCGCATTTCTCCGTCTTGACAAAAAGCCCATTCTCTAGCAACCTCTGAAGCAGTATAAACAAAGTCCTTGGGATCTCCGCCTTTCTCTCTCCTCTCGGGAAAGCCGAGCTCTGCCCACCTGCATGGGCTCGTGATCGAAGACGGGGCTGACCGTGTCCCCACTGCTGACGCGGGGGTCCTCTGCGCCACCATAATGACAACTCTGATGAAAACGGCTCATCTTGCTCAACCGAGCATCAACCCTCAGCGCCAGCTCCACCAGTCCATTCAACCTGGGAGGAAGATCCAGCATGTAAATCTCCTTCTGGACACTGTTAGCCAGCCCATCCAGGAATCTGTCCCACTGCGCCTCCTCGTTCCATTGGCACTCTGCGGCCAGGGTGCGGAACTGGAATATTCCGAATCGCTGGAAATGCGCTGGAAATGCGGCTCTGGTGGGGTGGGCTGAACGGGCGGTGTGGGTGGCGCAGCGCGACCCCTCAGATGTTGGAGCTGTTGGGTGAGCTCGGACACCTGTGCCACAAGAGCTTGGACCGCCCGACCTGTGTTGGAGATGCTCTCCTCTTGTTGATCCATCCGTGTCATGCTGCGAGAAACAAACTCGTCCCAACTTGTCGAACTTGCTGCATCCATGATGTGGTCAGATCGTTCTGTAACAATAACAAGAACTGGATGCAAGATGCAAGTAAAAGTGCTTTATTAAGCAGATGAAGAAAGTTGTAGGTCAGGCGGACACAAACACAGATGATCGATGGCGCAGGGACTTCGACAGGCAACCCGGTGATAGTGAACGGTGATCTCAGTGAAGCAGTGCAGGAATCCAGAACGATGACGAAGAACGAAGAAACATATCCACAACCAGGAAGCCAGAAGACGAGCACAGGAACAGGGAACACACACCGGGAAGCCACAACGATCTGACAACATGAGACACCAGTTACTGAACATATAAAGGGACAAACAAGTGGTAACAGCTGGCGCTGCTAATCAGTTGTGATCAGAGAACACACCCACAGACACACACAACACGCGAGACGAGAGAGAGACAGTGGATTCATGAACCGTGACATATAGAGTCCCCAAAGGTTTATAGTAACCTCAAGTAATAGTATAGCATAAAGAAGATATTTTAATAGATACCCATTTAATGAAGAAAGTCAAAGGTTTGGAGCCACATGAGGTTAGTAAATTAAGTTAAATTTTTTGGGTGAAATATCACCAGTCTGACCCTATAGCGCCACCAGCTGTTAGGTATAGAGAATCTGAAGTTGTTTGATTGACATGTGTGTGCAGTACATTATGACTGTAAAGCTTCGTTATGAAGGTACAAATCTTTCTGTAACAGTCTCTTAAAATAATTTAAATTTCTTTGATGAAATGATAAAAATCAATGATGAAAAAATCCACAACCTTTTTTCATGATTAAGACAAGACTAAACTGACTTTATCAACATGCAATGCAATCTTGTTAACGGAAAAAGAAAACAGGTTGAACATCTAAAACCACAAAATTAGTCTTTTTCCGGAGGAGATCTGTAGGTGTGAAAGTTTTTTGCAGAGAGTAAATATAGCCTCTATATTTCCTCTTTACTTAAATAAGCAGCTCTTTGTAACACTCTCACGGTCCTGTTTCCAGTTCTGTAACCACAATGGTATTAGGTGGAGGGATAATTTACATCTCTCTTGAAGTGCTCATCGCTGTGGGATGCTGTCTGGGCAATGTGCTGGTGATCTGGGCCGTGTGGAGGAGCGGAGCCCTGAACCAAACCCCTTTCTGCTTGATCGTGTCTCTGGCGATGGCAGATTTCCTGGTCGGGGCCATGGCCATTCCTCTGGCTGTGATTGTGGACGTCCACGTGAAGATCCCTTTCCATGCCTGTCTGTTCTTCAGCTGTGTCCTGATCGTCCCGCAACAGGCATCAGTGCTCACCCTTCTGGCCATTGCTGTGGATCGTTGCCTGCGGGTTTGTATCCCATTCGGGTGAGTCAGCCTACAGATGATTTTGAATGGCTTTAATGAACGTCAAGCTTGTTGAAAACACAAACAGCTTTTGTTTTATCTTTAAATTAATATAATGCAATTTAGGTATGCTTAGTTGTCATACTTAGTTGTAGCCAATCAGCAGTAGAGAGTATAAGAAATTATAGTCTGCTCCGATCCAACTTCCACTCCAATATATATACCGGTATGTAAATGTTCCTTCACATATAAGAGACAATTCCTTCCAATCTCAGTAATATGTAAATAGTATCACAGAGTCATGGTTATCAACTATAGTGTGGGAGCGGAAGCGGGCAATCGAGAACCATCTTGATTACAGGGACTTCAAATAAATGTTATCACTTAACATTTGGCCGTTCTTATTTGAAAGAATATCAAAGATGTGGGCACAGAGGGCTACCATTGTTTGTTGTTATCCTCAATTTACATTTAAGACAGAGCTTCACCTCCATGCTGAGAGGGAAGACGAATTTGTTATTCTCAATTTACATTTAAGACAGAGCTTCATTTACATGCTGAGGGGGAAGACGAATGTAATACAGTATAAAATGTTTGAGCTGAGATTTTTTCGGGGTTCATTCTGACGCCGGTGAACCCAAGGTGCTTCGTGTACCTTGCCACTGCTATGCTGTAATAAACTTCATTTTTGAGATCTTCTATGTCCACATCATTTTTTCTTACAAGGGCATGTCCACTCATGATAGGTGAGGAGAGAGATTGAGTAAGAGGGAGATTTGAAAAAAACTGTAGAAAGAGAGATGACTGAGAGACATTACAAAAGAGAAAATCTCAGAGGAATATCAATGGATAAAGAAGGGTTATGATTAAAGAGCTTTAGGACCTGCGTCAATACAGGCTTTCGCACCGGGTAGTTCTAGGAACTCGCCAACAGGGTGGTTCCCCGCGGTTGCATTCGCACCGTTAGTAGGAACTCTGAAGTGACGTAATCCGCGCTTGTTGTTGTGACTTTTATTTTGCCTTATCACACAGCGCTCCCATTCTCCGTCTTCATTAGTTTACGATCTGTTTAACAATCCTGTACTTTATTAGATAGAACTGTTATACAAATAAAGTAAACTGTATATGAAAAAGTATAAGCGTTTGCCTTGTGGTTGATGATGTCCAATCTCGCTAGCTGAGCAGAAATACATAATTTCACTTGGTCCCCTCAAAGTTGCATTGGATTTTCTCCTTAGCAGGTTGAGAGGTTAATGTATCACTGTTTCCATGTTCATAGAGTTTGTGGAGTAAATATATAGGCTATAATCTGTGTGTGTACATGGCTTTTTTTATTAAATGGCGGGTGCTGGTGTTTCGCGTGCGTTTGGCAAATCAGCGAACACTAACGTTGCTATTTCACAGAATCAAGATATGCTGTTGTTATAATGTTAGCTGTAGTAACAGGACAGTTTTAAGTGTCATTGTTTGTCTGGAGCTGCTGGCGACTAACAACCAACTCTTGCTTGTATTTACTCTTGTGTACTGTATGTTAATTTTTTGTTCTTCCTTGTTGTTCATTCATCATCTTCTCTTTATTTTTGGAGAAGCATTATTTTGCTTGGCTTCAGCTATGATAAAGAGACATCCACACTTGCATTGCGTGTTTATGCGTATTGTGGGCGGAGCAATGAAGGGAGGGGCATGTTTGATTGGGTCATGTTTGATTGGGTTGATTTCAAATATCAACAGTGTTTCTCAGAAATCACTGACTGCACCTTTCAAAGATCTTTAATTTTAAGAAATATTTCTCTCTGGCAGGTACAATTCTACAGTCACTAAAAAGCGCACCTGGATCCTCGCCGCTGTGTGCTGGATACTGGCGTCCGTACAGGGCTTCTTACCGATGTTGGGATGGTACAACCATGACACACTGGCACATTACAATTCCACCTCCATAGACTGTCAATTCACTGCTGTCATTCCTGATTCATACCTGGTCCACTTCATCTATGAGTGTTGTTTTCTTCCTCTGCTGGCAATCATGATTACTTTGTATGGCTATATCTTTCTTAAAATGAAACAGTCGAGGGGGAGAGCAGGTGTGGCGGCTGAAACTGGTGAATATAACCAAAAGGAACACAAACTGGCCAGATCTCTGGTTTTGGTTTTGGCTCTTTTTGTTGTTTGCTGGCTGCCGTTACACGTGATACAAGCCATCAGATACTATAACCAGAATATACATGTACCGTCCATTGCTTTATACTTTGGCATTCTCCTTTCTCATGGCAACTCGATGGTTAACCCTGTAGTGTATGCCTTCAAAATCCCTAAGATCAAGAAGGAGTACTGGAAGATTTGGAGGAGGGTGATTGGTCGAGAGCAGCAGGCAGATATAAACGCTCCTGCTAATAATACCTCAGACAGCCATGATGGACGAGTTCATGGGAAAATCAGTCCAGAGATGGGAGTCAATAGCATTCATTTAACTTTATTCCATGTACCATGAAACGTACCAAAAGAAGGGGGGATTTATATGATTTTCTTAGTGTGTTGCAAAATTGCTTTTTCAAACCTTTCGAGCTTTACTGACCGAAACTTGATAGATTGCAGTTACCCTGTTGTGCCAGTAGGGCTCCTCCAAACACCACTGTCAAAGTCTGAGAGTAACTGTAGGATGTATTATTTTCCTGTAATCACTGTAAAGCTGCTTTGAAACAATCTGTATTGTAAAAAGCGCTTTATAAATAAAGGTGACTTGACGTGTCTTATAGCTGAATCTGGATAATAGAGGAGTGTATAATTTAATGCACAATAATATGGTTGTACTGTAGTGCAAATATGAGCCTGCAGTCATGTTTAAAACTATCAAACTTTATATGTTTGTGTTGCACCTTTCCTGATTTTTATTTATTTATTTTGAAGCACTTATATGAGGTGTGCAATAAATAAAAATAAGTATAAACACATAATTCAACGAGTTGTACCTTTCATTAGGTTTATACAGTAATCATATTTTTCTTTTTAGAATAATACGCTTTATTCAGAAGAGACACTAAAAGTATCACCCAAATTATTTCAATTTTAGTATGCTTTATTAGGATGACAAACAATGTACTTTTTATTGCCAACATGTTTGCAGAATAGCTGTGAGAAATTGTGCAATGTAAAATAAACTGAATAAAAATAAGTAATATTAAAAAATAAAGTGAAATATCAGTAGTAAACTAAGAAAGTATTCATCTTTATAATTAATACTTAATATTAGTTTTTTATGTAGCAGTTTTAAAGAGATCATTCACCCAAAAATAAAAATTCTGTCATCATTTGCTCACCCTTAAGTTGTTTCTTTCTTCTGCTGAACTCAAAAGAAGATATTTTGAAGAATGTCAGCGACCAAACAGTCGACTTCCATATGAAAAATATATATATTGTTGAAGTCAATGGAGACCATGAAACTGGTTACCAACATTCTTCAAAATATCTTCTTTTGTGTTCAGCAGAAGAAAGAAACTCATAAAGTTTGGAACAACTTGAGGGCAAGTAAATGATGACAAAGTTTTAATTTTTAGGTGAACTATCCCTTTAAATAAAGTTTTCCATTCGATCCCGACTGGTTAAAGATACTCTAGTAACTCTTTCTCTTGATGTTCAGAATGATCTGTTTTTACTCTTGCTCATTGCGTCTCTCAAGGAAGGCAATAGACTGTATAGTTATCACCCAAATAGGATGTGATCCTTCCCACAAACTATACAACCTACTACCTCAGCTTGTAGATACACACAGATCTGCAGTGTCACTGTAGAGGAGCATGAACTCCAGTGCGTTTCACACAGTTTCTTCAGTCGACAGCTGGTTAATCTGCCTCCGTAAGAAAGACAGTAGATTGTATAGTTATCTCAAAGGGAGGTTTTATACTCCACAACTATTCAATCTACTACCTCAGCTTTAGGGACAGCAAACAAACATACCGTGGCTTTAGTTTCTTCACCGGGTCTGCAGGGGGATGAAAGAAAGAGGGGGAAAGACATTATTTATTTATTATGAGTCATACAAAATTTGTGCCTTTCATAATGTTTATGCAATCTCCATATTGTTCTTTTTAGAATAATACGTTTTATTCGGAAGACACTAAAAGTATCACCCATAAAAAAATATTAAAATTTTTAGTGTGACAAAAACTGTACATTTTTATTGCCAAAGTGTAAAATAAACAAGATTTATAACATAGTAATTATTATAGTAATAACATTGTAATTACTATAGTAGTAACATAGTAATGTTAATTTGTTAACAAATAAAATGAATTATCAGTAGTGCAATACAAAATGTTTTTTGTACATGTATTTATATTGCCTTTTTACTTTACAAAAATGTAATTATTTATTAAAATATCAATAGTCAAAATCATACATTGTAAAGTAAAACACTGGACTCCGCCTTTGCATTTCAATTTATTGAAAATATCGCATTTGTTGTAGTTTACAAAGACCTTAGTATGCAAGGGGAAATTTTTAAGTATTTCCTTCTTTGTCTCTTTCTGCTTTGCTTTTGAAGGATTAGCAAAATAATCCACAATATGTATGACAATATATAGGCCTATATATTATATACAGGCAGAACTCCTGGCGTGAGGCAAAGGTGAGCCGCACGACGTAATACCGCCAATTTTCTTTGCAACCTTCACACGCCTGTGCCGTTTAATTGCCTGAAGTAAATCGCTGAATTTGAACGCAGCTTTCCCAGCTGTCTGCCTTTAAAAAATGCTACATGTTGTCTGCTAGCAAAGCATGAAAGGGAGGGAAAAGGTCCAAACAAAATGGCCGCCTTCCTACCATCTTAAACGAGTGTTCAGTTAGAAGTCAAGAACGTGTAAAGACAAAACCTGCTCATGCTTATTTCAAGAAAGGTGAATGAATTTACTCATATTCTTCATATTGAGTAGGAGGAACTGTGAATATACTGTTATACCGTGGTCTGTTTGATTACCATATTCATGGGTCAAACATGGTACTTAAATGAAACTGTAAGGTAATTGGAAAAAAAATTCTTGAGCAGCAAATCATATTAGAGTAATCACATGAATAAATCACAGTTTAAAATATATCCAAACAGAAAACAGTTATTTTAAATTGTAATAATATATCACAATATGTAATATTTTTACTGTATTTTTGATCAAATAAATGCAGCCTTTGTGAGCAGAAGAGAAAAATATAAATAATCTTAATCCAAACTTTTGACCGGTAGTGTATATATCATATTTAAGTTGTGAAAATATGTATGAATATATAATTTGTAATAATTACCTGCTGACTGAACAATAGCCCATTAATATACAGTATACAAGAAACATTTTGCATTGTTGTAATGCCATTTAATCTACACAGATGATGGTGTGGTAGATGTCTGGCAGACGGGGGTCACCAGGGCAGGCCAAAAGAATGGAGTGCCATGGCAAATCGTGGGGCGGCGGCACCGTCTCTTTGCATAAATTAGCATGTGAACCGGAGGCACTGAAAGACACTGGAGCAGGACATTAACATTCCGAATTCCTCTTTGGCCTAATTAATGGCAGTGATTGAAATGTTTTGGCCTGGCAGTTGGCCGAGACAGCGGGCCAGTGTGAAAAAGACCAGGCGGAGTGGAGGCTGAAGTCTCATAATTGAGATGTTGGATCAGACAAAGAGCTGAGAAATCAAAAATGATTTTTTGTGTATACTCAAGCATTTAAAACGGGGTTTTTTTAGGTTGTAAATTTGTTAACAATTTGTTAAGTGCTAATTATATGTTGAGTGCAATGGACCCTTTCCCATATCCAGGCAGGGTTCTCAAACAGATCTCATCATCATAGTTGGGTGAACTTCTATAGTGCTGAACGAAACCACAACAAATATAACTTTTGCATTCCCATTTACTCCAATAGCAAAGCAAAAAATCCACGATAGCATTTCTATAATACGGAGCACCGCACATGACATACAGACAAATATACACTCACCGGCCACTTTATTAGGTACACCTGTCCAACTGCTCGTTAACACTTAATTTCTAAGCAGCCAATCACATGGCGGCAACTCAGTGCATTTAGGCATGTAGACATGGTCAAGACAATCTCCTGCAGTTCAAACCGAGCATCAGTATGGGGAAGAAAGGTGATTTGAGTGACTTTGAACGTGGCATGATTGTTGGTGCCAGAAGGGCTGGTCTGAGTATTTCAGAAACTGCTAATCTACTGGGATTTTCACGCACAACCATCTCTAGGGTTTACAGAGAATGGTCCGAAAAAGAAAAAACATCCAGTGAGCGGCAGTTCTGTGGGCGGAAATGCCTTGTTGATGCCAGAGGTCAGAGGAGAATGGCCAGACTGGTTCGAGCTGATAGAAGGGCAACAGTGACTGAAATAACCACTCGTTACAACCGAGGTATGCAGCAAAGCATTTGTGAAGCCACAACACGCACAACCTTGAGGCGGATGGGCTACAACAGCAGAAGACTCCACCGGGTACCATTCATCTCCACTACAAATAGGAAAAAGAGGCTACAATTTGCAAGAGCTCACCAAAATTGAACAGTTGAAGACTGGAAAAATGTTGCCTGGTCTGATGAGTCTCGATTTCTGTTGAGACATTCAGATGTTAGAGTCAGAATTTGGCGTAAACAGAATGAGAACATGGAACCATCATGCCTTGTTACCACTGTGCAGGCTGGTGGTGGTGGTGTAATGGTGTGGGGGATGTTTTCCTGGCACACTTTAGGCCCCTTAGTGCCAATTGGGCATCGTTTAAATGCCACGGCCTACCTGAGCATTGTTTCTGACCATGTCCATCCCTTTATGGCCACCATGTACCCATCCTCTGATGGCTACTTCCACCATGTCACAAAGCTCTAATCATTTCAAATTGGTTTCTTGAACATGACAATGAGTTCACTGTACTAAAATGGCCTCCACAGTCACCAGATCTCAACCCAATAGAGCATCTTTGGGATGTGGTGGAACGGGAGATTCGCATCATGGATGTGCAGCCGACAAATCTGCGGCAACTGTGTGATCCCATCATGTCAATATGGACCAAACTCCCTGAGGAATGCTTCCAGCACCTTGTTGAATCTATGCCACGAAGAATTGAGCCAGTTCTGAAGGCAAAAGGGGGTCCAACCCGTTACTAGCATGGGGTACCTAATAAAGTGGCCGGTGAGTGTATATATACATATATATATCGTGACCGCAAAATAAGAACCCATTCCCTCGTTTTAGTAAATTTAGCCACGTTGGACTAATTCGATCATTCGTTTTAGTAAATCGTAGCCACGTTGGACTAATGCATTCCCTCGTTTTAGTAAATCGTAGTTTTAGTAAGTCGTAGTTTTAGTTAATTCGTTTTAGTAAGTCGTAGCCACGTTGGACTAATTCGTTTTAGTAAGTCGTAGCCAGTGTTGGGGAGTAACGGAATACATGTACCGGCGTTACGTATTCAGAATACAAATTATGAGTAACTGTATTCCGTTACAGTTACAATTTAAATAGTTGGTATTTAGAATACAGTTACATTGTTGAAATCAATGGATTACATGACGATACTTCTCTGTTTCACGAGTTTATTCACTCTCTAAATAAATTAAGGCAACTCAAAATTTCCCAGAAGCCCCAATATGAAAACGAAAAAAATGCGCGGTTTGCGTGCGTGATCAGTCAATGGAGTTGGAAGAGGTGCAGCGGGAGCAAGAGATGGAGCCGGAACAACAGCAGAGCAAGAATGCATTTATATCTTGGAAATTTAAACAGTATTTTACGTTAAAGAAAGAGAAGGGAGGGGGACGAAATATAACTGTGCAGTGCAACCTCTGCTTGCCAGCAACTAACCTCCTTTCAGCGTCCAAAGACTCCATCTCCAACCTGAAGAAGCATCTTAAAGTATTTTTTTTTTAAAAATTTTTTTATTAACGTTAGTCGTCTGCTGTAGTTTTACTGGTCACCTTGCTATTTTATAGTTATATATCCGGTAGCTACCTGCTTAGTTGACGTGCGACTTCACATTCTCGTATGTGCTGATTTACTAGCCCCCGAGCCGTTGAAAGACTGACTAGCCCCATTTGACATTAACGTTAGGGTGACCATACGTCCTCTTTTTCCCGGACATGTCTTCTTTTTGGACTAAATAAATGCGTCCGGCCGCCCATTTCTAGATCACCCAAAATGTCGGGGATTCGGCTTTTGCTTTCTACAGTCGCCATTCATTATGTTTATGCACACCTTTTGTTTCAATCGGACTGAATTCATTCAGATTGATGAAACTGAATGTAGTGTTTACATGAATGCTAAACAAGTGATTGCCGTTTTGATAGCGACCTAGAAGCCTACATAAGGAAAGTAGACTTATACAAGAGAACATCAGAAGCACTGAAATCTTTTTTTTTTACTGAAATAGTGTTTTTCTGTAAAAAAATAAAATAAAAAATTCTTTTAACCAATGGCCAAGAAAAGAAACTGTGTCATGTAAAAGGTGTTAAAAGCTAAACTCTTTTTAATTATTATTATTTGTTTGTCATTATTCTATTGTTGCAGGCAAAAAGTTGAATGGAAATTATTTATTACTTGTGGAAGTAATCCAAGTATTCAGAATACAATACTTAGATTGAGTAATGTAACGGAATACGTTACAAATTACATTTTTGGGCATGTATTCTGTATTCTGTAACGAAATACATTTTGAAAGTATCCTTCCCAACACTGGTCGTAGCCACGTTGGACTGATTCGTTTTAGTAAGTCGTAGCCACGTTGGACTGATTCGTTTTAGTAAGTCGTAGCCACGTTGGACGGATTCGTTTTAGT
Source organism: Rhinichthys klamathensis goyatoka (assembly GCF_029890125.1). NCBI lineage: Eukaryota > Metazoa > Chordata > Actinopteri > Cypriniformes > Leuciscidae > Rhinichthys > Rhinichthys klamathensis. The sequence goes on from NW_026606822.1 coordinate 4,112,831, forward strand.
AGGTCGTAGCCACGTTGGACGGATTCGTTTTAGTAAGTCGTAGCCACGTTGGACTGATTTGTTTTAGTAAGTCGTAGCCACGTTGGACGGATTCGTTTTAGTAAGTCATAGCCACGTTGGACTGATTCGTTTTAGTAAGTCGTAGCCACGTTGGACGGTTTCGTTTTAGTAAGTCGTAGCCACGTTGGACTGATTGTTTTAGTAAGTCGTAGCCACGTTGGACTGATTCGTTTTAGTAAGTCATAGCCACGTTGGACTGATTCGTTTTAGTAAGTCGTAGCCACGTTGGACGGATTCGTTTTAGTAAGTCGTAGCCACGTTGGACTGATTCGTTTTAGTAAGTCGTAGCCACGTTGGACTGATTCGTTTTAGTAAGTCGTAGCCACGTTGGACGGATTCGTTTTAGTAAGTCGTAGCCACGTTGGACTGATTCGTTTTAGTAAGTCGTAGCCACGTTGGACTGATTCGTTTTAGTAAGTCGTAGCCACGTTGGACTGATTCCTTTTAGTAAGTCGTAGCCACGTTGGACTGATTCGTTTTAGTAAGTCATAGCCCCGTTGGACTGATTCGTTTTAGTAAGTCGTAGCCACGTTGGACTGATTCGTTTTAGTAAGTCGTAGCCCCGTTGGACTGATTCGTTTTAGTAAGTCGTAGCCACGTTGGACTGATTCATTTTAGTAAGTCGTAGCCACGTTGGACTGATTCGTTTTAGTAAGTCGTAGCCAAGTTGGACTGATTCGTTTTAGTAAGTCACAGCCACGTTGGACTGATTCGTTTTAGTAAGTCGTAGCACCGTTGGACTGATTCGTTTTAGTAAGTCGTAGCCACGTTGGACTGATTCGTTTTAGTAAGTCGTAGCCACGTTGGACGGATTCGTTTTAGTAAGTCGTAGCCACGTTGGACTAATTCGTTTTAGTAAGTCGTAGCCACGTTGGACTGATTCGTTTTAGTAAGTCGTAGCCCCGTTGGACTGATTCGTTTTAGTAAGTCATAGCCACGTTGGACTGATTCGTTTTAGTAAGTCGTAGCCACGTTGGACTGATTCGTTTTAGTAAGTCATAGCCACGTTGGACTGATTCGTTTTAGTAAGTCGTAGCCACGTTGGACGGATTCGTTTTAGTAAGTCGTAGCCACGTTGGACTGATTGTTTTAGTAAGTCGTAGCCACGTTGGACTGATTCGTTTTAGTAAGTCATAGCCCCGTTGGACTGATTCGTTTTAGTAAGTCGTAGCCACGTTGGACTGATTCGTTTTAGTAAGTCGTAGCCACGTTGGACTGATTCATTTTAGTAAGTCGTAGCCAAGTTGGACTGATTCGTTTTAGTAAGTCACAGCCACGTTGGACTGATTCGTTTTAGTAAGTCGTAGCACCGTTGGACTGATTCGTTTTAGTAAGTCGTAGCCACGTTGGACTGATTCGTTTTAGTAAGTCGTAGCCACGTTGGACGGATTCGTTTTAGTAAGTCGTAGCCACGTTGGACTAATTCGTTTTAGTAAGTCGTAGCCACGTTGGACTGATTCGTTTTAGTAAGTCGTAGCCACGTTGGACTGATTCGTTTTAGTAAGTCGTAGCCACGTTGGACTGATTCGTTTTAGTAAGTCGTAGCCCCGTTGGACTGATTCGTTTTAGTAAGTCGTAGCCCTGTTGGACTGATTCGTTTTAGTAAGTCGTAGCCACGTTGGACTAATTCGTTTTAGTAAGTCGTAGCCCTGTTGGACTAATTCGTTTTAGTAAGTCGTAGCCACATTGGACTGATTCGTTTTAGTAAGTCGTAGCCACGTTGGACTAATTCGTTTTAGTAAGTCGTAGCCACGTTGGACTAATTCGTTTTAGTAAGTCGTAGCCACGTTGGACTGATTCGTTTTAGTAAGTCGTAGCCACGTTGGACGGATTCGTTTTAGTAAGTCGTAGCCCCGTTGGACTGATTCGTTTTAGTAAGTCATAGCCACGTTGGACTGATTCGTTTTAGTAAGTCGTAGCCACGTTGGACTGATTCGTTTTAGTAAGTCGTAGCCCCGTTGGACTGATTCGTTTTAGTAGGTCGTAGCCACGTTGGACTGATTCGTTTTAGTAAGTCGTAGCCACGTTGGACTGATTCGTTTTAGTAAGTCGTAGCCACGTTGGACTGATTCGTTTTAGTAAGTTGTAGCCACGTTGGACTGATTCGTTTTAGTAAGTCGTAGCCACGTTGGACTGATTCGTTTTAGTAAGTCATAGCCACGTTGGACTGATTCGTTTTAGTAAGTCATAGCCACGTTGGACTGATTCGTTTTAGTAAGTCGTAGCCACGTTGGACTGATTCGTTTTAGTAAGTCTACGATGGACTAGTTCAATCCCTTGATTTAGTAAATCATAGCTACGTTGAACTGATTCGATCCTGTTTTTGTAAATCGTAGCCACGTTGGATTAATTAGTTCCATCGTTTTAGTAATTCGTAGCCATATATATTGTTTATGAAAATATAAAAAATTCAATTTACGCTAACTATGGAAGCGCATTATCACAGTCTGAGAAGAAGGTCCATCTTTTATTTCGATGGAACTATTTTTACTTTTTAGTTCAAAATCAAATAAATCAAATGTATGTTTATAATAATTTATTTCCCTCTGTCTTCCAGCTCGCCATAGTGCATTCTGGGATTGCCTTATCCACAAAGGACACCTCATTAAAATGAAGGTATGTTATCAAGCGGCATGCTGAACACTTTTTTTGGAGTGTGTGCTCATGATGCATAATAATGTTGTCTAGGTGGGCAGCTCACTGCTTCAAGTGTTTCTCTGGGGCTGTTTCTATCTGGTGCTATGACCTCGTTTGACATTTTTCTGGGATCTTAAAAGGACTATTTGTTATTCCATCACACTATATGGTCCACGTCTCACTGAAGTCCATGGATCATTACACAAAGTAATGGCTATGTCAACATGAGGCTAAATCTTCATGTCTTGTGAGAGATAATATATGGAAAGCAAAGGAAAGGAGCTCTACAGTATTATATAAACTCTCTCCTTCAGCAGATTCATGTATACATCTACTACATATACAGAACTAGATCATATCTGTGATTAAAACACCATTTGGTATAATATATTTGGCAATGGCATGTTTGTGATAATATAGTGATTTCAAGAAAACTAGCAGCATGCTTGTCAGCGGAAGTGTTTCAGTTTCCCTATAACCTCGATCTTGTGGTTTAACACAAAGGTACTCATTTTTTTATTCCACCTCAGCTGTCGACATTTCCCTGTGTGTTCAAACCTACTAAACGTTTATTTGAACCTTCATTTAGTTGCTACTTATTTACATGCTACTTATTTTCTTCTGATATTTTATAAAAGCTTAATTAAAGAAAATATTTCACTGATATGATGTCTAAATCATAATTTTCGCTTTAGTTTATACCTTTTAATTAATATTATTTATTTATTTTGGTTAATGTACACTGATGCATCACAAACAATAAGTCCAATAAACAATATAACAGGATAAAATTCGATTTCTCTTTCAAAATAAGTTATTTTATCCTAATCTGGTGCCATTTTTAATAAGAAAAGCCATTATTGCTGCGATACTAAAGCATTGTAAGTTGGGGAACTGTTAACATTTTTAGTCAGTGTTATTAAATGTATTGTTACCATTAAGAAAGTGAGTAAATATAGTCCTACCTGCTCATTTAAAGTGAGATGACACTTCACTTCCCACATCTGAGTTAGTAAAACTGTCATCTGGACCTTTGTCTACCAATGCAGGGTGTTCAAACCCACAGTTGTGCAGTGGTACACATCCAGAGGCCTTTAAACACACAAAAATAGCAATTCTAAACAGGAAGTGCCTGTTGACCTTGTTTGTGCATGCACTCATGCTAAGTTCAGCGCTTATCAATGCGATAGCTGTATTGCAAACAGACACAGCTTACAACATTTGGCACTATGGTTGCAAAAATAGAGCGTTTCCAGAGCAGATAAAACGGGAAATGCGAAACCCTTTTTTTCCTTCTAATTTGGTATCACAATTGTTCACACTTGTTAAGTAGGCCTCATAGTATAATACAAGCACATTATTTCTGCACAACTATCACCACCTAATAAAATTTTAAAAATAATGATTGCTTTCAAATAGGTTTCCCAAACACACATGCATGTTACATTCGGCCAGACGAACAGATAGTCCTGCCCTCAAACTCACGCCATTGGTCGAGGAGGTCAGGATTCTCAAACAAGCCATTTTGAAAGAGTCTAAGAGTTATTTTTCAGGGAAATCAACCTCTGAACAACTTACTAGTTGTTACATTAAGCTAGGATAGCAGAGCGTATTTCAACATTGAAAAGCACAGCTTTAAATGAACATGCAGCATGTGCATGAAAACGCCATGTGCTTTGAAGGAAACTACTCGAACACATAACTTGAGCTGTTAACGTTGTTGTTGATACATGTTAGACAAATGTGATCTGAACTGCTACAAAATAAGACCTTGAGTCAGAATAGCAACAAATACCTGCTCTGGTTAATGTCAGGCAGCTCTTAAGTTCCTGGCTTCGGCTGATATCCTCTTTTTCTCCATAACGTGAAGCTGTTTGTGGTGTTAGTGCTTCTGAATTGCAGGTGATTACTAAAATATTTTTCCAGATAAAGGTACTGTGACTTTGTTTCTGGTTACCACACCGAGACAGAGAGAAAGAGTGAAGAGAGAGAGGGAGGGAGCACAAAAATAGCAGGAAGTAGAGAGGGCAGGCCAGAGAAGAAAAAAATCATCAAGTAACGTGACAAGTTCATCTGAGGATAGTGAGGGAGGGGTGGAGGAAGTGTTTTCATTTTTTTTTTATCTATCTCTCCACCCACCACCTTATTGCTTTTTTTTCTTACTCGGTTTTCTCTTTGTATAGTGTTCAGTGCAGCTTTCATTTACATCTTCTCTAAAAGAATTACAATTCTTTGTTGACAGTGTTAATGAACTAAAAGTAGTTGGACTAACAAAACATGAGCTGCTTTGGAATGGAAACGCAATGTATAATCAAACTGCATAAATAATCTTCAAATGTTAATTCGTAGATGAAACAAAGAAACTTGAAGTGTGTGTGTTTTAATATTATTTGTATTATTACTTTTTGTTTATGTAATAATGGTGATTAAAACTGTAAATTTACAGTGGTGTCCAAAATTGAAAATCTGGATTTTTTAAATCTAAACAGATATTAAACAGGATTTTAAAAACAGCTGTATTAAATTATAACTTAGATAGAAGCATCTGGTTTATATATTTATTGTTTTATATTGATTAGTTGTATTTATTTATATGTATTTTCTCAGCATATTCTTCGCTGTGGTCTCAGTTTCAGTCCTATCGAAAGCTCAGTTCCTCTAAACATGGTAGACGAGGTACAGATTTGTACACTTAACAACCAGAAGTAACAAAGATTGATTATGGTATGAAGTATTTTGCATCAGTGAGATTGTAAGGTTAATTTTTCTTCTCCCGATGTAGTTTGGCAAAGCGCTGCTCTTTGTTGTGAAGGCCTCAGACGTGTAACTTAGCACAATAGAGAGTAGTTTAGCTTTATAATGGTCTTTATAATAACACAATTTTACTGTAAATGGAAAACCGCATGTTTGCATAGCCTCTGAAAACTGTTTATTGAAAGCTATTGAGCGAACAAGTTTTATATAAAAAGAAACAGTGGTCATGCACGGACACAAGACAAACAAGGCATAAAAACATGCAAAATCACTAGCCGCCCGATATATTTGTGGTTTATCTAACAATACTTGTTTTGTTTTTTTTTCAAATAAAAAATGTGTTTAATGTCTCATCCAACAGAAACGAAAGATACTTTATAATGGCGGCAGCAGATAAAAGACATGTGCTAGAGGAAGATGAGGATGAGGAGAAGCGAAAGTCAGAGAAAATGACGTTATTGCAACACGAGAAAGTAAAAATTGCAAGATGGATATTCAAACAAAAATACAATTCTGGAAGTACCTGAGTAAAGAGATTTGGGGTTTTTTGTCGCAGGACGGCACGGGAGACTCCCGATGGGGTAAAGTACAACTCTACGACGATCGAAAAATACAATAAAAACCAGCAGGGAGGAAGAAAGGAGAGGAGAGACCGTTTCCATGTCACTCGCAAGACAAGGGGAAAAGCAGAGAGAGGTGTGCGAGCGAACAGCCCTTCTCACACGAGCCCTTGCCAACGCTGAGCAGATTCAGCTATGCCCTCCTATCCGCCTGCCCACTTCAGCCCCGCTGCCAAAAGAGCGAGAACGAGCGAGAGAAAGAAGGAGAGAGAGGTCACAACAGCATGAGAAAGGAAAAGAAAACAAGGCGGCTACTTTTGCTGCCACCTTTCACCATTCATCTGTTGTTGTTGGGTTAGCAGTCAGTCCTCCATGTTTAAGACCTCTATGGGAGTTGGCATGAAATGCAAAACACCGTCACCTGGCTCGGGCCCGAAAGCGGGGAGTGGAACTTGGTCCAAAACCAAGCGAAATAAGCAAATCTCAACCTATCCCTCAGGAGCGTGTCGATATGAGGTACATGTACTCGCGTCAGAGATCTGACACACGTCCTGAAATAGAGTAAAGTCTCCCCAAAGAAGTCTTTTGTCAGCATTTGGCATCCGTCCTAGGTATTACAAGCCTTTCGATTCCTCGTTTTCAGAAGTCATCGCAGCATCTTTAGCTGTCCTGCCATTGCCTGCATTTTTCATGCAGTATACTTTGAGATTTAATCATAGGCATTTGTGCACATCAACTTTTGTAAGTGCCTTTGCGATGTGCATGTTCAAACTGAATCAAAGGTTCAAGTAAGGAAAGTTCACGGTCGTCAGCTTTTCCAGGTAAAACAAACAAAAAAAGAGTTTGAGTCCTCAAAGAGTTCTTGCTGTGCTGAAGCGAGAGGACGGAGTGAGAAAGTTCAACCCGAGGCGCCAGGACAAAGAGAGCAAAGCAGTCACTTGTCACAGCACTTGTGCTGAAAGTTTGTGGTAACGCTGCTCTGCTCAGCTGTAGAGAAAGCCAGAACGCTCTGAAATAATCCAGTGTCACCCCTTTCCTGTCGGGGCAGAGATGGTGACAGAGAGGGAGAGAAAGAGTTGCAATCGTCCTGTCTTCTTTCAGGCATTGTCATGGGCAGCACAGTGTGTGACGTCAGCACCCTCCTTTTGTTATTTGTCCATTTATTTCTCACCATACTGTCCTCATGTTGCATTTTCTCGGGTAAAAGAAAGAACAATTTCTTGATGCCTGACTGGGGGAGAGAGAGAGAAAGAGAGAGAGAGAGACGGATATAAATAAAGCACAAGAGCACAAGTGAATAGAGAAAGAGAAGCTGTCCTTACAAATCTCTCAGTCTGTCTTCCTGCCTTCCGACCCAAGCGCTTGTAAAACTTTCAGCTGTGGCGTTCAGGGCCGGCCTCCATTGGCAGCGGTTCAAGAAGAGGGCTGGCTGCATCTAAAGGAAGACGAGCTCGTGGAGAGAGAGAGAGAGAGAGAAAGGGGGTCGGGCTGGTACCCATGAGGAGGGTGCCGGTGCGGACAGTGGGTCAGGGTAAGGGGGGCGGCAGAGGTAATGCATGTGCCAACAGTAACAGCTCTGGGAGTTCAGACAGGGAGCATGAACCAGAGTAGAAAGAGGACAATCTACATCCCAAAGTTCTCAATAACCAGTGATGCTCTGAACTCCACACACTAAAAGAAAGCTTCCAAAAGGGTGTTTTCGCAGTGATGCCATTGAAGAAATAGTTTTGGGTTCCAAAAAGAACCTTTCAGTGAAGAGTTCTTAAAAGAACCCTTTTTTTCTTATAGTGTGAAGAACATTTGAATAATCTAAAGAATTTTTTTTTGGAATGAAAAAGGTTCCATGGATGTTGAAGGATCTTCATGGAACCATCAATGCCAATTAAAAAATATATTTATTTTTTAAGAGTGCAAGACACTTTTGTGCAGCTTCTGCAAAGCAACATTACGCATATTCTAAAAAAGAATCACTTCTGTTGATGAAACAAGATCTGTGTGTTGCAGGGTTCTGCACTATTTAGATTTGATTTGGTAATTTTATGTATTTCAAATAAGGATGAAAAAGGGGCACACAATTGCAATTTCAATCAGAATATTATAGAATCAAAATTAATTGGAATTTACAGAATTTTATATAACAGCCATTTTATTTAGAACAGCAACATTTGCCAATTCAGTGTATTTTGTAATAAAGTCTCTTCTGCTCTCCAAGGCTGCTTTATTTGATGAAAAATACAGTAAAAACAGTAATATTGTGAAATATTATTAAAATTTCAAATAACTGTTTCCTGTTTAAATGTATAGTAACATTTATTTTATTCCTGTGTTCAAGGCTGAAATTTCAGCATCAGAAATCATTCTAATATGCTGATTTGCAGCTCAAAAAAACATTTCTGATTATTATCAATGTTGAAAACAGTTGAGCTGCTTCATATTTTTGTAGAAACAATGATACCTTTTTTAGGATTCTTTGATAAACAGAAAGTTCAAAAGAACAGCATTGATTTTTTAATAGAAATCTTTTGTAACATTATAAATGTCTAACTGTCATATTTGATCAATATAACGCGTCCTTCCTGAATAAAAGTTTTTTTTTTTTTTTTTTATACTGACCCCAGGCTTTTGAACAGTAATGCAGACCAAAATATCCCAAACTCAGTGCCCAGGAAGCAAAGATGCAAAAGCATGTATCAACTGTCAATTGCCATTGAACTCAATGGGGCCGCTGACAGATGTTTCCCTCAGATAGGCTATATTAGAACCCCTTGATCAGGTAAAGCAGTGTTTGATACACTCTTCAGAAACTCAACCTAATAATGCCTTAGAGTTGCATATTAAACAGCAAGTATTTTAACATAGGAAAATTACAAATATCAGCCTTAAATGATAATTAGGCTACATAAATTAGGTCAGCTGGACCCAGGAACACTTCCTATAACACCCGATGTACTCGTTACATCATAAGAAGAATGGCATCTACGCTAATGTTAGTCTTTCTGCTTATTCCGATGTTTACTGTAATCAGCCGGATCTGGGCCGGATCCAGACCAGATGGAGGAGCTGCGCCTAGACACGACTACAACGCATGATGTAGTCAGCCCGGATCCGGGCCGCATCCAGACCGGATGGAGGACCTGCGCCTAGACACGACTACAACGCATGATGTAGTCAGCAGGATCCGGGCCGTATCCAGACCAGATGGAGGACCTGCGCCTAGACACGACCACAACGCATGATGTAGTCAGCCGGATCCCAGCCGTATCCAGACCAGATGGAGGACCTGCACCTAGACACGACCACAACGCATGATGTAGTCAGCCCGGATCCTGACCGTATCCAGACCAGATGGAGGACCTACACCTAGACACGACCACAACGCATGATGTAGTCAGCAGGATCCGAGCCGTATCCAGACCAGATGGAGGACCTGCACCTAGACACGACCACAACGCATGATGTAGTCAGCAGGATCCGAGCCGTATCCAGACCAGATGGAGGACCTGCACCTAGACACGACCAAAACGCATGGTGTAGTCAGCCGGATCTGGGCCGTATCCAGACCAGATGGAGGACCTGCACCTAGACACGACCACAACGCATGATGTAGTCAGCCCGGATCGTGACCGTATCCAGACCAGATGGAGGACCTACACCTAGACACGACCACAACGCATGATGTAGTCAGCCGGATCCGAGCCGTATCCAGACCAGATGGAGGACCTGCACCTAGACACGACCACAACGCATGATGTAGTCAGCCGGATCCGAGCCGTATCCAAAACAGATGGAGGACCTGCACCTAGACACGACCATAACGCATGATGTAGTCAGCCCAGATCCGGGCCGTATCCAGACCTGATGAAGGACCTGCACCTAGACACGACCATAACGCATGATGTAGTCAGCCGGATCCGAGCCGTATCCAGACCAGATGGAGGACCTGCACCTAGACACGACCATAACGCATGATGTAGTCAGCCCAGATCCGGGCCGTATCCAGACCTGATGGAGGACCTGCACGTAGACACGACCATAACGCATGATGTAGTCAGCCCAGATCCGGGCCGTATCCAGACCTGATGGAGGACCTGCACCTAGACACGACCATAACGCATGATGTAGTCAGCCCAGATCCGGGACGTATCCAGACCTGATGGAGGACCTGCACCTAGACACGACCATAACGCATGATGTAGTCAGCCCAGATCCGGGACGTATCCAGACCTGATGGAGGACCTGCACCTAGACACGACCATAACGCATGATGTAGTCAGCCCGGATCCGGGCCGTATCCAGACCAGATGGAGGACCTGCACCTAGACACGACCATAACGCATGATGTAGTCAGCCCGGATCCGAGCCGTATCCAGACCAGATGGAGGACCTGCACCTAGACACGACCATAACGCATGATGTAGTCAGCCCAGATCCGGGTCGTATCCAGACCTGATTGAGGACCTGCACCTAGACACGACCATAACGCATGATGTAGTCAGCCCGGATCCGGGCCGTATCCAGACCAGATGGAGGACCTGCACCTAGACACGACCATAACGCATGATGTAGTCAGCCCAGATCCGGGTCGTATCCGGACCTGATGGAGGACCTGCACCTAGACACGACCATAACGCATGATGTAGTCAGCCCGGATCCGGGCCGTATCCAGACCAGATGGAGGACCTGCACCTAGACACGACCATAACGCATGATGTAGTCAGCCCGGATCCGAGCCGTATCCAGACCAGATGGAGGACCTGCACCTAGACACGACCATAACGCATGATGTAGTCAGCCCAGATCCGGGCCGCATCCAGACCTGATGGAGGACCTGCACCTAGACACGACCATAACGCATGATGTAGTCAGCCCAGATCCGGGACGTATCCAGACCTGATGGAGGACCTGCACCTAGACACGACCACAACGCATGATGTAGTCAGCCGGATCCCAGCCGTATCCAGACCAGATGGAGGACCTGCACCTAGACACGACCACAACGCATGATGTAGTCAGCAGGATCCGAGCCGTATCCAGACCAGATGGAGGACCTGCACCTAGACACGACCAAAACGCCTGGTGTAGTCAGCCGGATCTGGGCCGTATCCAGACCAGATGGAAGACCTGCACCTAGACACGACCATAACGCATGATGTAGTCAGCCCAGATCCGGGACGTATCCAGACCAGATGGAGGACCTGCACCTAGACACGACCACAACGCATGATGTAGTCAGCCGGATCCCAGCCGTATCCAGACCAGATGGAGAACCTGCACCTAGACACGACCACAACGCATGATGTAGTCAGCAGGATCCGAGCCGTATCCAGACCAGATGGAGGACCTGCACCTAAACACGACCAAAACGCCTGGTGTAGTCAGCCGGATCTGGGCCGTATCCAGACCAGATGGAGGACCTGCACCTAGACACGACCACAACGCATGATGTAGTCAGCCCGGATCCTGACCGTATCCAGACCAGATGGAGGACCTACACCTAGACACGACCACAACGCATGATGTAATCAGCAGGATCCGAGCCGTATCCAGACCAGATGGAGGACCTGCACCTAGACACGACCACAACGCATGATGTAGTCAGCAGGATCCGAGCCGTATCCAGACCAGATGGAGGACCTGCACCTAGACACGACCAAAACGCATGGTGTAGTCAGCCGGATCTGGGCCGTATCCAGACCAGATGGAGGACCTGCACCTAGACACGACCACAACGCATGATGTAGTCAGCCCGGATCGTGACCGTATCCAGACCAGATGGAGGACCTACACCTAGACACGACCACAACGCATGATGTAGTCAGCCGGATCCGAGCCGTATCCAGACCAGATGGAGGACCTGCACCTAGACACGACCACAACGCATGATGTAGTCAGCCGGATCCGAGCCGTATCCAGACCAGATGGAGGACCTGCACCTAGACACGACCATAACGCATGATGTAGTCAGCCCAGATCCGGGCCGTATCCAGACCTGATGGAGGACCTGCACCTAGACACGACCATAACGCATGATGTAGTCAGCCGGATCCGAGCCGTATCCAGACCAGATGGAGGACCTGCACGTAGACACGACCATAACGCATGATGTAGTCAGCCCAGATCCGGGCCGTATCCAGACCTGATGGAGGACCTGCACCTAGACACGACCATAACGCATGATGTAGTCAGCCCAGATCCGGGACGTATCCAGACCTGATGGAGGACCTGCACCTAGACACGACCATAACGCATGATGTAGTCAGCCCAGATCCGGGACGTATCCAGACCTGATGGAGGACCTGCACCTAGACACGACCATAACGCATGATGTAGTCAGCCCGGATCCGGGCCGTATCCAGACCAGATGGAGGACCTGCACCTAGACACGACCATAACGTATGATGTAGTCAGCCCAGATCCGAGCCGTATCCAGACCAGATGGAGGACCTGCACCTAGACACGACCATAACGCATGATGTAGTCAGCCCGGATCCGGGCCGTATCCAGACCAGATGGAGGACCTGCACCTAGACACGACCATAACGCATGATGTAGTCAGCCCGGATCCGAGCCGTATCCAGACCAGATGGAGGACCTGCACCTAGACACGACCATAACGCATGATGTAGTCAGCCCAGATCCGGGTCGTATCCAGACCTGATTGAGGACCTGCACCTAGACACGACCATAACGCATGATGTAGTTAGCCCGGATCCGGGCCGTATCCAGACCAGATGGAGGACCTGCACCTAGACACGACCATAACGCATGATGTAGTCAGCCCAGATCCGGGTCGTATCCAGACCAGATGGAGGACCTGCACCTAGACACGACCATAACGCATGATGTAGTCAGCCCGGATCCGGGCCGTATCCAGACCAGATGGAGGACCTGCACCTAGACACGACCATAACGCATGATGTAGTCAGCCCGGATCCGGGCCGTATCCAGACCAGATGGAGGACCTGCACCTAGACACGACCATAACGCATGATGTAGTCAGCCCAGATCCGGGTCGTATCCAGACCAGATGGAGGACCTGCACCTAGACACGACCATAACGCATGATGTAGTTAGCCCGGATCCGGGCCGTATCCAGACCAGATGGAGGACCTGCACCTAGACACGACCATAACGCATGATGTAGTCAGCCCGGATCCGGGCCGTATCCAGACCAGATGGAGGACCTGCACCTAGACACGACCATAACGCATGATGTAGTCAGCCCGGATCCGAGCCGTATCCAGACCAGATGGAGGACCTGCACCTAGACACGACCATAACGCATGATGTAGTCAGCCCAGATCCGGGTCGTACCCAGACCTGATTGAGGACCTGCACCTAGACACGACCATAACGCATGATGTAGTTAGCCCGGATCCGGGCCGTATCCAGACCAGATGGAGGACCTGCACCTAGACACGACCATAACGCATGATGTAGTCAGCCCAGATCCGGGTCGTATCCAGACCTGATGGAGGACCTTCACCTAGACACGACCATAACGCATGATGTAGTCAGCCCGGATCCGGGCCGTATCCAGACCAGATGGAGGACCTGCACCTAGACACGACCATAACGCATGATGTAGTCAGCCCGGATCCGAGCCGTATCCAGACCAGATGGAGGACCTGCACCTAGACACGACCATAACGCATGATGTAGTCAGCCCAGATCCGGGTCGTATCCAGACCTGATGGAGGACCTGCACCTAGACATGACCACAACGCATGATGTAGTCAGCCGGATCCGGGCCGTATCCAGACCAGATGGAGGACCTGCGCCTAGACACGACTACAACGCATCCCTGAAGTGTCAGCAGAGATTGTGTAAACTAGACTCTCATCGACACGACAGCCATCAGCACTGATCTTCAACAAACCCGTCTCCATCCCGGTGTGATGACTCTGATCTTAAATCTTGGCATCTTATTCTGATTGTTCCAAACCAATCTGACTTCTGACCTATAATGTTTCCTGAATCATAATCACACACTGTTCGTTCATTGGCCAGAAGAGAACGGGCCCCCCGACTGAGCCTGGGTTCTCCCAAGGTTTTTTCTCCATTCTGCCACTGATGGAGTTTTGGTTGCTTGCCACTGTCGCATTTTTCCACCTTTGTTGCCATTGGCTTTTAAATTAAATTTAACATTTAATTTAATATTCAACAATAATATTGATCTGCCTGCATTGACACTATTATACAAGAACTGAACTGAGCTGGCCGATGAAATCACGGTTTACTCCAGAGCGGTTATATATATAAATGAACTAAATTAATAACTTTTTTTAAAACAAAAATTGAAACATCACTGAACTTACTTAAGCTGGACTGTGACGCTATTTTCTTCTGGAAACAAACTTTTTTGCATTATTTTCCTGTTATCTCTGTAAAGCTGCTTTGAAACAATCTGTATTGTAAAAAGCGCTAGCCTATATAAATAAATGTGACTTGACTTTTTTCTGGGAGATCTCGCCAAATGACCCCAACTGCCTTAAGGACAATTAATGGCTGTTGCTGAAGGACGGCTGCTGAGGAACTGTCCTAGGCGTGTTACTGGAGCGCTGGGTAACGCTGCGGGGTCGAATCGCCTGCTCGGCGCCAGCAGCTGAAGGACACGGCCTCTCCCGCAGGAGCCATTACAGTCCCAGAGTCCCACCACACTGATGTCATCCTGTGCAACGGAACGCTGAAGCCGCGAAGAGATCCAAAGTTCTGTTCACTTCCCCCATCTCTGTGCAGCGACATTAATGTGAAATAAAGACACAATGAAAGCTACTTGCTATATCGTCAGAGGCTTTTCACCTGCTTTGCAAGTGTATGATTGGACAAGAGTGGTAACTTTCAAAGCGATCCTTGCACATTTTTCATTTACACTTAAAAAAACTGAGAAAAAACTTTGCAAGATGTTTCAGCAGGGATTTCTGTTGTAACATCGTTTGTGCAAGACCTGATCATCCGACATTGTAATGGTTTGAGTTTTACATTAGATAGACACAGACAGACAGACAGACAGACAGACAGACAGATAGATAGATAGATAGATAGATAGATAGATAGATAGATAGATAGATAGATAGATAGATAGATAGATAGATAGATAGATAGATAGATAGATAGATAGATAGATAGACAGAGTATTCTTTTGGGGGTTGCTGGATGGTTTCTGATCTTTCTTCAATATGTCTATTGATTTTTTTGCTGATTTGTACAAAATTATCTTATAAATTAAATTTGATCACTTGAAAAAGTTATAACACACCTCTCCTGAATTTTTTTAGGTACCATTGATTCCTGTCTGTAGCACATGCCATTTTTAAGTACATCATGTTGCAGTGCAACTCTTGAAGCAGACTTCAGTTTAAGTAACTACATGTACTATTTATGCATAATTCATCAGCATGAGCATAAGAAACGATACCTGAAATGCTCTAGTATCCACACTACCAATCTTGCGTTACAGATCATGTTTCTATTTTTCTTTCGGTACGATGTCAGAGGTTCCCGAGGGCATTATCACATGATCTTTGAGAGTCGTTCTGGGTAATCAGTCCCTGACAAAACCGCACAAGTTTGAGTTAACTGTTCATTGACCAGCTGGTGACAATTTGGCATAGTTATTGCATTGCACAAAAGGGACCGAGCAAAAGTAAAGACAAAGGTTGAAACATCTTATTTAGTTGCATTAGACACTATGTTAAAAGATGATTAAAGGGATAGTTCACACAAAAAAATATGTCATTAATTACTCACCCTCATGTTCCAAACCCGTAAGACCTTATGGTTAGGGATTTGAATGAAATCCATCAAATCTAGCGATGATCATATGGGATGAGCCAGAAAACTGCACATTAGAAACTCTGTATACATTTTTAAAAACACTCTGAAAACCTTGCAGTCACATTACAACACGCTGCAATACCTTAGCAGCTGCTTTGCAACACCCTGGTAACCATACAATGCATCAGAGTAACATTAGCCACATGTTTAAAAAAAGCACTCAGAACTTAACAGCTGCATAGCAACGCCCTGGTAACCACTCAGAACATTCTAGTAACTCCATAGCAACACACTAAAAACACTCAGAACCACCACAAATTGCTCAAACCCTGGCAATTGCTCAGAACATAACATAAGCATAAGGCACTACATAGCAACACACTAGTATACCTTTGCATCTGTATGGCAATACCCTGGTAACCACCATCTTAGTAATGGCATAGCAACACGCTAAAAATGCTCAAAATACCCTAAGAACTGCATAGCAACACACTATACCTTAGCAACTGCATAGCAATGCCCTGGCAACCAACCAGTACATCCTAATAACTGCAGACAAACATGCTAAAAAGCACTCAGACCTTAGCAGCTGCATGGCAACGCCCTGGCAACCACCCAGAACACTTTATTCATCACATAGCAACATGGTAAAAGAGTAAGGCAGGATTTACGCGGGCAATACCACTATAGTTTAAAATCTTTGCTTCCTATACTATTATCCTGTGTTCTGGCAGGGGTGATTGCATCAGGGGAAAACTCATAAAGGAGATCAGCAGGGCACTTTATCCTGTACTTTCCTCTGTGTGTTCATCTGGTGGTGTATCCTTGACCTATGCATTTGTTTTACAGTGAGACAGTTTCCTGCTGCCTTCTGTTTAGTTTGAGTCACGTTCAGCACACACATACACACACATCCCTCAGGAGCATGTGCACTCCTCTGACCCACATCTCTGACAGGATGGTGAGTGTGTGTAAGTAATAAACCCACTGGAGTGACGTCATGTCCTTAAATCACACAGTTGCAGCTGTGTGTACTCCGTTTTTCTGCTTATGCATTATTTAATCTTATCAGTTTCAATAAAATATCATATAGAGCCTAACTTAAATATATAAATAAATATACATTTGTACTATAAATCACTGTTAGTTTGTACCTTAGAGGTTAAAGAGGAGCATTCCAGCCTTCCAGTTTCGTATATATAAAATTGGTTGCACGCAATAGTGTACAGTTTCATCATAAACTGTCTTTAAGATCTTGAGCTCCACCTCTTAACCCATTTTCTGAGTTCACTGGCCCCAAAGAGTATAGAAGAACAAGAGGCGAAACTCTGATGCTTTTTTGGGAACAGCCACTAGGTGGCGCTTCGGTAGCCCGGCCGCCATTTTGGGGTGAAAATTCCAACTGGAGTTACTGGACAACAGCACAGATAACAGTCTTTTGAGGTAGTTTTGTCTTGCATTAGTGAGTTTTTCCATTGTATGCAACTTTACACATTTATTACTATTATTAGTTACCAACTCCACTAGGCCTGAAATATATTTTGTAAGTTTTAATCCCCTGGAGGCCTGGATCATGCTACAAACGTGATGATCTTATAGAACATGATGCATTGCTGTGTCCGTTATCCTATAACTTTAATTGCCACTTTGAACAGTGGCTGTGTTTTTTTGTTTACATATAGTCTTGCTTTAACGGTCATTAATATAGTACTGCAAAAAAAAAAAAAAAAAGTTTACTGTAAAGCTATTCTATTGCTGTTATATATTTATTGCCCAACATTTACATTTTAGTACAATTACATTTATTTGCTGAATTCATTTATTTCATTGATAACTTATTTTTGTAACGTTATGTGTACCTCCTGGGAAACGGTCTAACGTATTATAACTTTATGAACTGATATCACTTTATTCTTACCTGTCACAATGTGGAGAGTAATATAATTAATTAAATCCTTGAACTTCCCTGTCTCAAGTTATGTGGGGGGAAAAGCGGCAGCCTGCAGTAGCAACTTCTTTTTAACTGCTATAACGTTAACTGTTGTGAGTTAAAATAATCACCTAATTATTTCAACCTAAAAATGACCTCTGCACTGGACTAAATATATGTATAATATGAATATGACTGCCGAGTCGCTTTCACCCCAAAATGGCGGAAGCATAGGGCTGCTGCTCGCTGCTGCCCTACTGGGCGCTGGTGTCACTTCTTGTCAATATACGTTCTTTGCTGGCCCTGAGCTCTACGAAGGGAACAGCGCCATCTTGCCACCGGAAGAAGCACTGCAGCCCAGACAGCTTCGTTTTTACCATAGAACAGGGGTGAACAATCGTTCAAAAAGTTTAATCTGGATCAGAATTATCTAGATTTGGAAATCCCATGATTTGCTATCCAGCATCAGGAAATCCATCTTACTTTTGTGCTGTTTTTTCAAAGCACATTAGGATCGGATCACCCTGATGCAGATACACACTTTTTTTTAGATCACTAAACGTACGTATACAACTTACAGAGCTGTAGTTGTACCACCTGACTGTTGCAGATTAATTCCAGCGTTGATACTGTTGACATAGAAACGGAAAACCAAGTCTGAGGATGTGAACAGTTTCCAGGTTGCCATCTCGTACTGTAATGATGACCCCTATGGTAATGACATGGCGTGAACGCAGCATAAGCTCGTTGTTTTGGCTCGGAAGGAACCATTAAAGGGGTTTGCTGTTTGTTTGTGGCGATCGGTGACTGTGTCTTTTTTTTTTTTTTTTTTTTTTTTTAATTATATGACATAATAGGCTACTGTAGATATAAATGTTTCACATAATAATGTTCTAAATTATTACAAATCATCATAAGATATGAAGAGCATTAAAGATAACATTCATATCAATTAAATTAAAGAACATTCGAATCACATATTAAAAACAAGAAAAAGAAAGAAAGAAAAAAAGAAAAAAAACATCATAATGGAAAGGAGGTATACAGGTATAATTAAAATAAAGAGGAATTTAATTATTTGAGGATGTCCATCGTTCTGGTTGCTTTGCGGTTTGAGAGTCCTTTCAGAGTTTCAAAATAAATCTTCAAGTCAGCTTTAAAATGGTAGATGTTAGGTATCCTTTCAGACCATTTACTGTACATTTATGTATGTAAAACACCAAGTAATAAGATCAAATGTGTCTGTGTGTCTACGACATCATGAAATACGCTGATGGCGTGTAATGTCTGCGCCATGTGTAAATACATAGGTTGCCAGGTAGGGCATCCTATCGTTGCATTCAGACCAAATGCAATGATTGGACGAAAATGTTTTGGTCCTGAGACTTCTACAAAAGTTCTATGTATTTAAAAAAAAATCTTCTATTATTGGTTGATATCAAGATGTAAAGAGAGTTTCAACCAGAATAACAAAAAGTGTATATGAAAAAACCTACCCTTAAAGTGCTTTTGTTTGAAGAGAAAGAAAACAACATAAACAAGCAAACATGACCTTTTTAATTTCCTTTAAACAAACAGACCCTTACGGAGGCACTATTGGGATATGGTGATTAAAAAAAAAATTTGAAAAGGGAGAAGAAATTTTTTGCGTTCTCTAGCAAAAGTTTTGCGTTCCCCTTAAGAAGCTTTGCGTTCATTTGCAAGGAACTTGCAAAGAAAAAGGAAGTTTTTAGGGTGAATGCAAAGTTTATTGGGGGAACTCATAAAATTTTTTTAATCAAAGGTATCCCAATCTTACTAAAAACTGACGATTTGATCAAAACCCAGGTTGTATTTTGTGACCTTTTTCAGAATCCCTTTTTTTTTTTCTTTTGAACAACCCATTTTCAAGATTTGATCCAATCCAATAGTAATTAATTTATTTTGCTCCAACATTATTTCCTGAAAAGAATAGTTGTCTAAATAAATATTATTAATATAAATATAACGTAAACAGATTCTAGCCATGTACTTTCTACATTTACAATATAGTCACTGGAAAGATGCACTATCTTTAATTGCCTGTAGATGGTGCAATAAGACCATTCTAACAATACCTTCATCTTCAGTGATAATTAAGATAAACACTTACTAACAAGCATACTATGCTCAGTTACACAGAGGGAATATTAAATCACCACTCATAGAAACTATTTTGAATTGTTATTTGCCTGCTAAAGTAATGGCAACTAAAATAAATGACACTTCAAAAATATGCATAGACTCGTGCAGGTCATTTAGTGTGAAATAGAGAGATAATAAGTTGTTAAAATCTTAAAATGTTTAGTTTAAACAATGTGGATGCTGCAAAAATAGCGTGATGGTAAAAATGAAAGGTAGGCCTACTTCCAAGTATGAATTATTGTGAACATATTTGATATATTGAGAGATTAATTCCACTAGCATGACCTGCTTTTCCACAGGCCAAGTACAGCTAAACCAATAAGAGGAAAAATCTCTACAATTTACCCCAGCGATAAGCTCCACATCCTGCGGGCCGGTTCTGTTCCAGACGGCTTTTACACCTCGTGATTGACAGACAGTCTGGCCTAAACCTGCTTCAGCTCACGCAAGTGTATCAAAGGTCATCTTTGAATGAGCAAAGCACCTTGTCTTCACAAAAATGCACAAATGAAATTACAATATCTTTTTGTTCAGAAACAATAGAAGTGGCCTGATGTAATTGTGCATTTTGAGACTTTATTAAATGTTTTATTGTATCAGTTGATGGTATCATATGGTAATTATGACAACATGTATCACATTATTTGCACGGTATTTAAAAGAATGCTATGGAATCCATTCAAAAAACATGTGATAAGATAGATCTCATAAACAGGTCAACATTAGTGAACTGAACATGTACGTGTCAGCAGGGGGAGTGTCAAAAACACGTTTCACAATGACTTGACCTGACACTTATAAATTCACCAGTAATGTGGATCATGTCTAATTGTAAGAAATCCCAGTATTTACATCAATTAGACTAATGTGCATTTATATGATGACTGGCTCTGTGTATTTATTCTTGTTAAATATGTTCAGCTGTAGGTCTACTGTTCATGATATGCAGATGCTGATATAGATCTTATATTTCATGATTTTACTCAAAATAAATAAATTAATTTAATTTTAATTCAATTAAATAAACATGTACAATGTCAATAAAATAAATAAGAATGAACATAAACAATTACATACAAATGAATAAATAAAAAACGAAATAAATTATATTTTCTTTTTATATATAGATATAGTTTGGCTGGATACAGTGGCGGTTCTAGCCCATTTCAACTAGGGGGGCCAAGCTGGGGCCAGTTGTACTGTTAGAGGGGCCAGTTACATTTAGACCTTATTGTTGTCATATCATTTTCTGCACTGCTGCAGGCATTAACAGGGAAAATACCGTGTTTATAATCATTCAACAATGTATTTGCATTTCCATTATATTTTTACATTTGCATTACATATTCAGTATTAGTCACAGTAACTGTAATAGACATGATGTCCTTCTTTCTCTTCATTTTGAGAACTATAGAGCAAAAGCAATGGGGACCAAGAAGCTTATTAATTCATTTACTGAAAATAACTGACTTGATATGTCTAACCGTTTACAGGGTTCCTGCACACTTTTTAGAGTCCAATTTAAGGCTTTTTAAGACCTAAAGAAATCAAAATTAATACCGTACATTAGAGGTGTGCAATATTGACAAAAATATATTTCAACATTTTCAACATTTTGTTAATAATTAGATAATATTTTACTGATTGTGTTTTTGTGCTGGTGCCATGGCTGGTTTAGGCCTGTTGTTGACAGCTGACTCACGAAGATATTCCTATTTTTCATATTCTATGCAGTGGTCGATTCACAGCAGTGACAGAAATACATTTTTTAATTAAGGGGCAATATTTGCCACCTTAAATTGATTTCCAGGGGCATTTTCACCTATATATGGACATTTTTTCTAAACTTATTTAGAGTTATGCATCACCTTTTATGTCAAATACTAACATTCAAATTATACAGTAATTATACTTATTTATACAATAATACTTAATTATACAATAATTATACAGTACCACTGTTACCAGTCAAATTAATTAATTCAATCAAAATCCATCTTTGCAGTGCAGAGGTGACACAGAAGTGGCATTAATATATTTACACTCCATTTACAATTGCATAAATAAAGCTATGAGATTTTTTTCAAGTCAATATTTAAATATGAAATTATTTCTAAGTTTAACGTTTTAATTAAAGGATACTTTAAATATGAAACTAAAACCGCCAGTAGGCGGCGGCAAGTCCCTGTAAGAGGGATTCATTCATTCAAACGATTTGTTCAAACGGCCGATTTATTCGGGAAAGAAGCAAGTGATTCGTTCAAAACGCGGATTTCAGTCAAGAAATCATCGCTGTGTTGCATTGAGACTCACTACGGTTTCATTATGAAATTCTAGTCGGCGAAATAAAGGGAAAACAAACAATATTGACAATATTGTGTCTAAAAAGTAACTCCCAATGTTAACTTATTGTTAATTTAACTGTTGTATAACATAAATATCACAGTTGCAATTGTGCACGGGAAAACGGCACTCTTGCTGATGTGATATTCTAATATAAGAACATAATATGATATAAATATAAGACAAAAACTAATTTGGGGACATAGCCTACCTATGAACTGCACACAGCAGTGAAAGGACGATAGACAAATGCTATGTCAGCTCACAGTGCCTCGTACATACCGTGAAACTTCAAATAATAGCCGAGTCCCGAATAGACGCCTGTCTCTTTTACACGCCTGGTGTGGCGACAGGTTTGGGTACATAAAGGCAGTGGTGGACAGTAACGAAGTAAATGTAATTCGTTACTGTACTTAAGTAGCTTTTTTGTGTATCTGTACTTTACTCAAGTATTTAAATTTTGGGAGACTTTTACTTTAACTCCACTACATTTCAAAGTCAAATATCTTACTTTTTACTCTACTACATTTTCAAAATCAGACGTTCCTTTTTATTTATGAGTGGATAAAAACGTAACTGGCCAAACGAGCCACCAATCACAGTACAGCACGCCGCTTTGTTTTGAACTTGCCTTGGCGGTATCTACTGAGCGCGAACCAGAGCCGTTAAATATGAGAGTTGCGAACATAGATGGTTGTGACAGTGATCTCGCCGCCGCGCGGTCACGTTATTCATGTAGCTCTCTCAATAGTCCCAAACAAATCGCGTTGACAATGATTTTAAGCGGGACAGAGAGCAGCAGCTGTTATTGCAGCAATTATTGGTAAGTATTGACGCATAATGTACATTGCTTACGTTGCCACTAAAATGACTTGCATATAATAGCTTTTTTTTTTCCTGGGGAGTAGCCTAGCAGAAACACTGCATTAATACGTTTTTGTGTTTAATTTTGGAGGGAAATTGGCTGCTTCCATAACATAGAATATAGAATATATATATATGTGTGTGTGTGTGTGTGTGTGTGTGTGTGTGTGTGTGTGTGTGTGTGTGTGTGTGTGTATGTGTGTGTATATATATATATATATTTAATGGCGTTGTGCAGGTTTATGTGAATGTATCATAACATTAAGATGTTAATAATTATGACCATAGGCGCTGGAGAAAAATATAGGCCTACAGTAAATACTGTAAATGTTTTATACCTTATAGGAACAGTCCCCTTCCCTCCAAAATTAAACATACAAAAAATCAATTCAATTCAAATATATATATATATATATATATATATATAGTTATATAGTTATTAATTATCAGACTAATTAATGTCATTTTATTAATAGATTGGTGTGCCAAGAGTGACATTAGTCTTCACTTATACTGAGTTAAGCAAGAGTCTTGTGATAAATTATAATAGGACATTATAGCCATAAAAAAAATCAAAGTACTTGGATACTTAAGTACATTTGAAGGCAAATACTTTTGTACTTTTACTCAAGTGAATGTTTAAAGGCAGCACTTCTACTTTTACTTGAGTAATATTTTACCTTGAGTATCTTTACTTTTACTCAAGTACATGGTATGTGTACTTCGTCCACCACTGCATAAAGGCCGGTCTCAAATAGAAGCCGGGTCTGTTTTTAGTTTCGGGTTGTATTTTATCTTCTAAAACCCGTCAGAGCGTCCGCTTGCTGCGCTTGACAGTGCATAACGAGCAGAGAGAGAGAGAGAGCGCCCCGGCCGCGCGCGCGCACTCACCTCTTCAAACATTCTGCCGCGATTCCCGCGAATGTGATGCGAATTGTCACGTGAAAATGCAAATCCACAAAGATAGAAAAATAAAAAAATAATACACATACAACGATAGCAAAAAACAGTTTTGTAAAAATTATTTCAAACTCCACATTTAGGGGGGCCACAAGGGGGGCCAAGCTTTTTGTCACAGGGGCACTGGCCCCCCTGGCCCCCCCTCTAGAACCGCCACTGGCTGGATAGCTATAAATAAATAAAAATCACAGAATATATCCATAATCATAAAATTGTATTTTTTTTTTAGCAATTTCAAGTAAAGTGTCTCATCATTATATGTTAATATGGAGGACCTTTTTATTTCTCAGTATTAATACATCTTGAGAGGTTTATATGGATATATGTCCATGCTAATTTATTCATTATAAGGCAAAAAGGTGGTTAAAATGAAAAGGTGAAAATTTCAAATGAAAAAAAAAAATGGTGATCAATCACAGCATATAATAATACATAAAAGTTGCCTTAAGTAAAGTTTAGCCGACAGTCTTGAAGTTGATGTCCATTTGTCACATCTATCTTCTCTTTATTATTTCTTCCATAATGAGACATTTTCATTAAAGATCAGAAAATTCCCACTTCAACTTTCAAGTTGAATTCCCAGTCAACTTGAATGTTTAAGTCATTTCAACTTAAATTACATTAAACTATCTTGTATAGCTTGTAAAAAAAAATAGTTTAACTTCTTTTGATGAGTTAAAGCAATGTAAAAAACATATGTTGTCATAACTTATTGACCATATCATTTTTTTTATAGCGCCTCACACCCAAAGATCTCCACGTGCTTCCCGTCTGTCACAGAATGTCGTGTGTGTGTGTGTGTGTGTGTGTGTGTGAGTGTGTGACAGATGGGGTCAGTGCGAAAATCCTCTTAGCAACTTTCTGCTGATGGAGGTTCATTGAGTGAAGCTCCAAACTTTCGCAGTGTAGCGAGGCCTTTGTTGGAGACAGATTCAGGATACGGACATGTCTACGGAAAAGGTAAGCTTGTTTTAATAGACTGATTGCACGATGTAGTTATTAGCCTATAGGCCTATTATTTTTTGAATCC
This sequence comes from Rhinichthys klamathensis goyatoka, assembly GCF_029890125.1. Classification (NCBI taxonomy): domain Eukaryota; kingdom Metazoa; phylum Chordata; class Actinopteri; order Cypriniformes; family Leuciscidae; genus Rhinichthys; species Rhinichthys klamathensis. Next base: position 4,137,909 of record NW_026606822.1, read on the forward strand.
CCGTTGATCTAAATGTTGATTTATTAAAGGACATTTGGAGATTATCTGAATTATTTTGTTTTAAACTACATACACCTGTTATCAGAATTGATCTGACCACACTGTATATTTTTTAACATTAATAATTTAAAATATTACTGTCATTATCTGGTTGATATGTCTAAATCAATGAGTTCTGGTGAGGTCAGTTCTAGTTTTTCAGGAAAGATCAGTGATATTACACACATGTGCCCATGAAACAAACACTTCCATTCATGAATTTCACAAATATTTAACATAATTACATTTGCATTAATATTCTTTCTTAGTATTTCTTACTAAAATAGCTAGTAAGAAATGTTAGACTTTGCAGATTTATATATAGGCTATGTATACGGTGATATAGTCCTTATAAGCTACGTTTGAAAACTTTAGCTCCAGGGTTCAGAGCTTAAAAGATATTTTTTTGAAATTATAGAATTATAAATGGAAATATGTGAATGTCTCATTCAGTGCATGTATAGGCTATGACCTACAAACCCAACTTGAGTACATTTAGACAGCACAGATATTAGAATTTAGTTTTTTACCACAGAGGTTGTATTTAAAGTAACTAGCCTAATTTGTGACTGATTTCAAAAATGTCTTTGGTGAAATGTATAGGATTTGCTGTTAATTTAATGGAAACATGATTGAATTAGGGTTCGTGTTTTCCTCCACACCTCATGACAGGGATTGACTGAGGTGACGGTATTAATAGCCTTATTCTGGCTGAGTCTTAAGTGGATCTCACACACACACACACACACACACACACACACACACACACACACACACACACACACACACACACACGCACACTGACTGTCAGTACAGGCCACATTGAATATCTCATGCTTTTGGTCATTTACGAGGGTGAAAAGATGTGTGGATATTTTTAAATTACACGTATGAAGACAGTCTACAACAAAAAAATTATGCATAGATATATGATGTGTTTCCATAATTGATACCTTCGTTCAACAAGTTGCATAATGTTGTTATGCATCAGATCACTGCTATCAATAGATCTAGATAATGCATTTAAAACACATTACAAATATCAACGTGCATCATAAGTGATTATTATCTACATAAATAATGCATAAATAAAACTTCAAATGCATGTTGAAGTGTTTTTGGATGCTGTTTGAAATTAATTTGTGTGCAGTTTTGTGCTTCAGATTTTTCTCCCACGTCTTTTTTTTTTATGTTCCTTTACATTTGATTAGGATGGATGAAAATAATTGACTAAAACATCTTTTATCAGTACTGTATAACTTCATCCGCATCAGACTCATCCGTCAGCACATTTCAAGCAAAAATATGACAATTTAGCAATTAGGTCCTTCCATGTCAAATCAACCAAATTTTGGAAACTTTCTGCTTGATTTTGCTCATAGACAAACATTAGTAGTAATGAAAGCCAAAATATTAAATTAATATTTACTGGGTAAACCACTATTTTGTGTAGCGGGTCAAAATGACCATTTTCACCTGAGATTTGGGGCCAAATTACAGGTGGGCGAAAATGACTTTAGAAAGATGGCAGCATTATTATTTTATTTTTACACAGAGATTGGTAGGTCTATTATTAAATTCTTTTGTCTTCAGCAATCCTTGTTGCATTATATGCCAATGGTGACAGTTCAAAAATGGGAAAAAGCACTTTTCCTGCTTTCCCCCAAAGCTCGCATGCCTGTAACTCAATAAGTATTATATCTTATTTTTTTTTCCTCTGAGAATAAACCATATAGAGTCTTAAAAATGAAGATACCAAAAAAAAAAGTTTGTTAAGAACCAGAATCTAAAAGGATATTGAGATATCTTTACTACTTCTTGAGTCACAGTCAAACAAACATTGGAAAAATAATATTTTTGACACTCATACAGGTATGTTCTATACAATTATTTTGATAGAGGGAAACAAGATAAATGTCTAGTTTCAACGTTATTTGTTCTTCAGAGATTGTTCTTTAAAAGAAAAAGAAAAATATGCTGTATGCAGAATTTTTGGCTTTTGACCACTGAAAATGTGTTTAGCAATTTACTCTTAGAGCCACATTGAGATCCCCATATCTCTGCGACTGAACAGTATAGAGCCTTAAAAATGAACATACCCAAAGAAAAGTTTGTTAAGAACCAGAATCCAAAAACATATTGAGATATCTTTGCTATTTTTTTAGTTACAGACAGACAGAGTTACAGACATATACATTTATGAACTGTCACCGTTGGCATATAATGCAACAAGGATTGCTAAACACAAGATCTACCAATCTCTACGTAAAAATAAAATAATGATGCTGCCATCTTTCTAAAGTCATTTTCGCCCACCTGTAATTTGGCTTTAAATTGTCATTTGACCAATAGTGGATAACTCAGTAAATATTCATCCATGGCATTTAATATTTAGGCTTTAATTACTATTTAAGTTAGTCTTTCTTCAAAATGAATGATTTGAGCCTGGGACCTTTGGTTGAGGAATGACCCATATGACTCTGACAACACTAAATAACCTATAACCATAAGTTACAAAAATCCAAGTGTGCAGATGAAGAACAAGATGCTTCTGAATAACTTAAATAGATTGAGAGTGATATTCAGAATGTTGTTCTCTTCTTATTTGTTGCTTTCACATGCGTCATTACTGGTGAGTTCTCAAATTTTCTAACAAAAAAAGCTTTGTCTGTGCTCTCACTATTCCTTCATGCCTCCCTGTTTTAGCTTGTACTATTCTGAACGATATCTGACACTTTGCATTACTAGCTTTTCTCATGTTTATTGACTCTTCAAGATGAATTTCTTGATGTATTCCTCATTTGTAAGTCGCTTTGGTTAGAAGTGTCTGCTAAATGAATAAATGTAAATGCTTAATTTCTTTCTCTCCAACATGCCATTTACAATAATGTCATTTTATGACTGTGCACATCAGAATATTACAGAAGCCCAAGAAGAAGAAGCCCGAGTCCACTCCAGTAGAGACCAACGGAAGCGAAGCCAAACCCAAAAAGCCCAAGAGCAAGAAGAGCGCAGATCTGTCGGCCGAGAGCAGCCCAGCCACTCAGAGTACGCCAGAGAGTCCATGTCCTGAAATGTCACATCAATACAAAGTTCTGTCATGAAACTCTAGATGGCGCAAGCTGATTGGTCTTAAAGGGTTAGTTCACCCAAAAATGAAAATTATGTCATTAATGACTCTCCCTCATGTCGTCCCAAGCCCGTAAGACCTCCGTTCATCTTCAGAACACAGTTTAAGATATTTTGGATTTAGTCCGAGAGCTTTCTGTCCCTCCATTGTAAATGTATGTACGGTATACTGTCCTTGTCCAGAAAGGAAATAAAGACATCATCAAAGTAGTCCATGTGACATCAGTGAGTTAGTTAGAATGTGTTGAAGCATCGAAAATACATTTTGGTCCAAAAATAACAAAAACTACGGCTTTATTCAGCATTGTATTGTCTTCCGGTTCTGTTGTGGATCCGCGTTCAGTGCCGCTGCTGACGTGTGTCTGGTGTGTGTGTGTGTGTGTGTGTGTATTCTGGTTCTGTTGTGGATCCGCGTTCAGTGCCGCTGCTGACGTAAGACGCTGCTGACGTGTGTCTGGTGTGTGTGTGTGTGTGTGTGTGTGTGTGTATTCTGGTTCTGTTGTGGATCCGCGTTCAGTGCCGCTGCTGACGTAAGACGCTGCTGACGTGTGTCTGGTGTGTGTGTGTGTGTGTGTGTGTGTGTATTCCGGTTCTGTTGTGGATCCGCGTTCAGTGCCGCCGCTGACGTAAGACGCTGCTGACGTGTGTCTGGTGTGTGTGTGTGTGTGTGTGTGAGTGTGTGTGTGTGTGTGTGTATTCCGGTTCTGTTGTGGATCCGCGTTCAGTGACGCTGCTGACGTGTGTCTGGTGCGCCCGAGCTTCGTTTACAGTCTGAGGGAGACGCACGCTGGAAACAAAACAATCTTCGCAAACATGTCTAAGGATTTCCACACAGAGGAAGACTTGCATTTTTTTGCCCAGCCATATTTATTTGAACCCGAATACACGGACGCACCAGACACACGTCAACAGCGTCTTACGTCAGCAGCGGCACTGAACGCGGATCCACAACAGAACCAGAATACACACACACACACACACACCAGACACACGTCAGCAGCGTCTTACGTCAGCAGCGGCACTGAACGCGGATCCACAACAGAACCAGAATACACACACACACACACACACCAGACACACGTCAGCAGCGTCTTACGTCAGCGGCGGCACTGAACGCGGATCCACAACAGAACCAGAATACACACACACACACACACACCAGACACACGACAGCAGCGTCTTACGTCAGCAGCGGCACTGAACGCGGATCCACAACAGAACCAGAATACACACACACACACACACACCAGACACACGTCAGCAGCGTCTTACGTCAGCAGCGGCACTGAACGCGGATCCACAACAGAACCAGAATACACACACACACACACACACCAGACACACGTCAGCAGCGGCACTGAACGCGGATCCACAACAGAACCAGAATACACACACACACACACACACCAGACACACGTCAGCAGCGTCTTACGTCAGCGGCGGCACTGAACGCGGATCCACAACAGAACCAGAATACACACACACACACACACACCAGACACACGACAGCAGCGTCTTACGTCAGCAGCGGCACTGAACGCGGATCCACAACAGAACCAGAATACACACACACACACACACACCAGACACACGTCAGCAGCGTCTTACGTCAGCGGCGGCACTGAACGCGGATCCACAACAGAACCAGAATACACACACACACACACACACACACACACACCAGACACACGTCAGCAGCGTCTTACGTCAGCAGCGGCACTGAACGCGGATCCACAACAGAACCAGAATACACACACACACACACACACACACCAGACACACGTCAGCAGCGGCACTGAACGCGGATCCACAACAGAACCGGAAGACAATACAATGCTGAATAAAGCCGTAGTTTTTGTTATTTTTGGACCAAAATGTATTTTCGATGCTTCAACACATTCTAACTAACTCACTGATGTCACATGGACTACTTTGATGATGTCTTTATTTCCTTTCTGGACAAGGACAGTATAGCGTACACACATTTCCAATGGAGGGACAGAAAGCTCTCGGACTAAATCTAAAATATCTTAAACTTTGTTCCCGAAGATGAACGGAGGTCTTACGGGCTTGTGACGACATGAGGGTGAGTCATTAATGACATAATTTTCATTTTTGGGTGAACTAACCCTTTAACTCAAACTGCTTGCAATCACATCATTCTTTATAGGCCTTATGTAGCCCCGCCCCTTTTCAGCGCTGCGCTCGTTGTCTTTTGTCTTCCGGTCTGTATTTTCACAGCGATCTTGCCTATTTATGAATGAACGACTCGTTTTAAAATCTTCCCGGTCTACTGACATTTGTTAAGACATTTGCTTTAAACATTACAATCCTCATGATAACTTTTGTTAACTTTACATTAAGTAAATCCACTTCAAAAGCTAATTACTCCTGGACAGCAATGCCATAGAGATATACAGAGCGACCGCAAAAACGGAAGTTCAAAGACAATATTCTAAAGATGACGGCGCCCTTGTTTCTCTGGTGCATAAGGTCTATAGGGCATAGTTGATTGGTTCCTGCTGTTTCAGTAGCCAATGAACTTACTGCTCAACCTTAAATACTTGTTCAGCATTTGCTGTAGCAGTTGCAGTGCGCTTTCAGAAACCCTCCATGCCAGCTCCACCTGTATAGATCTGCTATGGGTAATTCATGTATGCAGCAGCATGTCTTACTTGCTCACAGCAGCGTGTCGTGTGTGTATTGGCAATGGCAAGTCTCGTACTTGATCTACAGCAATCAAAGAAACAACAGCGTAGCAGATCTATTACGCCAAGACCAAACACATAAACATGGTCATATCCATTAACATACCAAACACTCCAAGAGTTGTCATGACAGAACTGTGCTTCTGTCAGTCTGTTTACACAATTCTCACAAACCTCCCTCACAGATGGAGAGAAGGTGAAGAAGAAGAAACTAGAGAAGGAAAAAGAATCAACAGAGAAGGAGAAAGAATTCAAAAAGAAAGCAAAAAGTGCCCCAAAGAAGAAGAAGAGTAAGTGACCCATGTGTATTGATACTATTATAGTTATTAATGTTTAATAGGCTTTTATTTTTGTATTTTCAGTTTTTATTTGAATTCTCTTTTATTTAAATTGTGCCTTGTCGTATTTTTTGTGTACATTTCTATTTAGCGTTATTTTTATTTCATTTTTAGTCATTTTAGTACTTCAACTTGCCAAGGCAACATCTCTAATTTTAAGACATCATCTTTAATGTCAAGTTAAAATTAGTTTAGATGTAAACACTGATGTCTACGTTAGTGATCAAACTAGAGTACATCACCATTTGAAAGAAACTTGACTCTTCAAATTTTCTTCAGATTGTATCATTAGATCGTTACACCAGTAGGTGGCGACAAGTGACTGTTAAAAAATGTATTTGTCATTGAATCATTCATTCAAGAGATTAATAATAAATAAAAAAAAGCTGATTCATCCAGTAATGGAACACGTGAAGTCTTAATGAGTGAGTCATTGCATCAGTCATTCAAAGATTGTAAAAAAAAAAAAAAAGACTTTTTTTTAGTTGTCTATTCAGAATCGAGGGAGAATCATGACCTTTCGATTCTCAATTTATCCAGAATCTTGGAGCTCTAGTTTCAGTTTTCATCTAATATTTTTATTTATTTAAGCTTTATTTCAGTTAATGTTTTCAGATATTAGTTTTTATTAACAATAACAACACTTATGTGACCTTTCACAAATTCGGTTTTATTGAGGTATCAAATTTTTTTTCTTAAACTATAAGACAATTACTGAGATACAGGTGAAACTCGAAAAATGAGAATATGGTGCAAAAGTTAATTTATTTCAGTAAATCAACTTAAAAGGTGAAACTAATATATGAAATAGACTCATTACATGCAAAGTGAGATATTTCAAGCCTTTATTTGGTACAATTTTGATGATTATGTCTTTTACAGCTTATGAAAACTTTTCACAATATTCTAATTTTGAATTTGGGGTTTTCATAAGCTGTAAGCCATAATCATCAAAATGATAACAAATAAAGGCTTGACATATCTCACTTTGCATGTAATGAGTCTATATAATATATTAGTTTCACCTTTTAAGTTGATTTACTGAAATAAATTAACTTTTGCACCATATTCTCATTTTTCGAGTTTCACCTGTATAATTAAAAATGTATAGTTATGAATGTGTATATAATCTCAGATAGGAAGAATTTGATCAGAAGTATTTGATACTTTTGATTTCAGACTTTAATATCTCGAGCTCATATTGAAACATCAGTTGAAACTGAGATAATTGGAGTTTAACCCATTTTTCTCATGACTGTCTTGGAGAAACAACTGTAATACTAAACAATGTCTTCTCTCTCCTTCAGGATGATGGTGTGACATTTGATAAGTGTACCAATTTTTTTTTTCACTGAGCACTTAAATGTGTTTATTGCAAAACAGGTTTAACAGAAGATGATGACGATGATGAAGAGGACGATGGAGAAACCACTCCTCAGAAGAAGACAAAGAAAAAGACTTCAAAAGAAAGTTCTGATGGAAAATTAAAAGACAAGGAAAAAGACAAGAAGTCCAAATCAAAAGGTGTCCTCTTCTCAAATGAGTGACATAAAGCTCTTTAAACTTTCTATTATGAGCTCTAATGTTACTTTCAACAATACTTGCTAACTAGATTTATTTTTGGATCTGTTTATTGATTCCTTGCTTTATGTGAACATGAAGACATCAAAGAGGACGCAGACAGTAAAGGAAAATCTAAAGCCAAGAAAAAGGAGCCGGCGTCCATGTTTCAGATAAATGGAGACAAGCCTGAAACCAAGAGTAAAAAGAAAGGTAATGTTCTGAGAGCTTTTCTACATGCATGTCCGCTTGATGATTCACAATAATGTATATGTTTGCTTATCTTTTGGATGATAAAGCTGCCAAATCTGAGAGTGAAGATGAGAGCGAACCAGAAACCAAAAGCAGCAAGACGAAGAAGAAGAGCAGCTCAAACCCATCGTCCATGTTTCAGACAGGAGGGGACAAAGACAAGGACAAAAAGACAAAAAAGACCAAAAGTAAGTTCTTTTCTTAAACCATTATGGTATGCACAATTTGACATAAAAAGACAAAAGCTTAGATTCTAAAAAAATATTTCAGCACATGGCTGTTCCCATGTCTGATGTGATTGTTCTCATCCTCAGATCCTGCTAAAGCAGACGAGACTGAAGACTCTGATTCAGAAGTGACACAGAAAAAGAAAAAGGGCAAAGGGAAAAAAGGCAAAAAGGTAAATTCATTGTATTCCACATTATTCTCATTCTATTATCAATTTAATGTGGGATGTTTTGTATGGTTACCTCTTTTACTCCATTGAAGGAGGAGCGAGCACCTTCTCCTGTCATCGAGTTTGACAATCTGGAGGAGTTTGTACTTCAACCCGCTCAACAAGGCGTCACGGTAAAGTGCAAAGTGACCCGGGACAAGAGAGGGATGGACCGAGGCCTTTACCCAACTTACTACCTGCACCTGGACAATGAGAAGAAAGTATGACATCTACTGTTATGTTTGTATTTCTCCGGAGTCTCTCATGCTGTTGGAACATTATGAGGTGTTGAGGACTTTGCAGTTTGCAAGCTCAGCCATGATGGATGAGTGGTAAACATAGACACTCTTAGAAGAAAAGGTTCTGTCAGGCGCTTCATATATAGAACCTTAGGGTTCTTGCTTCATATATAGAACCTTAGGGTTCTGTCAGGCGCTTCATAGAACCTTAGGGTTCCCGCTTCATATATAGAAACTTAGGGATCCGTCAGGCGCTTCATATTTAGAACCTTAGGGTTCCCGCTTCATATATAGAACCTTAGGGTTCCATCAGGCGCTTCATATTTAGAACCTTAGGGTTCCCGCTTCATATATAGAACCTTAGGGTTCCGTCAGGCGCTTCATATGTAGAACCTTAGGGTTCCATCAGGCGCTTCATATTTAGAACCTTAGGGTTCCCGCTTCATATATAGAACCTTAGGGTTCCGTCAGGCGCTTCATATGTAGAACCTTAGGGTTCCATCAGGCGCTTCATATATAGAACCTTAGGGTTCCCGCTTCATATATAGAACCTTAGGGTTCCCGCTTCATATATAGAACCTTAGGGTTCCCGCTTCATATATAGAACCTTAGGGTTCTGTCAGGCGCTTCATAGAACCTTAGGGTTCCCGCTTCATATATAGAAACTTAGGGATCCGTCAGGCGCTTCATATATAGAACCTTCCGTCAGGCGCTTCATATATAGAACCTTAGGGTTCTGTCAGGCGCTTCATAGAACCTTAGGGTTCCCGCTTCATATATAGAAACTTAGGGATCCGTCAGGCGCTTCATATTTAGAACCTTAGGGTTCCCGCTTCATATATAGAACCTTAGGGTTCCATCAGGCGCTTCATATTTAGAACCTTAGGGTTCCCGCTTCATATATAGAACCTTAGGGTTCCGTCAGGCGCTTCATATGTAGAACCTTAGGGTTCCATCAGGCGCTTCATATTTAGAACCTTAGGGTTCCCGCTTCATATATAGAACCTTAGGGTTCCGTCAGGCGCTTCATATGTAGAACCTTAGGGTTCCATCAGGCGCTTCATATATAGAACCTTAGGGTTCCCGCTTCATATATAGAAACTTAGGGTTCCCGCTTCATATATAGAACCTTAGGGTTCTGTCAGGCGCTTCATAGAACCTTAGGGTTCCCGCTTCATATATAGAAACTTAGGGATCCGTCAGGCGCTTCATATATAGAACCTTCCGTCAGGCGCTTCATATATAGAACCTTAGGGTTCTGTCAGGCGCTTCATAGAACCTTAGGGTTCCCGCTTCATATATAGAAACTTAGGGATCCGTCAGGCGCTTTATATTTAGAACCTTAGGGTTCCCGCTTCATATATAGAACCTTAGGGTTCCGTCAGGCGCTTCATAGAACCTTAGGGTTCCCGCTTCATATATAGAAACTTAGGGATCCGTCAGGCGCTTCATATTTAGAACCTTAGGGTTCCCGCTTTATATATAGAACCTTAGGGTTCCCGCTTCATATATAGAACCTTAGGGTTCCGTCAGGCGCTTCATAGAACCTTAGGGTTCCCGCTTCATATATAGAAACTTAGGGATCCGTCAGGCGCTTCATATATAGAACCTTAGGGTTCCGTCAGGCGCTTCATAGAACCTTAGGGTTCCCGCTTCATATATAGAAACTTAGGGATCCGTCAGGCGCTTCATATTTAGAACCTTAGGGTTCCCGCTTCATATATAGAACCTTAGGGTTCCCGCTTCATATATAGAACCTTAGGGTTCCATCAGGCGCTTCATATTTAGAACCTTAGGGTTCCCGCTTCATATATAGAACCTTAGGGTTCCCGCTTCATATATAGAACCTTAGGGTTCCGTCAGGCGCTTCATATATAGAACCTTAGGGTTCCCGCTTCATATGTAGAACCTTAGGGTTCCCGCTTCATATGTAGAACCTTAGGGTTCCGTCATGCGCTTCATATTTAGAACCTTAGGGTTCCCGCTTCATATATATAACCTTAGGGTTCCCGCTTCATATATAGAACCTTAGGGTTCCCGCTTCATATATAGAACCTTAGGGTTCCGTCAGGCGCTTCATATATAGAACCTAAGGGTTCCCGCTTCATATATAGAACCTTAGGTTTCCGTCAGCCGCTTCATATATAGAACCTTAGGGTTCCCGCTTCATATATAGAACCTTAGGGTTCCGTCAGGCGCTTCATATATAGAATCTTAGGGTTCCGTCAGGCGCTTCATATATAGAATCTTAGGGTTCCGTCAGGCGCTTCATATATAGAATCTTAGGGTTCCGTCAGGCGCTTCATATATAGAACCTTAGGGTTCCGTCAGGCGTTTCATATATAGAACCTTAGGGTTCCCGTTTCATATATAGAACCTTAGGGTTCCCGCTTCATATATAGAACCTTAGGGTTCCCGCTTCATAAATAGAACCTTAGGGTTCCATCAGGCGCTTCATATATAGAACCTTAGGGTTCCCGCTTCATATATAGAATCTTAGGGTTCCGTCAGGCGCTTCATATATATAACCTTAGGGTTCCGTCAGGCGCTTCATATATAGAACCTTTGGGTTCCGTCAGGCTCTTCATATATAGAACCTTAGGGGTTCCCATTATGTGATTATTTTATGGATTTAGTTTTAATTAATTTTGTTTCAATTCATTTTTAGCTTTAAATAAATGTTATGAATTAAGCAACATGAAAGTATTACACAATTTTTTAAGACCTCTCCTTATATAGAACCTTTTTGGCAATAAGAAGTCAAGAGTCAAGAACCTGAGAGTTCTAAATAGAACCCCATTGGGCCTTTTTTTCCCTATGAGTGTACCTTTCAAAAGTTTGTTGTGGTCAGTAAGATTTCCTTGAAAGATGTCTCCTCTGCTCACCAAGGCTGCATTTATTTGATCGAAAATATTGTAAAAGCACTAATATTGTAAAACATTTTTACAATTGAAAATAACTGTTTCTATGTGAATATATATTCTAAAATATAATGTATTCCTGTGATCAAAGCTGAATTTTCAGCATCGTTACTCCAGTCTTCAGTGTCACATGATCCTTCAGAAATCATGCTAAATCTATAAATGTCTTTAATGTCCCTTTTGATTAATTTAATGTGTCCTTGCTAAATAAAATAATTAATTTCTTTCCAAAAAACGAAGAAAATCTTACCCCAATACATGGTCCAATATTTTTCACTAATTTTAGCTTTGCAAATGGGAGTAATATGAATTCCTTTTTATTTATTTTACATCTAGGTGTTTTTGTTAGCGGGAAGGAAGAGGAAAAAAAGCACAACCTCAAATTACTTGATCTCCATAGACCCCACCGACCTCTCCAGAGGAGGAGAAAACTTCATTGGGAAGCTGAGGTACGTGGGTTTGGACCATTACCAATATAGCCGCTCTTTATATGATACTTTTGTAGGTCTATGACACAGTCTCGTTGATTTAAAGGTTATTTGCACTTGTATTTCAGGTCAAATCTGATGGGAACTAAGTTCACGGTGTTCGATAATGCACTGCATCCGGACCGAGCTCTGCCGGACATGTCTAACGCTCGGCAGGAATTGGCAGCCATTATCTATGTAAGGCAACATTACAATACTGCTGTAGTTTTGGTTGAAGCACTAATCAATGAAACAATATCAGTTATATTTCATAATATTAATTTGATATTATATTGTGACTTTAGGAAACAAATGTTTTGGGCATGAAAGGACCGAGACGAATGATTATAGTTATTCCTGGCATGACCAAAGATGGTGAACGAGTCCCCATACGACCACGTAGTGTAAGTAAATCACAAATGTATACATACACAACCATTTTTTTTTTTTAAATGACAACTAAAAATAATGCTTCCCAACAGGACAATAATGGCCTCCTCATGAGACATCAAAACAGAAATATGGAAAACTTGATAGAGCTGCGCAATAAGACGCCAGTGTGGAATGAAGATACGGCGTCACATGTGTTAAACTTCAACGGCAGAGTCACACAGGCCTCCATCAAAAACTTCCAGATTGTGCATAACAAAGACCGTAAGTCTCTCGGCTAGAGCTGTGTTGCATACGGCTTCACAAATAGATCATGTTTGAATAAAGCATTCTCAAATATTACTAATTTTGCTGTTTGCAAATCATCACAGCTACTACAGTTGCCAAATGTGAATTATATAACCTGAAGTGTTATTTTAGGATTCCTTATATACTATTATAGTATTTATTAATATTTGAAGTTGAATTAGCATTTATTTGTATATTTTAATTTTAGTTTAAGTTTATTAGTTTGCTTTTTAAATTTATATTTAGTGATCATTTATTATTTTTAATTAATTAAATAATTTAAATAATTTATTATTTAGGTTGTAGTACTTCAACTATTTAAAGCCAAATTAGTGCCAAATTAGTTAATGCAATATACTGCATCCCACAATGCAATGCATTTGACTTCACCATCCATTTCCAATGTGACAAATGTACCAGAAATAATATCAACAGCAATTTTTTAATCTCTTTCTTGACTTACTGTTTGATTGAACTGGGAAAAGTTAAGACATTTAAATGTGGACACTTAAAAATGGATTAAACATGCTAAATAATCTTATGTAGTGTATGTTGAGATGCAAAACAATGAATTAAACATACAAAATTCTAAAGTGTTGCATACTATTATTTGAAAAGTTTATTGTTCCATATTGCATGCTTTTTCACTGTTTTATATAATAGTACATACAAAGTGTGCAGTAAACACTGTGCAGAAGGATGTGTTCAAATACATTTATAAATAATGGAAGTATTCATATGTTGGCTGTAAGTAAATATAAATTGACATGACCATTGGTGTGCTGTATTTCAGTGGACTACATTGTGATGCAGTTCGGGAGAGTTGCAGACGATGCTTTCACTTTGGACTACAGGTATCCTCTGTGTGCCGTACAAGCCTTTGCCATCGCCCTCTCCAGCTTTGATGGCAAAATCGCCTGCGAGTAACAGTGTCAAGTTTCCTGCTGGTGTCTTTCTGTGATGTTGTCACATGCAGCAAATGGGAAACGCTCTCACTCAGCATCAGCTCAATTCTCTACAAGAAGACTGAAACCTGTAAATCTGTCAAAATAAAGCACCATTGCTTGTGGGGTCGCATGATGTTACATGCCGTAGAGATCTATTGGTCATATCCTCTTATATGGGCTAAAATCAAATAATGGTTGTACAATGGGTGTACTAGAGAACGGAGGGAGTGCCTCCTTTTATGATGTTTGATTTGAGGGTGTGAAATATGCAAATGACCCCTGGTGGTGAGGAGGTCACATTAGACGTGGTATGTGATTAAAAAGGGGGGAAAAGAAACAGTGGACTGTGTTGTATTTTTTTGGTTGTATAGAATTTATTTAATGTTTTAATAAAGTCTTCTTCACATTTTAGCAAACCGGGTTAAAAACAGCAGTAGAAAAAGCACAGTTTAACTTTTTTTTTATTGTATGTTTTATTGGGAGGTGTGTGTGTGTGTGTGTGTGTGTGTGTGTGTGTGTGTGTGTGTGTGTGTGTGTGTGTGTGTGTGTGTGTGTGTGTGTGTGTGTGTGTGTGTGTGTGTGTGTGTGTGTGTGTGTGTGTGTGTGTGTGTAACTGTGTAAAAATGCTTGTCCACGAAAGAGATGTCTGTGCAAGTGTGCCGAAAGCTGAAGATTAAAGCAAGGTCCAGATTTATCAGAGCTGATAGTAAATTTCAGATTTTTGCACATGCAATATCATTGGCATGACTGATGCGTGGAGTATGTCAAACATCTCAACCACTCATGAAGTTTCTTGCTTACTCAGGCAAACATTATCTGGAATAATATGTCATTGCTGAAATAATTCCATGATCACCTGATACAGATGCGAAAACCCATTGTTTGGAGATTTATTTATTTTGTTTTGCCTTTTACATGTCATTATAGTTTATGATTACTTGACTTCTGTAACATAGGATGTATTTGATAAAAACCCATAACTGTCTTAATGCATGCAGACAAAAGTAAATCAAATTAGACATGTTCTTCCGTTTTTACTCAATCTGAATGTAAATGTATAGGAAGAAAAATGCAATACTGTGAAATGAAATAAAAGTGTTTGTAAAAATGTGCTTCGTTTAAGAATTTATTTTATAGGTGTGTTTGACTGATGTGCAAAAGTTAAAGTCAATATGAAATAAAACTACTTTAATATAGCACATTCATGGTATTTTATGCAGCCACTTACTTTTTCCACTTGATGCCTCCTAAGCAGCTTTAACAGGGAAATTGATCTTAACCAATAGCCATATATCTATTTTGACATTTGTTTTAGGCTTTTAATGCTGCCTAATGTTCATTTAATAATGCCTAGGCAATAATAGCAAACTTACAGATTAAAAAATATTTTGTAAGTGTCCAGTGGATTGTGAATGGTGATTTATATTGACTGTAAATGCCTTTCTAAAGCGCTTGTAAGTAAAAAAATATACATGTTGAAGATTAAGTCATTGCATGGGGCCGAATGAATGAACTGTACAACAAATGAAAGTCTCTGTGGTAATACTTTAGCTCAGCTTTAGCTGTGATATTACACTGAGGATCTCTTTAAACCGTCAGCCTCAGGCCAGACCAGATGATCTGTCACAGCCTGCTGGTTGGTTGTCCAAACTTGTAGATCTTAGAAAAGTTTACCACGTAGAGTTTCTGTGATAGTTTCAACTACTTCCTCATCTGGTCCCTGTTGCTTTTTGTAACCTTTGTAAAATGTTAACTTTTCTTAGCTGATCTTTACTTTGGACTGTTTACTCACATGTTTCAGGTTTGTCCTACAGACGGAGCTCTATGCCTGTAGAGATGCATGTTAAAGCAGCATATGCATTATAATCTTAGGCTTCCTTCCAGGATATTACATCACTGAGTTTGACTGTTCTGCTCCCCTGAGACGGTGGTTGTGGTGAAGAGGTTTCACTGTTCACACTCATCGCTCTGGAATGTTGCATGGATTCTATTAGAATTCCTGGACAATGATGATGATGATGATGATGATGCCGAGGGTTCTAAAAAGGGTTCGGGAACCATGCTGTATTTGACCTGCAAAGATAACAAAGATAATCATTGGTTCATGTAGTGATTTTAGGCAGATTTGACGAATTCTTCAGAGTTTTTGTTCAAACCTTCTTAATTAGCATGTTGATGAACAAATATACATTCAGAAAAATATTTAAAAGAAGAAACAATTCCTGTGCAATGAAATTCCTTTCTTCCAAAACATGTATCTTTTATATCTACAAAAGAAAAATACTGAATTAGTTAACTTGGAAAAGTCTAACTTGTTTATTGTTTAATTAATGAATACAGTAACAAATTTGTTGTTTGAATATTTTATAAAAATGTGCAATAATAAAATAAACTGTGTTGGTGGTAAAGGTGCAATTTAAGGAATGTGTTTCTCTTTTTTGTTTTTTCTTGCATTTTTTTGTCAAGATTATTCTTGCATTTCACATGAAATAAATAATTTGTACCAGGGGCCTTTTGCATAAACATAGTTAAGACTGTGTCTTAAGAACTAGTCTGACTGTTAACTAGCAGTTAGTTAGGACTAATTACTCTTAATTTTCAGATTCATATTAGACCAATCTACCTTTTCATGTAACTGACTTAAAAACCTCATGATCAGTCTTAAAGAAAAACATAGATTGTAAGACTGTTTTAAGCATTTTATACAACCGGCCATATTAAATACATTTCATATATGATCTACCGAACGCTTCCTGTCATTGAAAAAAGTAATTACATTAATCTAAACTTGGTTTTTCATTTGTACAGTACAGTAGCTCAAGTACAGCTTTTCTTCATGTGGCCCCAAAGTGGGCGTGGCGTCTGGAGAAAGCTCCGCCCCCAGCCGTGTTGATTGACGCTCAACAGTGGCCCCTCCTTAAACTTTTTTTCCCTCCTTCGTTTTCCACTGAAGTGCGTGAATTTCATACCAAACCCATACTTCGCATTCCACCTTTACTGTCAAACCGGGAGAAATATTACTGAAAACAATAGAGCACCAAGATAAATATAACTTTAAAGACATAAACCTCGTCCTGTTCTTTCGGTAGAGGTGTTTCCTAATAAAGGTGAGTTTTAGATTCACTCGTTCCCTTTGTCTGATCGCGTTTTTCACTAGCGAAGTTTTCAGATCTTTGTCATATTTTGCATTTTTCCTCGGAACTCCCTGCGTTGGGTGGGATGAGGGACACAATTCCGTGTGGATATGCTGTAATTGTGCGTGTGTGAGAACGAGGAAGCCGTTTTAGTGTGGTAGCCGGGAACTTTTGCCTTAGAATTACACTTTTAAGTTAGAAACATTATTCCAACTAACATTCTTCCATTGTTGCACGTAGAAGTTGAGGCGAAAATGTCATGCTCGTCTGCACAGGCTCTTATTTACTCTGGTGGCAGGATTTTCCAAACACTTGTATTTGAAAATAAGCAACGAGGTTTTGTTGTTCCAGAAAATTGTCAGAGAGAAACGACAGAAGTGTTTGGAGAGATCGTTCGCCCTTTTTTCTGCGTTATCAGGTAAGTGTAACTGTTTGTTTCACTTGACAGGCTCAAGAAGTGTACTAAGATTTAATATTTAGTGATTTCTGTGAGGTTAACACTGATATATTTTGAAGAGTGGAGAAATATATGCATACTTCTGTCGTTATGTTATTTGTTTACAAGACTTTCTTGTAAATGACGTTTTATTTCATAACGTAAAATGAAAACAAATGACACTATTGGAAAGAAAAATATAATGTGGATTCAGTAAACTATTTAAATATTTTCATAATATATTGTTTTTAAATTGAACCTATTTTATAAAATATTTATTATGAAACTGTTTGATATGATAATGTCAACTGATTTCTGTGGAAACTGTCGTATTTGCCTTCAGGCACTTTTCATTATGGCAGCCAACTGGTTTATCAACACCGATTTATAGAATTTTCATATTTTTTGTATGGTATGGGGCTTGATGTCTTAATGTATGTAATATATTGTTTATGCTATAATTATAATTTTTTATAGTATTAAAAAAATACATTTTTGCCAATAGTAATAATTAAAAAAAACGATCAATTTACCTCAGGTAAAGCAGTGACGTTGAGTGATCTTCCCGCCCAAATAAAGTTTAAAGGTTTCGATATTAACCCTTCAATGGTTTTAAGAGATAATTTGGACTCTTTTTGGTGTCTGAAGCTGGCTTTGTGACATTTTTAAGAATATCTAAACAAAAAATAAAAGCAGTTTACAGTTTTATGTAAAAAAAATTTTTGTAAAAGTTGTTTTTAATAAAAATATACGTTTTTCATCTGTGGTCTTTATGGTCAAATTTGTCAAAGAACCAATCATGAGCCTTCAACATATAATAAAGCATATAGTTTCTGTAAAACTATGAAATACAAAAAAAAAAAAAAAACAATGTGACCCAAATCACTGGTTGATGAAGTTTTTTTGGGACAATTGGAGGGTTAATGAATTCTCATATTATTAATAACTTTTCCATCTCATCAGTGTATTAATTTGCATTTTACAGTTATTTTTTATTGGTGAGACCTAAGTATTTTCAGTTTTGTCCTCCTCGTAAATGTGTGAATTTGTTTTTAGTTCTCCCACACATATGCAAACTATGTGTAATGATGCTCTCCACATTTTGATTGTTCCTCCGACTTACTATTAATGGACAGGTTTCGTTAAACAGAAATGCCGCACTTCAGGTTCGACTTAGTCAGTTCAGCCCAAACTGCTTCTTCAAGTCCTGCTGCTTGGTTGTGTTGACTTCTGTTTTACCTCCTTTTAGAAAGGTTGGGCTTCTTAAAAAAAGGCTGAAATCCATCTAGATATAGGTCAAGTGGTGTTAAGTTTTGCTCAGAAGTGATTGTTGTTGTGTGACATTATTTTCTATGTTTGTATATTGTTTCTCTTTAAAGAGACTGTATGTACACCAGATCCTGTGGTGTTTTTTGTTCAGTCAACAGTTGAAGTAACTAAATGTGCTCCGATTTGTTTTGTCTAATTTTTTGTTTACATTTTGATTGGTTCATTTAGAGCCAAATAGCAAATATATATATTTTTTTGCATATATTCGAATTCTGAAATTTATACTGAAATGTTGCCCCAATATCTGATCAACAACAAGTTAAACCAGTCAAGAGATTTACACTAAAGGTGCTCAACACTTTTTGAGCAATGTTGCCGTCAACGGGCAACCAGATGAGACACAGGGCCCACGACCGACCTAAATTATCCAGATAGAAATGTACCGGTATTGCCCATTTTCAATGGGAAATTGCCCAAGCAACAATCGCTCGGCAAGATTTCCCAGCAACATTGCTCAAAAAGTTGCCCTGTGTATCATCACCTTAAGTCTTTTTAAAGTTTAGTCTAGTTTAGCGTGTGACGTGCACTTTAGGCAACATGTCCTGGTATTTGCCACTTAAGTGATATGTGCACTTTACTGTAAGTCACTGCTGTGGTACGGAAATGTCTGTTGAAAAATTCCTTTGGGTAAATATGTAAGCTAAAGCCTCTAGTGTTAATGTCAGTGGTCCCTTATGCAATATCCAGTGGCTAATATTGATGCAGATCAGCATGGATAATATCAACACAGGCAGTCATGGCCTAATGGTTAGAGAGTCAGACTGGTAACCCGAAGGTTGTGGGTTCGATTCTCAATAGTGGCAGGAAATTACTGGTGTATGTGTTCAATTAGCCTGGTAATACCAAACTCTGCGCTTGTCTGAAGTATAAAATCATTGGTTACCCGTAAGCCAATCACATAAACTTTGGTTATGACGTGTGTTATTCGCCAGCTCAGCCGCATCGAACTTCCACTGTAAACACGTATGATGCGAAAACGAAACCATCGAGCGAAATACCGGAGTGAACATGGCTGACCGAGTTTTGCTGCCTCCTGAACCTGATCCTCCATGAGTGCAACCAAGGGGGAGACAATCTATCACAAAACTATCGCCTTGCCGGCCTTTGGCCTCCCCAGTTTCTCGCTGACGATCGGTAATATTTGATAAATTAAGCTTTTACCAAAACCTGTCGGGAGTAGGGCCACGACATCACCTCCATTCAAAATGTTTACCAAACACTCTTCTTGTTCGGCCTTCAGTTTGCAAATGCCGGGAATATTCTCCACAACAGAGCGAATGGCATCCCGTGTCTCCATATCCGCGGTCGTTTTCGATTTCCCCGATCTTAAACCTGGCGCTTAGCGTCTACGTCACGGCTCTCAGCCCGCCCTCTGTTCGTTGATTGGCCGGCTGTTTTCAGGCCGGAGGAAAACTCAGAGACATGTCGATGTCTCAGACTGAGTACAGAAGCGAACTGAAATAGAGTGGAAGTACGAAGTCTGACGTAGTCCGGCTAGTGTTCAATACTCACTGCTCCTAATGTTTGTGCACTTACTTGAATGGGTTAGATGCAGAGGACGAGTTATGGGTTACTATACTTGGCCTTCACATCATGTCACTCACAATAATAGAATGCTAATTATGTTAGACTTTTAATTTTAGGCTTAATACAGTTTAATGATCGCAAATGACATGAACAGCATTTAGGAAATAAAATGATTTCCACAGTATTGTTTTACAAGGTATTTACTCAAAATTCACAAAAATGTGAAACAGAATTTTTTTCCCATTGACCAGGTTTTGAGGAGATGTATTGGAACGGAGGTGATTTTGTATATTAGTTTATGCACAATTGTATGTTTTTCTCGATTGTTTTAATGGCAAAACATTTGTGCATTGCATTTTAAGCAGACATACATTTTTTTAGGGGGGGGTGAATTTAAACAGATGCCGCACGCACGTTGCCTTTTATGGCTTCCGCGATGGGCCACATTTGTTTCTCAGCTGCAAATTTTCTGTTTGCTGTTCTCATTTTTTTCAGACATCACAAACTAACCCCGAACTCCCTCCTCTGTCAGGCTTTGCCGAGCGAGGGCATTTGCCCTTCCATGCTAAATAGAGCTTCACTGTTTAATAAGCTAACAAATCAGTTTTAATGATTTGTTTGTTCTTGCACTGAGCTTTCAATCCAGTACCCAAACCAGTCCTGAAGTTTGCAATCATCTCCATGGCATTTCTAATAGTTCTCGATGCAGAAAGTCCCGAGCGTATCCTCCTAAAAGGATCGAGCGTGTGCGATTGGAGCAGATTGTTTGTGCCATATGTGTTTATGTTGCTGGCCAGTTGACAGTTCCTTTAGCTGGTTTGTGTTAAGGGCTCAGCTGAGAGCATAATGAGCCTCTTTCCATTTGTCCAGACTGAAGCGGCCTTTTAGCACCCGCCGCAGAAGTGGCTCTCCAAATGGTGACCACTTACCTGTCTGTCAACAGAGCTCTGAACAAATATCTAGCTGTGTGTGTTTTCAAGCATTTGAGAGAAAGAGAACATCTTGCATGATGCACTGCCGTTTGGCCTCCTCACCTCCCTGTGTTTGCAGAAGGAAACATTTTATACGGTCTTCAGTTCCCCCAAAATTTAATTTTTCCCTTTCAAATTAAAGTCCTTTTCCACGCCGCGGTCGAAGGAGCCTGTGGCGAGACGCGAGCCAAAGCATACAGAATGTGTCGCTATGCTTTATTAATTATGATGGAGAGGCATGTTTACATTGCGCTGAAAATTAAAGCCCGCTCTCAGGACACTTGTTTACATACATTTCCTGCGTGAGACATTGGCAGATAAGATTTTCTGGCTTCTCCGTGGCCGTTTTCGGATTGAGGGAGGGGCGAGTCGTGGGCTAGAACAGTATAGCCTTTGTTTCTGTCTGTCTGAAGTTGCTAAACTTTCCAGTTGTTCTTGAAACCAACTGTTTGTGGCAGTGCACCGGGGTTCACACGGCAGTCATATACGCTACACACACACACACACACATGCACCTGAGTTGCATCTAATCTAAAAATGTGAATTGAAAAAAAGGAAGGCAAGTTGATTTTTTTTTTCAGCCTTCTCTCGTAGTTCCTTTTATTTGACATTGTTTGCTTAGAAGATCTTTCATGGGTTCGTTATCAGAGTGTGATAATCATTTCAGTGAACATTGTTGGCATTTTTTTGTCATATCATCATGATTTAATGTATATATTATTAATTAACTTCAGTTATGGCTCATACTTGCAGGGTTGGGTTTCTGCAGTACTAAAAGATTAATTCACACAAAAATTAAACGTTTACTCACCCTTAAGTCATTCAATACCTCTACACAAAAGAAGAATGTCTCGTTGTGTAAAACTAAATATGGTGCAAAACAACATTGGACCGATTAAATTTTATTGGTATGCAGTGTCGTTTTGGACCCCACTTAGTTTCCAAATATGATCTTTTGCGTTCCACAGAAGTCAGTCATACAGGTTTGGAATGACACAAGGCTGAGTAAATGATGGCATTTTTATTTTTGAGTGATCTGTCTCTTTAAATTGTTTATGAGATGTAAGATCATGAGACTTATTGAAGAGATGTGCTTTACTTTAAGGGAAGACTCACCTGGCAGATGATCAGTCGAATGAAAAATTCCCCTAGTGTTGTTTTAACATATTATCAATTGCATCTACTCCAGTTTTAGAGTTGTACAGATTGTTTACCATTTTAGATCAAACCAATGAATTTTGCTATTTTGGTGGCTATCTTCTATGCTTTATACTTTTGCAATATTTGTTTTGGAAACCTCTAATCTAAGTTTTGTAATATACTAAAAAATATTTGGTGTAGGATTTACTTTGAAACCTTTTTCACTTACAAATAAATGGCAAGTAACGCATTGAAATAAACATCATATTTTAAGTAGAAAGTCTAAAATAGTATTTTCTTGTAAAACATACTCCGATAATCTTTCTTTTATTTACCACTTTGAAAAATCAGTTTTACAGTGTACTCAAGAAATGTGATTGCAAATATAATTTGTATGAACTTGAGTAGATTGTATCTTTTTGGCCTCTTTCTCTCTGCCATCCCAAGAGTCCTGTGAGCATTTGTCTCCTTATGCGTGTCTTTTCGGTTTTCATGGGGTTTGGCATGAGCCCCTGCCTCAGCCACTAAATGACCAAGTCAGGCAAGAGCACTCCTTCACATATTCGCCTGACGCTTTTCCTCGGAAAGTGCTGAATCAGACGTTCGAGCGAGTCTTCTGGCACACGCGGCGCTCTTTGTGTCAGTCTTTCCTCTGCTGACTGAATCAGCACTAGAGTAAACCATATGGAGAGATCTGAGAGCAGACGGCCGTCCTGGAAAGTCACCCCCATGGATAATGTCGAAAGTCAGGAATCGGGAGCTGGTAATATACTGGAGATTCATGTCTAGCTGTCTCGTATGCGTCAAGGGTTATTTCCACCAGGGTCTTGTGTGCATGTAAAGAGTCATTTTAGTGCTTTAAGAGTGTTTTATCCCTAAATTTACTCCATAAGTAATTTTACACTTTCCTCGTCTGTCGAGGAGATCGGCAGCTCTCTCTCTCTCTCTCTCTCTCTCTCACACACACACACACACACACACACACACACACACACACACAGACTCTTCAACAGTGATTGTTTCCTGAGTGCCGAGCCAGAAAGGAAGTAAGAGGAAGTTGTTGGAGGAGAAGGGTAGAATTTATTAGAGCTAAATGCAGAGAAGGAAAGAACGAAAGCGGGTGAATGAGCGTGACGGGGAGATGGCGAATTGAAGAAAGAGATACAATGCAAGAGAGATGTGTTGAGACCGAAAGTGTTTACTCTCTCAGACAAGTAAATAGTACTGGAAGGAAGTTGAAGTGATGTATCTCCACTAGTTCCCTGACTTTTAAACAAACTTTAGATAATAGCTTACATTATGTGCTGGAAGTCAGAGCTCTGACCTGCAAGACTTGATTTAATCCTATCAATCTGGGTTAAGATCACATCTAAGGCTCTAAACATACTCTATGCAAGTATGTGTAGGCTGATATTACTAGCTACACAAGCTTGGTCATGCGTTCCAGCTTCCCTACATGTGTCCGAATGCAAATAATAATGCAACATCAAGCTTGCATTAGTTTAGTATGGTAATGTTTAACTGTTAGCATGTTAGAAGCTAGCTATCTGCATAAAAACACATCTGGTTTAAAGAATTAATTCACTCCAGAATTAAAATTTCCTGATAATTTACTCACTCCCATGTCATCCAAGATGTTTGTCTTTCTTTCTTCAGTTGAAAAGAAATTAAGTTTTTTGAGAAAAACATTCCAGGATTTTTCTCCATATAGTGACTTCAACGGGGACCAATGGTTTAAAGGTTTCAATGCAGCTTCAAAGGCTTGACACAAACGCAGCCAAGGAATAAGGGTCTTATCTAGCGAAACAATCTGTAATAAAAAAAAAAAACAACAACAAAAAAAACACAAATGCTCGTCTTGCACTAGCTCTGTGATGCGTGTTCACGACGCATTACTTAATCACGTTGGAAAGGTCACAAAATGTAGGGTAACTCCATCTCATTTTCTCCTCCAATTTCTCAACGACTCAAGAGGGCAATCCACCAGCCGGAAACTGAAGGCTCCCCGGGGGCCGCCATTGGTTAGCAAGCCTTCACCTGCTGTTAGCATTCCATTGACTCCCATTCATTTTGGCGTCACTTTGGCAGCGAATGATTTTACATCTGAGGCGTTTAAAGACTCCATTTGCCCATTGTTTATTTCTAAAGAAACACGACAATATATAGGGCCCTATGAAATCCGTTAAATTTTTTCCCAAATTCCGTTTTTTCCGTTTTAATTTTTGGGAATTCATTTTTTTTTACCCTTTACTGTTATTTTAGTCATAAAAAGAGTGTGCTTTTAAAGTTAATGATTAAAATGTATACAAATAAAATAGGAATGACCTTAAATTACAGACATTTACTCAGTAGCCTTTTCAGGACAAATACTGCATGATGCCACATGACACTGCACTCTTCAAGTAACATCAAAATATGGTTATGAGCTTTAAACTGTCCAGTAAAATAAATTATATTAGTTTATATAAGTTTAAATAAAAGTCACACTCTGTCTCTCTCTCTCGCCCAGTGTCGCTCGCGGAGTTCGCTTCGCTTTTGTCCAGTCCGGCGCCTCATAGACAGACGCGGTGTGTTTGTGTGTGTGTGTGCGTGTGCGTGCGTGTGTGCGTGCGCGTGTATGTGAGAGAGACGCGTGAGTGATAGAGAGACGGAAGGAGAGCGGGGAAAGGAAATACAACGGAAAGAATACGCTGCGTGCTTTAAATAGCGTAAAAAAAATGAACGAAACGCAATATGTGGCGGCCGGAGTTGATTTTGTGGCCGCGAATTAGTCTATGTGTGGGAAACACTGCATAAAAGTCACGTGCGAACTCCTCGGCTCGGTACTGAGGGCTTATAGCGTCGAGTTTCTTAACTTTTTCGCCGAGGAAAGCAGAGCCGTGGAGAGCCGCTTCGCCATGCTTTCATTGTTTTGGAGCTGAAATGACGGGAGGGGTTGTGTCGCCCAGATTTGCTTCCCCCGGTCTGCATTTTCACCAGACATACGTTCTTCTCCCACACAAAAACAGAATTTCAATCCAAATATGTAAAATTCCACGATATTCCGCGTTAACACTAGATTCCGCGTTAATTTGCAAATTCCGTAATTCCGTCCGCGATTCCGTTATCGCGGAAATCATAGGGCCCTAAATATACAAAAGGCTCCATTACCTTGTATCTAACGTTATAGCCCCGTAGAAGCAGTTTTTGTAAAAATAGGCTAACGATTGCGACACGCGACTCTCTGTCGCACAGTAGAGAAATTACCGTATAGACAGGAGGAGAAGTTCGCAGGCAATCGGGGGGACGTGGAGGCATAACGTCAAGGGAGAAGCCCATATAGAGTCATTAAGTTGATCCTGCTTCTAGCTCTTGGGCAGCTCCTACTCACGCTCTCCGTCTCTGGAAGATTCGGAAGGGAATGATTCAGATTCCTCTTGGCACAGCTACTAGAAGACTTACAGCTGTCAGTCAGGTTGCTCACGTCACATCTCCATCGTCAAGCTCAGTGTGAGCCGGCGCAGTCGCTCAGCCATCAGGAAGTGAGTGCTTCTAATTGTCTCCACTTTTCTCCGTTGAAGTCTATGGGGTCGCTGTGTCCATTTCTTTTACTGTCTATGGTTTGACTTGGTCTTTGCACGTTCGCCTTTGTAAACACTGGGTCGGTACTTCCGCCTACGTTACGCGTGACCTTTCCAACTTGAATACGTAATGCGTGAAGTCGTGGACGCGTATCGCATAGCTAGTGCAAGACGGGCATTTGTGGTTAAAAAGTATATGCCGTAGTTTGGCTGGTCCTGCGACATATAGATTAGTCAGGTGCGACTTGTATATCAAAATTAATTCAGACTGAGATGAACCAAGAGAAAACATTAGCGTCTACAGCCGCGAGAGGGCGCTCTAGTTGGCGAGTTGTTCAGAAGCGACACCGAGGATGAAGAACTCAATGGATTCAGTGATGTGGATTGAGATCGCGGGAGCTTGGTGAACTTGCTTACCGGTAACTTGCTTGTTGGACTCGCTGGCTTATGTTAATTTAGCCTTTTCAGCCTCCCAGGTATATGTTCTTTATGCTATTGTGTAGCTGAATAACTGTTAATGTGTTACGTTAACATACCTGACACCTATTCAGCGGACACCTATTCTGTGTGTTATTGTTTAGTTGAATAACTTGCCTTTCCAGATTAAATGTCTGTTCTCGGTCTTGGATTTTGTGAAATAAATTTCTAAATAAATGCGACTTATAGTCCAGTGCGACTTATACATGTTTTGCTTCCTCTTCATGACGCAGATGCGACTTATAGTCCGGAAAATACGGTACATTTCTATTTTTATTTAGATGATGACCGATCGTTTTGCTTGAAAATTTACAAAACAGTGACTATATGTAGTTGTAGTCAAACTAGGTTGATCTTCTAAGGTTGTTCCACTAGTTGGCCACCCATAGGTTTTATGATGTCCAGTTCCTGGTGTGTGGCCTTGGGTCTGAAGGCCATAAACAGTGTGTAGACCATCAAAGCCAACGAGCTAAAAAAGAGAAACCAACCAGAGCGAATGGCAGGTTTATGTATGTTTGTCACTTTTGGGCCCACGTATATCCATATAGACATGTTCAGACTTGAACTGCTGCAACGATCATATGAACAGACACTGAGGTGTGAAAAAAGCTGGAGCCAATCACAGTCTCGGATTTTGATTGACCCACCGATCAGATTTGCACTAAATCAAGCTAGTGCTTTCCAATGAACCTCATTGCCAGCCACAAAAGGTAAGAGTGATGTTGGGAAGACACAACTTCCCTGGAATAGAGTGAGTCATACTCTCTCTCAGCCTAGTTTAAGAGGTTATCTTCGACTTTGCTGAATCATACTAGTAAGGGATGGTCTAAAACGAGTTTCCTCTCCAGTAGGAAGTAGAAGAGTCTCATGGTGTGAACCATGTGTGTAGTTGGAAATCTGTGCCGGACAATGAGGAGAAGAGAAGGAAACACTCTAAACGTCTTTATCTGTAATCTGAGCCCAACCAGCAGCTGCTGCTACACTTGTCCGGCCCTGTTGTTCTCTCGCTGCTGACTGTGTGTGTGTGTGTGTGTGTTTGTGAAGGAGCAGAATACACTGAAGAGTGAAGGGCGGGTGTGTGTTGGAGGCTGCCCGGAGGGAAAAGCTCCCCGGAGGCGTCTATTGCCAACAAGTGTTCCAGCTGCAACAGTTTCCTAACAAATCTCACATTATGAGCTGCGTTAGACAGAAAAACAGTTTGTTGAATGAGCTTTGTGCTTTACTTCCAATACTAAAAAAGGGAATTCGCTGTCTTGTAAATACCAGGCTAGTTGTGACACCTTTAGT
This sequence comes from Rhinichthys klamathensis goyatoka, assembly GCF_029890125.1. Lineage (NCBI taxonomy): Eukaryota > Metazoa > Chordata > Actinopteri > Cypriniformes > Leuciscidae > Rhinichthys > Rhinichthys klamathensis. The sequence continues at coordinate 4,165,484 of NW_026606822.1, forward strand.
GAAGTACCCTCCAGATCTCCTACATCTCTCTGTTTAGGTTTCATATCCGCGCGGAAGTGTCTGACTCCATTGAGTTGACCAAGAATTCACATTTGTGTAGACTATGAAGTCCGTCTCTTTTCTTAAGGGATGCACGATTTATCGGTACCATATGTTAATGTTCGTTTAGATGTTCTAATGCATCATTATCATTTAAAATGGTTATTTTTTTAGTTTTTAATTGATTTAGACATGGAATAAACAATATAATATTAATATTTGATAATAGAACAGTAAAAAATTTAACATTCACCAATTGTTGATTAATGTTCATAACATGATTATTATTATTGGCTAGAATTTAAATTTTGGTGCATTTCCTTGCGCAATATGATATTAACATATCCAACAGACGGGAAAACAAAAGGTCGGATTTGGTCGTTGGGTTTGGCTCCCTGCCGGGCATCCATTACCTTCCCCCGATCCCTTCTTTCGCTGGCAGGATGGTGTAAAGACCTCCCTCCTGGACAAGATCCTCCACTCGCTTGTTTCCCTCCAAAAAAGTCCGGCTGGGATGACTAACACGCAGATGGACTCCAGCGCTCGCTCTTTGCACTGGAAAGTCCCTCCGCTCCTCTGACGGTTAGCGGAGACCCTGACTTATTGAGAGTGGAAGAGACTTTATAATAAGCAAGACATGGAGATCTTGCTTCTTTTAGAAACATAGCACATAATTTATGAGATTGTAACAGTGTGACTTATGGTAAAATTGAATTCCATGATAGATTCGTGAATCACTCTTTTCTGATTAACCTAAAACTTGATATCTGCCGAGACTCCTCCACGGCATTTTCTTGATTATTGGCTGATAAATGTGACTTTTTAATGTTATCTGCATTGGTCCCATATAATCACATTTCTAGTTAACTTACCTATTGTTATATACAAATTATTATTTAGGGCATCAAAGATTTTTTAAAATCATTTTGTTATTCCTTAATTTGTTTATTTTTATCATATTTATATAAACTATAATAAATATTATTTATATTTTATTTAATTATAGTTTATTAATGTATTTTTTTTATTCTAATAGTAGGCCTAACTTATTCTAATTTGTTAAATTATTGTGGGTTAAGAGATTTTCTTTTAAATTTGAAAGCAGTTTTCCACTGTCTATGATTTTTACAATTTGATTGATATTATAGATATAGAAGATCTAGATTAGTCTGCTTCATAGATCAAATTAATTGGTTATCTGCTTCAAAATATAAATAATAATGTTAATATAGATAAAATAATAAAGCTAATAACCAATATTGGCTTCAAAATACAGTTATTTATCATTTATTATTTTGGCTTTGGTCGATTGCTGGACAATGTCCTATTTTACGTGAGCCCAATTTAAAGGATTAGTTCACTTTTAAAAAAACTTTTGCTGATAATTTACTCACCCCCATGTCGTCCAAGATGTCCATGTCTTTCTTTCTTCAGTCGAAAAGAAATTAAGGTTTTTGATGAAAACATTCCAGGATTTTTCTCCATATAATGCACTTTGCTGGGCACCAAACGGATCAAGGTCCAAAAGACAGTTTCAGTGGAAACTGCAAACTGTTCAAAGGGCTTTAAACGACACCAGACGATGAATAAGGGTCTTATCAAGCGAAACGATCGCTCATTTAAAAAAGAAATAACAAAGTTTAAGTTTTATAAGCTCAAATGCCCGCCTTGCTCTGTTCTGTGTGACTCTCCTGTTCGAACTCGTTCATCAAAATGAACGAATCTTTTTCCAGTAGGGAAATGTTTTGGAATGTTAAAAAATCATAAAAATCATAAAAAATCCTGGAATGTCTTTCTTTCTTCAGTCGAAAAGAAATTAAGGTTTTTGATGAAAACATTCCAGGATTTTTTATGATTTTTATGATTTTTTAACATTCCAAAACATTTCCCTACTGGAAAAAGATTCGTTCATTTTGATGAACGAGTTCGAACAGGAGAGTCACACAGAACAGCAAAATCAAACATAGCCTGAACGTCTTGCCCCAGTGGAAGATAACATTTGCTCTTCAGACCTTTTACAACAAGTGTCAGTTGCTCTGGAACATCAGGAGAAAACATGAAGATATTAGAAAAGAGATGGTCTCTTTCCTGCTCGTGTCCCACGTCTTCTCAAAGCCAGTGTGGGGAATATAAAAACGAATATATTTTTTTAAATATTTTTTTTTTACTTTCTTATATTATTTAGGTTACGATTATTTACTGATATTTATTTAAATGTTTTATAGGCTGTAGTGTGTTGTTTCACTGACGGAAGTGCTAATAAACACGCATGCTTGTAAATGTAATTGAAATGGATGTTTATTTTTAATTTTATTTTTAAATGTAGGCTATTCAATTGATATTACATGTATATATTATATGATATGGTCTAGGGGTGTAACGGTTCACAAAATTCATGGTTCGGTTCGATACAATACAGTGGTGTCACGGTTCGGTACATTTTCGATACAGCAAAAAGAAGGAAATGCCAGAGAAATTTCCTATTTATTAAAAGAAAAAAATATTTTTAAATAAGTTTGAGTTTTCCTACATCTTGAAACGTTCAGGTTTATAAATGGGGTTAATCTTTGAAGGATGAACAAATAATGTTTTGGTCATCACATTAAAAATAACATTTAAATATAGGCCTATATTTATATATATAATATTTAGATAATATTTGAGTTTTGAAGTGCTGGAAAAAGATGTACTTGAAAGCATTTCACTATTCCAGCCAAACTTCCATGGTTACAGTGAGTGTTACTATATTAAATCCATGGTGAATGTTGCTGATCTGTGGACTTAAAGCAGCACTAAGTAGGAATTCCGTTTTTGTCAAACAGCGACCCCTAGAGTCGCTGTGGAGTACTTGTACTGTCGTGAATAGCACTCACGCAGAGATGGCTCGCACTCACGGCCGGATCCCCTCCCCCTGTACACCGGTACCTGTTCAGTAGGATGGACGCTGTAACGAGTGGAAATAAGGTGTGGCCCCTTTAAGAGCTGCGCGCGCCCTGTTTAACTGTCGGCAGTCTGTATTGTATGTGCGCCTCGAACACCACATGTATACAGCGCCGGGTTATTTCTGTTTGATGCTCATTTTATCAGAATTTTATCAGATCTGTTTTTTGCCGTAAAGCAATTCGTTACCTCGCGAGACCTGATATCACACGATACTTCCTAACACGGCCCGCCGGCCCAAAGTTGCAAGGGTGGTTTTGCGGCTCACAGGCACCAGGGGAGTGCGAGACGACCACCATTCAACACGAAATCAGTAATATAAACATTACAATGACTCCAAAGCTGTTCGGTTAAGGTAAAAAAGTTACTTAGTTCACCTTTAAAGCCTATAACTAGATCATTCACGGCTCAATGTTTCTCCTGGTTTCCACGTCAGCGCTGTTTGATCTAATACAGATCTACGGTTAATAACGGAGAAATGTGAATGCTTCTCACTAGATCTCGCAGCGATGTTATTACTTCAGTGGCGAATTCAAATGTTTTCTTCACTGGATCTCTTAGCGCTGTGTTGTGACAGTGTCGCTTGATCGAGATCGGCTCGCGCTGCACAGATGTTGCTGGTCCGAACTGATAAACGGTCCGTGAAGCACATAATGAGTAGCGCAGTTTCGTTACGCTTTCATTACGCTTGCCATTTGATGTTGCGCAACGTTGTGCTGGTCGCGCCGTCGCGGATTTTGTCGGCAGGAAAAATGGTCCAAGGAATCGTTCGGTTTGTATGCGACTAAGCGTACCGAACCGGAAGCCTCGTACCGAAACGGTTCAATACGAATACATGTACCGTTACACCCCTAATATGGTCATAAAAAACTGTCACAGCCCTATCGATAGCATTTTGTTTCCACCATTTAATTGACACGTCTGCAGCTCAAGCCTGTATTCTGTGAAACTTGTCTGGTAACGGCACCATCTAGATCTTTTCACCAGTAAACCATAACTACAGTGAAGACATCTATATCAGCTGTGTAATTTGATGTGCTACGTCATGAAGACACCATTCAGTTTTTGTTCAGTCCTCTGTCTCTTATTGCCTTTCCATGTGCAATGTGACCACAGTGTCTGACTTTGAGTCATAAACAACCTCTCTGAGAGGAAAATCCAAAGAGGCCACCAAGTAAACCTCAATCATTGCCCCTTTCCTGGAACGGCCGTATGACTAAGTCTTTATGATTCTGGTAAGAATAGTCTGGCAACTTCAGTTCCCCCCCCAAACTCCTCCATTATCCCGTGCCCGAGCCCATTGGTTAGAAGTGTCAGCTCTGAGAAAACCTGGATATAAATCAATGTTTTGTAATTGAAATTAGATCATGCTGTTTTTTGAAGTGCGTTTCCCTGGACTTTCCCCTACAGAGATTGCGAGGAATTGGTGCCGGAGCCGATTCAATACTTCAGCCGACAACAATACGTACTGTGTTGGAGCTCTGTGAGACAGTGGGCAGGGAAGGCTTGTGTTCATTCAATGGGCGTCTCAATGAATGTGTGTGCTGCATTGCTTTTACTGCATTATTTACATTCCTGGACCACATGGAAATTCTTCTGCGTTATATACTGACTAAGAGCTCTGTTTGGTTGGGAGGGAGAGAGAGGAGGCGGGAAAGTGAGCCTGTGTTGGACTAAATATGTGTACCATGCCATTCAAAGTTAAGTCCCTGCTGCCTTATGGGAAAATGAAGTTTTTGTGTTTGCATCGACTGCATCACGTTGAACTGAATGGCCTTTAGCGTTAGAGGATGAGCGTGTTTGTTTTGCAACAGATGTTTTGCAGTTGTGTCCATCTGACCTATTCTTGCTCACTTGCCATGTCTCTTTTTGAAAGAAACTGAAAGTTCATGTTGGAAAAGTTGATTCAAGATAAAAGGGTAAGATAGAGAGAATGCACTGCCAGATGTTAGTTGCCTATTAAAAATAAACTTTTATTCTTTGTTCTTTGTTGGCAGGGCATTGCATCAGTGTGTTTTGCAACTGCTGGTTTGTGTTTTTTTTTTGTTTTTTTTGTTCCTTCAGGACAGTTTTGAGAATTTGAATTTATAATTTTTTCCCCAATTTATTTTTCACTACCGGCGGGATATTAGCATAAGTGTTTTTTCCAACTTAGAAAATACCATGGTACAAACATGGCTTTTTTGACATGCATGTAATTCAACACCATGGTGTGTGTTTATATATATATATATATATATGTATGTATATATATATATATATGTATGTATGTATGTATGTACACTACCGTTCAAAAGTTTGGGGTCGGTACGATTTTAAATAGGCTACTTTTAAAAGAATTCTCTTCTGCTAACCATGGCTGCGCTTATTTGATTAAAAATACAACAAAAATCAGTTATAGTATTAAATATTATTCCAGTGTAAATCAGCTGTTTTCTGTGTGAATATATAGTAAAGTGTAATTTATTCCTGTGATCACCAGTGTCAGTGTCTTCAGTGTCAAATGATCCTTCACAAATCAGTATAATATGAGGATTTGATGCTCAAGAAACATTTATTATTATTATCAATGTTGAAACAGTTGTTGGTCTGTCAGTTGTACAGTTTTTTTTTTTTTTTTTTTGGATTCTTTGATGAATAGGAAGTTCAAAAGACTTTTGTAACATTATAAATGTCTTTACTGTCACTTTCGATCAAATTAATTATTCCTTGATAAATAAAAGTATTGATTTCTTTCCTCCAAAAAATAAAAATATAATTCTCACTGACCCCAAACTTTTGAACGGTATAGCGCCTTTCAAGAACCCAAGGTCGCTTCACAAAGTAATACAAACAGTTGACAGACAAGAGATGGGCAATCTGCTAGTTATAGCAATTAAACAAGCAGAAAAGCAGATGGAGACAACAATAACAATATGTATGTGTATATTAGGGGTGTAACAGTTCTCGATAATCGAACCATACCGTTCTCCACCCACGCACTTGCACCGTAGTTCATCTCAAATCTGATGACGCATCTATAATGTTTTGTTGAAAATAACGCGTAAAACAGACGCTAATGTATGTTTCTGCCGATGGATGCACATGCTGGCTCCCCAATAATACATTACAATAGTGAGAATTAAAAAAAACATGAACAAAATGGTCACTCTTTGTAAACTTTGTTCAATTCGTTCAAATTAAACTCAGTTAAGCCTTGCTAATTTAAACATTCAAGAGCAAGACACGAAAGAGAACTTTAGGAATATGCTAATTAGCCCCGCCTCCACTCACTCACACCAGCTCAGAGATTCACTCGGCCAACTTACTGAGGTAAACGCTGCACAATGGTGTCTATCTTTACAACGTAGGACACTTAACAGTAATTAATATGATTATCTTTTTTGCTTGACTATGTTATCAAACAGCTAATAAAGTGTTGCTAATGTTACACAAACTATGTTCCCGTTCGCATCTCAGAGTTAGACAGCTGCCGTGTAACTCAGAACGTCACTGAAGAAAGGCATATAGTTCATCATAACATCGTAATATACATCATACACCCGCTATATTGCTAAATCTACCTGATTTTTTCATATCAACCGACCAATATACTGGGATAACCTGGCATCTCTCGAGACTCCCCTGCTAGTTCGATGTTAATGATATGCTAAAGCCCATCGGCATGTTGACGTGATTGGTTACAAGGTAGTTTGTAACGTCACAAACACCAGCGATTTCAAACCTCGTTTTTGAGACTGTCTTTGGTTCACCGCAGTTTTAAAAGAGAAAATACTCAGCAATGGTTGACTTATGACTTATGAATTTGCACATGGTTTGTCTTAAAAACACCACATTGACATTTTCACCACAGGGGGACTTTAAGTGAACTTATACAGTCGAGAAAGACAACGCATATGTAACAGTATCAGTATTTTGGATGCATGCATTAGCTACTGTACGTCTTAAAGTGACAGCAGCCTAATATTCCTGCTGTCTGTTTGTATAGTGCTTTTCACAATACACATTGTTTCAAAAGCAGCTTTAGGCCGTGTGTCCACCAAAGCGTTTTTTCACGCGCCTGGCGTATGTTTTCAATGGGAGCGCCGCGTTTTTTAAACGCCATGAGCGTAATGAGGCGCTGAGCGTTTTTTTCACGCTGAAGCGTTGAGCGCCCGGCGTTTTTTACTGGTCGCCGAGAGTTGAAAAATGTTCAACTTTGGGTAAAACGCAGCGCTCATCACTGTCACTTTTTACCCAGCCGTCCAATCACAGTGGAGGAGGGGCGGGGCTAATACCACACCGACCAACTGTCACAACATTCTTTCTGTACAACGACATCCACCAGCAGAGCTAACCGAACAACATGGATAAAAAATATTTTTTTAGTATGAAACAAATTATCTGCGAAATCAGTTACAAGTAAACTGTGCTGCGGATATTCTGTATCAGCAACGAAACGTCTCAATGGAAAAAACACTGCGCTGCCAAAACGCTCTCAAGCGCCCACAGCTAGGCGTCTTCAGCAGAGCGTCTAGCGTTTTCAGCCGGCTAAAAACGCTTTGGTGGACACGCGGCCTTACAGAAAATCATGATCTTAAAATCTTAATACCATAGTGTTCTTTGAAGTACCTTACAGTGCATTTCTTCAATGTCCCATGGTGAATGAATGTTATTTGTTTTATTTTCTGTATGAATAAGCCATGTCAGTTTCCCACTGTTAGCAGTAGTACTAACTTTTCTTTATCAGGAGTGCCTTTCTTTATCCGGTCCCCAGGCGTGCTGATGTTGCATTTTGTCCAAAACAATCCCACTGTTTTTCAGACTCTGAAGTGGATGTCTAAATTGGTCAGTCCTCCCCTCCCATCGCTCCTGCCCCCCCCCCCAGGCACCCCTTGACTCCCACACTCCTCCCTCCTCTACCTCCCCCTCCCCTCATCTTTGCTCGCCTCTCCTTATTTGGGCAGAGTGCTTGGGAGCGCAGGGTGGGGAAGAGAGTAGAGTGAGAGGGGGCTCGGTTGACATAAGGGAGAGAGAGAAAGAGAGAGAGAGAGAACTCACACCGCACTTCCTTAATAAGGACATGTCTGGAATTTAAGCCCAACTCTCCAACAGAACGGCTTCTCCGTGCTCCCCATGCACACACTCGTCTCTCACCCTCTCCCCTAGCCCTAGTACACACACACACACACTAAACGGAGTGTTGTTGTTTTTTAAGGACATGCATCCATGCCTTTTTTGTTTGTGTTACCTTGCATTATGTGACTTTATTTGGTGACATGACAGACATCACTGATAATATGTGTAGAATCCAGACCCTATGGCGAGCTTCAGCTCCATATCGGTGTGATGAATCATAATGACACCATGTTCGTTCGTTGTCATTCAAGGCACAAGGCACGTTTATAAAAGCTACTTGGATGTCCTAATAATTAAACTAAGGGCTAAACCTGGCTTAATCTAAGCTCCGTCTGTGAAACCAGGCCTTTATATTCAACAGTTTTATTGATCTGAATGTACTCCGATAGGCTATATATTTGAGTTCCCCTTTGCATCGTATAATGCTTGAATGAATTAAAAGCACTTGAATGAATGTTAGCTGATCATATAATATAACGCTAGCCAAAGGATGCCAGGAAAAAACGGATGCTGCATTAAGGCTGTGGGCACTTGACAGCGCTTCGGCAGTGCATCGATTTAGACGTTTTGCTGACGAATGACATCCTTTATAGATCAGTGTTTTTACCCAAAGTTGAACATTCTTCAACTCTCGGCGACTGGTAAAAACGGCCAGTGCTCAGTGTGAAATAAACGCTCAGCGCCTCGTCATGCTGCTGCCGTTTTAAAAAACACGGTGCTCCCATTGATTCCCATTGATTTTGACAGCCTTAAAACTGAAAAAAATAATAATAATGTTTTAAAGCTAAATAGAAATATTAAAAAACAAAAACTAATAAAAAATGTCAAAAGCACATAACCAAATTATTGAAACTTAAGCTAAAATTAAAATGAATACTGAAAATATTAATAAATTAATAGTATTTTAAAATAATATTAATACATTAATAACACATTATTAAATTAATTCAGATAAATGAACACATATTCAAAATATGAATAATTACCAGAATATTATGCAAGTAATACTAAAATAACAATGCTGATCAACCTATTTAATAGGGCTTCAGATGTTCCAATTCGATTTCGACTCTAAATTCGATTCCCGATTCGACTCAATGAATATAGATTTAATACAAATCCTATATTTATTAAAAAAAAAGAACAGTGAACATTAGTTTACAAGTGGTTAATTAATAAAAAAGAAAATAAAGAGCCACAAACCTGTATATTAAACTCTTTTTATTTTAGGTACACTTAGGTACATTAAAACAGAACCCAACTCTTCAAATGCAAGGATTTTGATGCAAGATGAAAAATTTATGCTGAAAATTGGACAAGTCAGAACAGTGACATGCCTTGATCAAACAGGATCAGGTTATTTTATGTTTAAGATTAAACAAACATAAAATCTCACAGCATTAGCTGTAACATGGAGGCTGAAAGCCTATGTACAGTGTAGAAAAACTAATACTGGGTTTTGGGTGATAGATAAATTAATATGGGAAAAAAAATATTCGTGGCTTTTGAGAATCGCTTTTGAATCGACCACATTTTTAAAAAACGATTAATTGAAAAATATTTTTTTTTTGCCCAGCCCTACTATTTAATTATCAATATCTGAGTATTCAATTATTTCACTGAGTTGCATGTGCAATTTCTTTTCTCTTAATTGTCTTCCCAAAGAGAGTGCTTTGAACACTTCTAATACTCATTAACGTCCTATATTGAGGGATTCTCAAAGGAAAAAAGTGAATGATTTTCACTGTTTTTTTTACATTTCGGTAAATAATAGAAATGTTTCTGTTAATGCATTCTTTCATGTGACATGCAAGTAGTCATTTTCATTTTGAATCACTTTTTGATCACACTGGAGATGCTTTGGAATGAAGGAGTAAATTCAGTCCTGCTAAAAAAAAATATACAAATATTATCCAGATACAAAATGAATGTTAATGCCATGAGAAAAACCATTAAGGCATACTTGGGAGTGGGCACTTTTGACCTAGCAATGCACTAAAAGTCTCTCAGATCAGCTTAGCAACCGCATAGCAACACCCTGGGAACCGCCCACAAAAACATAGTATTTTGGCGGCAAGTTTAACAAGTGCATTCAAAGCTTATTTTGCTTGAATCACCAGATCCTAGTCTTTTATAATTCAGTTTTGGAAACTAATTGCACCAAATGTTGGGTCTTCTGCAGGATTAGACATTCTGTAACTTCTGTGGAACATCCAGTGACTACAACCGTCCAGATTGCACTTCATGAACATTGTTTCTTGTCGTCTAAGAGGCAAATGAGATTTAGAAATGTATCGCTAATTGTCCTGCAGCATTAGATTGCGCTTTGGTCTGAGGTCTGCAATGTCAAAAAGTAATTAGACCGCTCACTTATTCCAACGCTCTCCGCTCTGTTGTTTTGCTCATTCTGTGTCTCCGGGCTGCCAAGTCAAGCTTATTCTTTCAGCGTGCGTGTAACCAGAGCGTTTGAATATCCCCTAAGGAAGGTCTCAATCGGAGTCGGCCGTATTTACCCAAGCCGCGTTTTTTCGTCAACATCAGCAGAAAGTGAAATAAAAGAATGAAATATGTGGGCACACAAGTGACTCTCGGGACCCGATCCTCATGAACAATACCATGCGAAAAAGAGGCAGACTGAAAAACGCTTAAGATCCTTTAACCATTTTCAGACATTTAGACAGCCACACTGGACCGCGCGCTCCCGACCACAAGCATTTTTGCAGGCTAGTCCTAATTATCTAATCCTTTTAAATGGGACTTTATGTAATGTTTAAAAATTCATTTGTCATTTTGGGAGCCTTTGAAGAGAGGAAATGGTAATAAGAGTCACAGCTGCTGTTGTCTTCATCAGTTGAATTAAACAAGCTTTAAAGGTGTTGAAAATGGCACGACTAAAGCGAGCGGTTTTGAAAGGATTTTCTCTGCATAATTGCTTAATCTTTATGGCCACAATTAAATGACAATCCCTTTCTCTCATTCCTTGCTTCTCTCTCGCAGTACTCGTGTAGCGTGGGGGCTCGTGGAAGGGCCCGGTAGGAGCCGGCACCATTGCGTCCAACAAGTGGAGTGCCAGCGGCAGCCCGGAGCAGGGGCTGGAGGATGGGGGTGATGAGCTGGACAAGGCCATGGACGGAGACGCCGAGGGTGTGTGGAGCCCCGACATCGAGCAGAGTTTTCAGGAGGCACTGGCTATATATCCGCCCTGCGGACGGCGCAAGATTATCCTGTCGGACGAGGGAAAGATGTACGGTAAGTGAGCTTGCAATGCATTAAAGGGTTAGTTCACCCAAAAATGAAAAATAATGACTCTCCCTCATGTCGTTCCAAGCCCGTAAGACCTCCGTTCATCTTCGGAACACAGTTTAAGATATTTTAGATTTAGTCCGAGAGCTTTCTGTCCCTCCATTGGAAATGTGTGTACGGTATACTGTCCTTGTCCAGAAAGGAAATAAAGACATCATCAAAGTAGTCCATGTGACATCAGTGGGTTAGTTCGAATGTTTTGAAGCATCGAAAATACATTTTGGTCCAAAAATAACAAAAACTAGGACTAGGACTAGGACACACGTCAGCAGCGTCTTACGTCAGCGGCGGCACTGAACGCGGATCCACAACAGAACCGGAACACAATACAATGCTGAATAAAGTCCTAGTTTTTGTTATTTTTGGACCAAAATTTATTTTCGATGCTTCAAAACATTCTAACTAACCCACTGATGTCACATGGACTACTTTGATGATGTCTTTATTTCCTTTCTGGACAAGGACAGTATACCGTACATACATTTTCAATGGAGGGACAGAAAGCTCTCGGACTAAATCTAAAATATCTTAAACTGTGTTCCGAAGATGAACGGAGGTCTGACGGGCTTGGGACGACATGAGGGTGAGTCATTAATGACATAATTTTCATTTTTGGGTGAACTAACCCTTTAATGTGCTGAAGGGAAGTAGCGACATGCACACAATTCTTCACTTTATAGTAGGGGTGTAACGAAACACAAAGCTCACAGTTCGGTACGGTACAGCAGGCGGGAGGAAACTAAACATGAAATTGGTTTTTTTAACAGTGGTTTACTGAACAAATTGTGTCTCTGTCTTTAAATGAATTCAGTTAAAATTTAAAGCTTCTTAAGGATAAAAAAAATGATCTGCTTATGCTGTAAACTATATGGGGAGCCCTTACTTGCACATTACTATAATATTAAAGGTTAACAGAGCCAAAACTATTAGCCTACATTCAGTTGGTATTATTTTTTAAATATAATAATCATTTACAATTATAATAATTCATAATAATTCAAATGACAAATTGTATGGAAGCATGTAGACTTGTAACTTTTAAATTTAATTATGTTTGAATTGAATTCTTTGGAATTGTTGGAAGCCGATAATCCTGATAAACTAGTAGTTGTTCCTACTCGACCGCAGCGTGCTCCTATTGGTATTCGACACATCGTGCCACTTTGAATTTGAATTTTAGTTATTTGTGGTCTCTTTTAGGGCTGCAACTTAGATTTATTTTGATAACTGGTTAACTGGTCTGATTGGATAAAACAAATTTTTATAAAATATTTTATTTGCAATAACATAATATTCCACATCCAACATTGTCTGTCATTTAAATTAAATGTAAATTCAATAAATGTAAGAACATAAGCCATTATATACATATTATTAGCGATTTTCTTTTTCCGATTTATTGTTGCAGCCCTTGTCTCTTTTCTCTCATATCGCCTCAAATCATAAATGCTCATTTAAAATGAAACCCTACCAGTGTTAACTTTGTTAGTTTTTGCTCTTACCTGTTGTACTGGGTAATACCTGTTGTAAAGTCCTTTTTTGTTTTGATGTGATTTGAGTTATGTAATTATTGGCTTTGTAATTTGTGCCGCCCAAGTAGTATTTTGAAGGAACTTTAGGTTGTATTTATGAACTCAAGAGAGTCACTCATGGACTGAGATGAGTGTTCAACGGCCAAGATTGTATCACTGCAGTACAGGTTTTCTGATGGAGATGTTTTTGTACATTTAATGGCTGCAACTGCAAGACAAGTGTTTCTAGATAGAATGCTTCATGGGGAGGGTTGGTGAAAGGAGGGATGGAAACTAGAAAAAAGATAAGAGGGTGGGAGATAATGGGCAGATAGAGCTGGGTTGTGATATCCGACACACTTTCATCTGCATGCACGATCCACTTGAGGATCCCGTTGCACATGCCACCAGCGAAATCCATGCATGCATAAACCATTTCCACTGTTTCATAAAGCATCGTAAAGTGTCTCTCGTTCGAACGCCATCTGCTCTCTTACATAATCTTGTATTCAGTCATGCTCAATGTCTAGTAGTCATTCACTACCACCCGTCAATGGCTTCATACTATGATGTGGGTGTTCAGTTTTGTTCGATAAACTGAGGTTCTCGTTCACTAATACACCCACGCACCTTAGAAACACACATACGTGCATGTCTTAGCCAGCAGTTGTGTTTTTTCAGAGCAGATAAAACAGGCCTGCACTTGTCCTGGAGTAGTGCTGTGGACTACACAGGTCTGGCGACAGACAGGTTTCTCAAGAACATATCACACTCTTTCTGTTGGTTCTTTGTCACTGCTTGCTTGAATGCCCCCTCCTCTCGTTTTTTTCTTTTTCAATTCCCCCATTCACCCTCAAACTGGTTTTATTTGTCATATCCGATCAATAGCAACTCCTTTTTTTCAGCCCTGTAAGAGAGTTGTCGTTTATTTTCCTTCTGCCTCCCTCTCACCCAGTTGAAAAAGTGGCAAAACCAGCTCTGTTTGTCTTGCTCAATAAATGTTTTTTTCCCCCCACAAGATCTCACTCACCCTCCCTCCTCCATTTTCTTGTACTCTTCTTTTTTTTCTACTAGTTCTTCCTCCTAAACAAGGTAGGTCTTCCCCTGAGGCAGAGCACTTTAATAACTCCAGGTGCAAAGTAGTATTTCCAGTGAAGCGTTACTCTCATTAGACTGAGGACGTTAGAAGAATTTGTTCAAGTATGTGAAAGCAAACATTTCTAGAGGTGTGATCTTGATTGTTGCGTTCCAAAATGTCTAATATCACAGTACAGGTGTGTGATGCAGTCTCAACATCGGCCATTTGGTTAAATTGTCTATTTCTACTGTCAATTTTCTGTTATGGTGGAGCAACAGTTCAAAGATAATCTTCCTTAGAAAGTTGTTTAGATAGCTATAGATAGCTACCTGTTTCTAGTCTAAAACTGCTAATTAGTCAAGGCAAGTTTAAAGCAGTCTGCTTTATTAGCGTAAATTTATTGATTTACGGATTATAAAACAGCTGTATCCAAAAGTTAACAGGACAGAACCAGCAAATCTGTTGCTTCAAGTTGTTAAATTGCGAAAGTTACCAAATCCGGTTGGTAAACTCTTGTCTTGAGCGATCTCTTTTTCAGTTGTGTGTTCATAATGGCAGATGGACGCTTAAGTTTGGCTGGAGTTGGGAGGGTCCAGGTGTTTGGCGTTGGTCCCCTCCTCCTCAAACTGTTTGCTCTCCTTTCTTCTCCTCAGAGAAACAGACAAGACAAAACCCATGCACTGGTTTGAATTAGCAAGCCAACCCTCGATACAAAACAGACCGCGAGAAGCCATGGCAAACTGACAGAGAGCGTCCTGAACACAAACCAGTGTTGGCGAAGTAACTTTGAGGTTCTTTTAGGGTTGTGGTTGTCTTTCCTTGGAGAACCCTATGTTAAACGCAACTCTTGTGATCATATTTATTCTTATTTCTAGTGCATTACATAAAACAAAGTTGTTTTTAATTCAAAACATTTATTTTTGGTTAGACTCATTCAGAAGACATATATACTTCATATCGCGCACGTTCCTTGCAGGTAGTTTCCTCAGATCTGTGTTTATACAGGCTACTAAGGAGATTCATTCACAGAAACCAATCTGGAAACACTGATCTGATCGCAGTTTCCACCTTCCCGGGGTTTGAGTCACTGCTAAGGGACTCTGCTGATCATAAATCAGTCATAGTCCTTGGCTGCTGCTTCATAGAGCTCAAGTGTAGCCACCCAGTTTATTTAAAAATAAAAAACGCTGCTCTGTTCCCCAGTGAGCTTCCTACCTAAACAGCATTGTATCATAGGTATGCTCCTGGTGCAAAAATGTCTAACAGTAGCTAGCATCTTAGATCCAAGATTCTTTTGGTTTAGTCACAGAATGCATTTGACAAACTTTTTAAACTTTTGATGGACTTGTCCAATACTGTAGGGCAGGAATGTCCAATCCTGCTCCTGGAGGGCCACTATCTGTAGAGTTTAGCTCCAATTCTAATTGAACACACCAGCACCAACTAATCAAGGTCTTCAGGAATACTGGAAATGTCTGGGCAAGTGTGTTGGGTTGAAGCTCTTTAGTTATTATTATTTGAAAAATAAAAATACTATTTGAATTTTGCTACATATGTTGCTTTGCTTGTGTATATGTACGTTCGGCACGACAACTGGCGCAGTCTGCTTTAGCGTTTTTTTTCCCCTTTCAGCTTATGATTTTATTTTGTTTGTATATTTTTTGTTTACACACATTGTTTAATGTTTTCAAATTAAATAAAATCTCAATATATAATGTAAGCTTGTTGTGTGCATTTACTAATCATAAGCTTGTTCACAAATGGTGACAAAAACAATGATTAAAAGAAACGTATTTCTCGTTAAACTTCATTTAAATAAACGAATATTCGTTTTATATTCGTCCAAATATTCGAATACAGTATTTAAAAAAAATGTCCATTCCTAGTTGAAGCTAAACTCATTGGCCCTCCCGGATGGACTGGACACCCCTGCTGTAGGGTTTTCCATTGGTAATCTTATATTTCTAAAGGGTCACTGTGTGGCCTTTTGCTAAATTGGTGCCAGTGTAGATGGGTAATCTCGAGCTTGGCATTTGGGACAGGGCCTGAGTTGAGGGGAAATGTCTATTTTGTAAGTTTTTATATATTATTCGCCTATGAAGTGTGTATACTTCCATCTAAATTGAAGTGAATGAATTAAGTGAACATTTTTTGTTTTTGCTTATTATAGGTTTTCTTTAGCCTTGCTGCATGTTAACACCAGTCTATTAGAATTTACTGTGAGCGTTAGTGCGTCTCTTGTGGACTTCATGCGAGAACAGTCATTTATGTAGCATGTGTGAGTGAATGTCAACAAAGCTTCTGCCTTTTGTAGAGCAAATTAGTCTGTTTCATCGTGCCTTAGAAGGTGCAGAGCTGCTTGTTTTGACTGTGCACTAATAGACGGTGCGCTAAATCTTGCAACCAAGCCTCCAGAGTCTCTTCTTTAGTCAGGGATTACATCATCCAGGCTTTATCCTCCTCTCGCCGGTAAATCTAAACATATACTGACTCACTATGAAGTCAGAAGGACATTGCGCTGAGCTGTGTGGTGCTGCAGATGCCGAGGCTGGTTGATAAGACAATTCTGGAATATTGACATTGATGATAGGACATTGTTAGCATTTTCTGAAAGCTTATGCATAATATCTTTTATCTCTTTCTGTTGAGGGATTCCCTTGAAACCATGTGGCCTTATGTTGGTAACCTTGGTTCTGCTTTCTGTTGTCAGTCTCGGTATGTTTGACTCATACGCCGCAGGTTTGGTTATTTCAAATGGGGAAAACTGGTGTGTGAGTTAATTTGACATTGAGGTCTTACTGATTAAGCAATTCATTTCCACTAGCCACAAGTCATTGTGCCAATAATGACTTTCCGCAAGTCATCGTGCCAATTATGTGAAGTTCCATAAATTGGATTTATTAATAAATCAAGTTTTAAACGTATCCCAGCATGTCATTGACACTCTTTGCTCTCGCCATGTCCAGGAAAGCGTGTGCCGGCCTCATGGAGAGCCTGCTCTTTCCAGCGACTGTAAACACCTTATCCATTTACATGCAGTCATCTGCCTGAGCTCTGCCACTGAAGAAGCCCACTCACGAGGAGAATGACGTCAGCGCTCATAATACCACTGCTGACGTGAGGCCTTGGGAACGCCGTCTGCTTCGGGCCTGTTAACGCCGCCAGTATCGGGCCTGAAGAGCCTGTAGTGTAATGTGAAGTGCAGAGCCGCCACTTCTTTTTTTCTTTTTTTATTCCACCAACATTGAAATGAGTGTGTGTTGCACTGAGACCACTTTTATGAGTTATGCTTTGAATGAAATTTCATTTAGTCATCTCTCCAGCAGGAAATGCCTCTAAGAGCATTAACTTTTTTGTAGTTGTATTTCAAATCATCGCCCAATAGCAACTTTTTTCTGGTAAAAGTAACTCTTTCTTGTAGGTCTGTCAGTTAAACCAGTTATTAATGGTGTTAACGCAAACCCATTTTAACGGCGATAATTTTTTTATCTCGAGATTAACGGTCTTTTTGGCCTAGCAAACTTTGTAGTTTTTTTCACATGCTTTTGCAACAGGACGCGACGCTGCGCTATGAAACCCATTCATGTCAATGGCTTTGCGCTGCGCGAGGACGTTTTGTTGCTTCGTCGATCAAAGCGCAAGCGGATCTAGCTAGACCGGAAACAAAACAAGAGGCACGCCGCATACACTTAGGCTTGCGAGCCGGCCAAATAGTAGGTTAACGTTAAGTTTTGAGTGGATGACGAGCGCAAGACGCCGAAATGGATGCCAATAAGATTCTGAATGGAAAGATTACTTTTAAAAAGTTGCCAAATGGTTACATTGGCAAGACCAAAGTGATCTGTGTGTTTTGTCGTTGTGAACTGAGCGATCATCATCGCAGCACGTCCAGTCTGAAATACCACTTGATGATGGCCAAGCACACACACACACACACACAGCTGATGCGAATTCTCCGCCCCCTCGTCAATATTAGGACCTCGTCAGTATTTCTTTCACCCTTTTATTGATGGACTGTGTTACATTGAGAGATTATTTGCTCCAAGTGAGAATGTTAGTGTGAAATTGAACACAGTATATGCCAATGTTGTTTTCAATAAGAAACATTTGCACAAAGCAAGCCGGTCCACTTTTCCATGTTGATTAGAGCATTAAAATGAGAAAAAAGTAATGGGACAAAAAGAAATCATGACTAGAATAGATAAAAATGTGTGATTAATTGCGATTAATCGCAAGTTAACTATGACATTAATGTGATTAATTGTGATAAAATATTTTAATCGTTTGGCAGCACTACTATATCGCAGAATTGCACCTTTATATTTTCTAGTTGTGGCCTCAGTCTAAAGAAATAAATAAAGATGTGAGATTTACAGTTGTTTTTACAAGTTCTCTTGATCTTCTCATCCATCTGAGAACAAACACACATGTGACATCTGTACATTTTGTGCACCAAATGTCAAGCCAGAACTAAAATTTATGAGTTTTTGTACAAGTTGTGATGCTACCTGGCCTTCCATCATCTCTGCTTCTCAGCATCTTGGCTTTGCCCAGTTGATTTACGGCCCAATTGAATGGCAGAAATGCCGTCTGTCTGGTTTCATAGTTGTTATGGTGGCATGATATTTTCCACCTTTTGAGATATTTTTCCACCTGTGCTTCAATGGGAATTGAGGCTTGCAAAAAATGCCCTGCTCCCTGAGGACAGAGCAAAGTACCATACACTCCTTGACTTATCCGATCCACCTTAAGCCTGGTTCACACGGCAGGATAATTAGGCCGATTTTAGTCCCGATTTACCCCTTCCGACAATCTTAAGGATGCTCTGATTATCGTAAAATAATCTGATCAGATATTCCTGCCGTGTGTGGTGTGTTAAGACTGCTCTCGTCTGCTCGGAAGGACGTCGGGACCGCTCAGATCTCAAATCGGGGATATCCAACATGTTGGATTTTTTTGGCCCGATTTCTCCTCGTGTGTGGTGTCCCCTGGGGACAAACGAGCACGCAGCCTGTGGACTGTGGCGTGTAGCCAATCAGAAAGCGAGGTGACGAGGCGCCGAGGAAGCACCGGGAAACAAAATCAAAACAGCCGGCGGCATGGCGCACCAGAAAGTCCGGTGGACGTCGGAGATTATTTGACCATCGCCTTTTCTTTTGATAACGTTTTTTTTTTTTTCGGTTAAAAACAAACTACAAACTATCGCCACTGCATCCTCTTCGTCCGCCATGATTGTTTATCTCGAGGGATTTTGCAAGATTTTCCGTCTGACCTGGGAATGCTCGAGAGTCAAATCGGTTCGTGTGTGATGTGTTGGTTTTGCTGTGTGGCAGCGCACCACACACTGTACGACCAAAACTGTTAGACCCGTGATTTTTTTATCGCCGTGTGTGGGGTCTCAGGTTTGGAAAATCGGCCGACAATTTTAAAATCGTCCCGTGTGAACCAGGCTTCAGGTGTCGTCTCTGCTCAACAGCTTCTTCTTCATGCTCCGTCTCAGCAGAGCAAGAAAGGCATTTGAAGGGAGGGCAAGTCTGTAAGATACATATTGTTTGATATTGATATTGTAGTTTGATTAGTGGATCACAGCCCATTCCTTTCAGGGATTGATCCTGCAACCTCCCAGTGACCAGCTATGAGGTTTGACTATGAAGGTAAATCAGTAGCTAAACTCGAGAGCACGTAGATGTGAATTTGAGAACTTGTACAATAAATATTCGTACTTGTATGTGAACATTTACACTCACAGCTCCGATGTGAAAACCTGTAAAATAAAAATCGGAACTTGAACGCTGAGATTTGCACTCGCAGACAATAGTCACAAACCTGTATTTTGAATCTGAAGCTGCAGACAAGCAGTCACAAATGTGTAAAATGCCATTCACAAAGATACAACGACAGACACAAACTTGTAATACAAATTTGCACTTCTTCTAACATTCAAATTCGCAGTACAACCTCAAATTGGCACTTGCAACTTCTCAAATCTGTCACTGCAAGTTCAAATTTCTCGCCTTGACTTTTGCTACTCTTTTCGTGATATATGAGGTCCAAAACTGATTTGTGCACTTGTAACTCAGTGGCGGCGAGAGCGGAAGGGGGGCGGGAGCGGGGGTGTTCAAAGGAGCCGTTTTATTGGTTGGCGCCTAGCCAATGAAATGGGACTTCTAATTGTATACGATGATGTCACGAAACCCGCGTCCTCGTGGATGTTCTGAAACGCTAACATGGCTTAATGCATTAGACTGATTTAAAAGACATAAATGATATTATCAAACTTAGTGATATTAACACCATACTAATAATGCATACTACAGAAAAGCAGATGAGCACAGAATATGACGAAAGAAAGCAAATTTGTGTTCAGTGCAAATAAACCAGCTGCCTGTGTTTAATTAATAATGTATAACGAATTTTTTTATATATATATACACTACCGTTCAAAAGTTTGGGGTCAGTGAGAATTTTATGTTTTATTTTTTGGAGGAAAGAAATCAATACTTTTATTTATCAAGGACAGTAAAGACATTTATAATGTTACAAAAGATTCTATTTCAAACAAATGCTGTTCTTTTGAACTTCATATTCAAAGAATCCTAAAAAAAACACAAAAAAAAACTGTACAACTGACAGACCAACAACTGTTTCAACATTGATAATAATAATAAATGTTTCTTGAGCATCAAATCCTCATATTATACTGATTTGTGAAGGATCATTTGACACTGAAGACACTGACACTGGTGATCACAGGAATAAATTACACTTTACTATATATTCACACAGAAAACAGCTGATTTACACTGGAATAATATTTAATACTATAACTGATTTTTGTTGTATTTTTAATCAAATAAGCGCAGCCATGGTTAGCAGAAGAAAATTATTTTAAAAGTATTTAAAATCGTACCGACCCCAAACTTTTGAACGGTAGTGTATATATATATCTATATATCTGGGTCCATTAAGCCTCATTAAGCGTTTTCTTGGTTTTCTATGAGAGGAAAATGCTTAACGTGCAATTAAACGAGTTGCGTTCATTTTCTGCTCAATTGGTTTTCTGTATGCTTTATTTATGGTGTTTCCTGAGTTTGGTCTTTTAATACCACTGTCTTAAGTTAACGTGTTGCGTTCATATTCTGTGCTCATCTGCTGTTCTGTAGAATGCATTATTGTGTTTACTAAGTTTGATAACATAATTTATGTCTTTTAAATCAGTCTAATGCATTAAGCCATGTTAGCGTTTCAGAACATCCACGAGGAGGCGGGTTTCGTGACATCATCGTATACAATTAGAAGTCCCATTTCATTGGCTAGGCGCCAACCAATAAAACGGCTCCTTCGAACACCCCCGCTCCCGCCCCCCTTCCGCTCTCGCCGCCACCGAGTTACAAGTGCACAAATCAGTTTTGCACCTCATATATCACGAAAAGAGTAGCAAAAGTCAAGGCGAGAAATTTGAACTTTTCAAGTGCCAATTTGAGGTTGTACTGCGAATTTGAATGTTAGAAGAAGTACAAACTAGTATTACAAGTTTGTGTCTGTCGTTGTATCTTTGTGAATGGCATTTTACACATTTGTGACTGCTTGTCTGCAGCTTCAGATTCAAAATACAGGTTTGTGACTATTGTCTGCGAGTGCAAATCTCAGCGTTCAAGTTCAGATTTTTATTTTACAGGTTTTCACATCGGAGCTGTGAGAGTAAATGTTCACATACAAGTGCGAATATTTATTGTACAAGTTCTCAAATTCACATCTACGTGCTCTCGAGTTTAGCTACTGATTTACCTTCATATTTGACCACTACACCACCCCACCCCAAGAAGTTATCAGGTGTTTTTCCAGAACCAAAACACTCTTGCTTGAACTTCCTTTACAGACACACTCAAATAGCAAAGATTGAGAGGGAATCAGAGCAGGGAGAGCAGAATATGGGACACTGGGGGTCTGTGTGATTCTTTGCCTCCTGCAGGGACTGTTCGTGGCAGGTGTGGGTGTCCGTTTGGTAGGAGGATCTTCCGCTGCCAGTTGTTGGCAGAGACAGCAAAGCTCTTTGTTTCTCTCTCTCTCCCTCGCTTTTTTTCAGGCCGTTCTCTCGCTCTCTGAACGCATGCTCCAGGCTGTTGCCCTCATCAAATCAAGTTGTGTGGGGCAGATGTCACAGGCGCACTGGAATGCGAGGAATGCGGAGGCTCAGAGAGAGAGCGAGGGAGAGAGAGGGTGTGTCTGGGGAAGAGTGTACAGACACCAAACTCAAATCAGTGCAGCGCTCTCTCTGCTGTGGAAGCCTGTTTCCGCCTCAGAGTAAAAAAAACAACTGGTGCATTCTCTTAATAACGACTTAATGTCTCAGAATATGTATATAAGAGTTGCAACTTCCTTATTTTGTTTGAAACTTTATAACACTTGCACCTTTTTCCTCTCTGAGGCAGAAATGGGCTTTTATATTCTCTTCTTGCTCAACATTGCGAACGCTTATGGCTGCTGATTAATTGGCAGCAAATGTTGTAGCTTTACTGTATATTAACCACAAAGTTGTCTTTATCAAGGGGGCGCTGATTGTCCCATAGGGTTGCATTCGAATCTCTTGAGAATTCTTGTCTTTAGTGCTCTTTAGACTTTTAAAAATTAGTAAGTGTTTAGTATTATGATGTATTATTGTATATGTGAGATTATGGGTGGGCGATATACCGGTAGACATGATTAATTGGTAGAAATATGTCAACCGGTAGTGATTTTGGACTATCATCTCTATTGCGGTTACACTCGTGTGATGTTGCTGTGCTGCGTGCGTGTCACGAAAAGCTTAACTTTTGCATGTGGTTTAAATAAGTGATCATGTGTATACTGAATAGAGTTATTTTTTTCTGCTTTATTGGTCTTGAAACAGTTAAATACACACACTTGTATATGTAAAAAAGCCTGTCTTTGCAAGCATCCTTGTAAATACAGTCATTTATGTCTTAAGTGAACAAACACAGTTGAGAAAGGAAACGCATCTGTAATCACATATTGGATCCGGGGAGTTCTTAAAGGGACAGAAGCCTAATATTCCTGCTGTCTGTCATTCATGTTAATCAAGCAACAAAATAGATTAAAAAAATCTCTCACTGCTCTTGACTAAATCACTCTTTGTAAATTTAATAAGAACAAAATAATGTATATTTAATTTACACAGTGGAGACCATGCAGGGGTTTTTTATACATTTGATTACATTTTCAGGTAGGCCTATTTTAGTTGTCTTTGTTCTATTGTAGTTTTTTTTTGTTTTTTTTACTATTGCCTTTAATCATTTTATTCGTTCTTATTTTATAACTGACTGTTTACATTTCTTCAATAAGCTTGCGTATTTTTTAGTTAGGTTAGTATTAGTTTTTTGTGATATTGAAATTGGTGGTTTCTGCTTAAATTGCCATTTTATATTACACAAAAATGGCGAATATTGAGCATGGTATAGTCACACTGCAATTGTTTTTTATATTTGTCTTTTACAGTAAACAAAATCTAAGCAAACTCAAAACAAGTCCTAAGTCTATTTTTAGAAAATTCTAACGGTGTTTAGAAGATTTTTTAACCTGAATAATGATGCAGTGAAACTTTAATAGCCAATGAATTGATGCATATCATGTTCATTTGATTACTTGATGCATTTTTACAGAATGGTCACTTTTTTATCCTTGTTAAAGGTTTTACAGATAATGCGTTTATTACCACATGACTGAGTGCAGTGGTAATAAAATGGTCCAATTGGAAGCTTGTTTTTTTTTTCTCCATTGTTTGAAGGCAAATCTAATATAAAAAGGCAAAAACTTTACTTCATTACTTTTTGATTTGTGGTTTTCAGTCTCATGAAGTCTGCAAGTGTTGTTGAGAGATACACCTCTTTCATTGCTTTTGTCGCCACCTTTTGGTCACTGAAACTTTAACTTTTTTTCCCCCCCTCAGGTCGCAATGAGCTTATTGCCAGATACATCAAGCTGAGAACAGGCAAAACCCGCACACGAAAACAGGTATTTAATGTTCATACAACATGCACTTTATATATACTACTGATCACATTAAATATTTGTTTGCCTAACAACAAAAAATGTGATTTAATGACTGTTTTCAGTTGTAGGTGAAATAGTGTGTTGTGACGTGGCTGTGCATGTGTTTTTTGTTAAACTGTCTCAAAATTCTTCAGGTATCTAGTCACATACAGGTGTTAGCACGGAAGAAAGTTCGAGAGTATCAAGCAGGTATAAAGGTAGGTTGGAAACGCTGCGGCGCATCGTTTCCCTCTTTGGTTACGGCGTCTCTCTCTCTTTCTCCTCTTCTACCTCCTCTTTTTCTTTTCTTCCTCTTTGGCTTTTCTGTTCTGCAGGTTTCTAGCCATTTGCAGGTTCTTGCCCGGAGAAAATCTCGCGAGATACAGTCAAAGCTGAAGGTATGCGCTTTCCTGCGGGTGGGGCGGGGCTTAATGGCATTTGCCTTTGCACAAACCAATGAGAGATCGCTATAAGTTCCAGGAATCTGTTGGATGAATAAAATCCAGAGGGACGAGTGTTTGCATCAGTATTTGGTGAAAAAACTAAGATAGAAGTGCTACGGAAGCTCAAACCTGTGTCAAGTAGCAATAGTGCTTTGCGTTTGGCGCTGCTGCATGTCATATAGAGGCTGAAAGTGCATGATTGGCTGAGATCTTTGCCTGTTGGCTTTCCTGAGGCTCACTGTTTTCTCAACCTTCCTTTCCTTGCATCCAGACTCCATATGTCTATCACCAATACACAGTTTTCACCTGTAAAATCTAGGCCTGTCATGATGAAACTACTTTTTGTGGATATATATTGATAATATAACAGCATAATAATGCAAGTAGGCCTACACAGTTTCAAATGACAAACAAACTTTTAATTCTTAAGAATATTTAGATACTAGAATGAACTACTTCCGCGTTCTACTTATAACGTTTCTGGTAACAGCGTTCAGTGCACCTACATAAATGAGAACGCAGATTATTACTACATTTTATGGCTGTCAATTCATTAAAACAATGTATTATGTTCTCTGCTTTAACATGAGTTATCTTGAACCTGCTGAAATGTTCCTATAAATATTTTCTTTCCAACTGTGTATTCTGAATAAAAAAACAAATGTATTTCCCCACTAACCTGCAGCAGTCCAGTGCTCATCTTCTCAATAACAGTGTGTTCCTCCTACTGATCATATTTCATATCTCATATCTGTTGAGTTTACATTTTTAAATGTCTATATATCGTGCGACAAGTCGATATGTTGATAATCGTGACAGGCCTAGTAAAATCTGTCTGAGATTAGACTACAAAGTACTGCGTATTAGCGCTCGACCGAAATAATTTTTTAATAATTAGCAGGCTGACCGAGACTAAAACTTGTTGAAATTAAATGAAATCTTATTCAAATTAACTGGCCTGGCATATAAATGAATAGGTCTGTTAATGCTAAAAAAAATAATGTTTTACAGAACTTACTATTTTTAAATTGTGTATAAATTTGGAAAAACAAAGTTTTAATAAAACCCAGACAAAATTGCTGTTGTTGTTTTTAGAGTTTTTTTTTTTTTTTGTGAAATTGCAAAAACATAATTTCACAAATATAATGAATTCTAAACATTAACATGTATAATATGCATTAATAGCCATGCAGTATTTTTGACAACTTCTTTTTCATGTTTTATCCTGGTTGCATTTTAGATGGTAGTGTTTAGCGCCACCTGCCAGTGTATACATGAACTACAAGTCAGCAGTAAAATTCTTTTCAGAAATGCACAGTATTTTTTATTATGAGTGCTTATTAGATTGTTTTTGTTCAGGTAGATTATGAAAACATTGAACAAATGGACTTGCAGTATGTGGTACGTTTTTGTGCAAGCTGTTCATAGGCGCATATTTTCTTTAAAAAAAAAAAATCACACTTACAAACCATTTTAAGTGCTAGAAAATAGTCTCCGAATATCTAGAATAGAATTGACTTTGACTAGTGTTTTGTAGTTAGCGTACATCCACCGATTTTATTTTCTGTCAGAAACAATAGGTTTAGTGAAATTGCTCTCAAAATATTGTACTAATGGTCTTTCTTTCTTTTGATTCAGGCCATGAACTTGGTAAGTGTGGATTTGAATTGTGCGAATTATTGTTGACTTGATTTTTGCTTCGCTTTGCTTGGCTGTCCTGCACCGGTTCAGCTTACATCCAGCACCGCCATTATAAAGTCCTCTTCTCTGGCCCTGCGGTGTGCATAGATTGCTCATAATTCTTGTGTAAATAATGTGCCTGGCCTTTTTGCTCTCTGAAGTTTCCATGTCGTCCCTCCATTTTATGATATACTGCAGGCTTTATAAATTCAAGAAACCTAATTGTGAGCCACCACTTATTGTGGTCATGCTTCCGAGTCTTTTTATTATCCACGGTCATTTATTGTGATGCAAAGTGACATGCTTCACGCTCAGCCTTTGGAAAACTGGAATTTCATGCCAAACGTATAGTTAAATTCTGCTTTCATTTGTGAGGCTTGTTTTTGATCGGGAATAATTGAATATCCTTGATGAAGGAGCTTGGCCAGGATGTATTAGGTGAATGACTGTGAGCTTAAAGACAAAACTTGAAAGTGGTTTCAAAAACATGTTTGTTTGACATATCCCTGGCTGTTGCTGTTGCTTTGTTGGCTGTGCTATAATTGATATCTGTCAGATTATCTGTATTGCTTTTGCTTTTTTCTTCTCATTAAAATTGAAAACCAGAGATGCTAGTTACACATGATATTGAGAGGCTGCATGTTCAATATCCAATTACAATAACTGATTATCGAAATAGCCACATCATTATAGTGTTGGCAGGGCAGCACTGAATTGATGTTCTTTAAACATTATGCTTAGGGTTTGTTCTAAACCACTACCTGAACTATTAAGCTTTTGGGCTTAATTCAACCTGAACAGCTTAACGATAGTTTCAGCCTTAGATATGCTGTATAATTTTAATTTCTATCCACCTTATTCCTACGCCCCATGATGCTTTGCGCGAATTATGGGTGTAACTTCCGTTAAACTGTAAACAATCAGTGAAAGGCTCGCTCTATGAACGCAATACGTTAAGTGTCACAGTGAGATGACATTAATCGACTCACCCTTTAACCATCGAACATTAAAATGAAATTTAAAAGTTTAAAAGAATCAATAAGGTACTTTCAACAGACCAAAAATAGCCCCAAAAGCACGAGTCTTTAGTTAAATATTACTGTAGTAGGCAAATATATTGTATAACAAGCCTTAATCAAAAATGTTCATTAACTTCAGCATTACGTGACACTATATCAAAGTGATTTCCGTCATTTTGACTGATTATAAATTGCATTTACCTGTGAAAACAAACCTGGAAAGAAACGTGAGGATTTGAGGAGAATAACGAGATTCTTCGTGCATTCCAGTGAATTATTATCGTAAATTAAATTCGGGAGAACAGACCACAAATGTGCCGTATATGTTGTCCTTTTTCATACTTTTACAGCGGATTGCAAAGGAAAAAATAAAAATCATCATGAGTAAAAGAAAGCAGCGACTGAAAGAGCTCTTGCCATAGATATTCTTGTTATAACATGTCACGTTAAAATGCCAAGTATAACGTTATTCTCATGATGTCTGAAAATAAATCATGAAGGAAAATTGACAGCTCATCCAGTCAAACTGACGGATCAGCTTTATTTGTAGGGCAACCTTATGATTTGAAATGATTCGTTTCAGCCTTTTTGAATGGAAGTTCCCCAAACCGGAAGTGCCACCCATAATTCAAAACGCAGTAAGGTCGTCAGGAATAAGGTGGATAGACTTTATAGACCTACTTTTTGTAGGACTTACATTGTTAGAATGTTCAGCGTTCTAAAAATGTTACCAACAGCAATGACATCATCATATTTGCATACTGACTTGTGATTGGTCTTCTTTCTGATATCTGTTTGCATACTGTATTGAGAATTTGTTTTTTTTTTCTATTTCTTGCATCCATTTAACCATCTTAATCCGCCTTTATGCTGCAGAGATGCATGGATACGTGTTGATTTTCGTGTACAGCTGAAAGAAAACAAGACATGTGATAGGGCTGTCAAAATGACTTAAAAACTAAATTCGAATTTTATACTTAAATATTACTAATGTTCAAATTATATTCAATCTTAAAAGGCATAATCTCAGATAGGGGAAAAGCTTTTGGCCACAAGAGAGCGCAATGAGCAAAATATTGTTTATTCAAAGCAATGAAATGAAAGTATGACTGTCTGTACAAAAAAGTGCATACTGTTTAAAATAACGTTTGCAAATATAATTCTGTAAATTGCATAAACAATTATAAACTAAACATCTTGTATTTATTCTTAGTTTAATACAAAGATACGAAGCGCCGATGACACAGAGTGCTTTTTTGAGATGCAGTGGAATGGGAAAAACCCACAATGTTTTTTACAAGTTGAACTTTTAAAGCAGCGTCGTTGCACCGTTTTTGCATTCGAATGTGAATTTAAATTTTAAATTCGACAAATATTTTAAATTTTAATTTGACATCCCTAACATGTGAAGCCTTAAAACATCAACTTATCCGAAACTTTAACACATTTCCTTTGCTGTCTTGCTGGAAATGCGAATCATTTGGTGCTCTCTGATTTTTCTATTATTTCCCCTTTTTCTAATGCTTTTTTCTAGCTTTGTCATAAATCAGCAGGCTGCTTTGCATTAAAATTAACCGTCATTTTTGCCATGAATTTCTCCTGGATTATTCTGCTCACCTGGGTCTTCGTCTCCTCAGGATCAAGCGTCCAAAGACAAGGCTCTCCAGAACATGGCGGCACTCTCCTCCGCTCAGATCGTGTCTCCGAGTCTGATCAAGACCTCTCTTCCTCCTCTTCCACAGTCCCCTTACCCTCCGTCTGCACGAGTACGCTTCAGATGCTTACTTCCAGATAAAACTATTTCAACAAATCATGAAGTCATTTGATTGTTTTCGTTGTTTTGTTTTCCAGTTCTGGCCGACCCCCATCCCGGGTCAACCTGGACCCTCTCAGGAGTGAGTAACTCATGAACTCATACACTGTGTTTCTCGGTGTGTTTGTGTATCTGGCATATTTAATGGATCACGTTTTTATGTATCAGGCTGGTTCTTAAGCACAACCCAGGAAGAAGTCCTGGGCTTGGCCGCACCAGCTACGCGTAAGTTCCCTCACAGAGCTTGAACTGATATTTAGCTAGCACTGCCTCACTGCTAGAGATGCGAATCGTAAAGGATTTAACGATTATAATTCAGATTCAAGTTACACTTAACCAACTTAAGTCCCGACTGTTTCAAGAAGTCAAAATAGTGACTCATGAGTTTGAGACAGTGTTATTTTTTTTTATTTTTTTTTATAAATATATTGATTAACTTTTTAACAACATATATTACACACACACCAGGAACAAAAATACAAAATGCAGTATAGACGCATATTGATGTCTTTCGCATCATTACAACTTAGCATATCTCAATTTGTACAGGACTCACATCCTCAAGACTAATGAAAAAAAAAAAAAAAAACGAAAAAAAAAACATACAAACTATTAAGGCCTCCTAATACAAATACATCCTATAATCTCACATATCTTCAATTGGAGACAGTGTTATTTTTGTATTATTTGGATACTATTGTAGAATTTATCATTTATTTTGAATTAGCTTTTATTTTTAGTAATTGTATGTGCTTTTGTAATGTTTTATTAATTTTTGTGTTTTATAAATATTTGTATTTAGCTTTCATTTTAAGCTTTTTATTTAGATGTTACTACTTCAACTTATTTATTTCATATAAGGCAAGATTCGTAAGATTTTTGTCTAATATTCTTTTATTTCAGCGTTCAAATTCTATTACTGAAAACTATTTTTAATAGCTTTGGTCTTAGTTACCAAACTAGTTTTGGTTTTATTTACCAAAAACAACATGGGCTTGACACTCTTTCATTAAAATGATCAGACAACACTCGTCGCACTATGTTTTTCTGCGTGCAACTAAGCTGTCGGTTTATTGTCTTCGTACAAGATCAATATACTCTTGGAAGAAATATTAGGGAACTTCATGTGCTTGGAAAAACTATAGAAATTAATAAAATCATATTATAATGGAAGCATAATGTAAATGATTCAGTAACACTTTACAATAAGGTTTCGTTAGTAATGTACAGTATTAACTAACATTACCTAACCATTAGCAATACATTTGTTACTGTATTTGTTGATCTTTGTTAATGTCAGTTAATAAAAATACAGTCGTTCATTGTTTGTTCATGTTTACAGTGCATTAACTAATGGCAAATACAACCTTTGAGTTTAATAATGTATGTTCAAATTAACATTAACAAAGATTAATAAATGCTGTAGAAGTGCAGTTCATTATTAGTTCATCATAAACTAATGTAGTTAACTAATAAAACCTTATTGTAAAGTTTACCAATGATTCTAGTTGTGCTTAGCTCTAAAAATATTTAATTGGCTAGAAATTTAAAAAAACTTTAAGTACAATGTTATTGAACGATCAACTGAGAAAGTAATGGAAATTCATTGGTTAAGTGTGTGGAAACTCCCATACTAAAGATTTTCCTAATCGACTGTTAGTTGTTCAATCAAGCCATTAGTCGGGAAGAAAAATACATATATATAGGTTAATGTTAATGCAAGCGGCTTACGTTAGGTGACCATTTACAAGTTTTAAACGATAGATCATGTTTAAGTTCGCATATCACCTTTTTGTGGTCATTCTTTACCATTTCGAAATGTTCCCACACTTTGAATTTTCCTGTCCGACATACTGTGTTATCACAGGGACCAGCCGTGTTATTTTATGATGGCTACTCTTTCTCATCACATTCGGATTCAATTTCAAGCTCACAACTGATACAACTTGGTTTGATTTTACTGTAGATTCAGAAGTGATGTATTAAAATTCCCTTTGCTTCCCAAATTTTGATTCCCAGCCTTATTCATTGGCAACATACTGTGGTCTCAAGCCTCTGTTGAGATCTCTTGAGCATGTGTGTTATCAGACGTGAGCTAGCGCACATGACTTTTGTCATGTTGCACTCGCTCACTGAAGTAGGTGAACTTACGCTTAGCTGATACGGCCGAAACAAACAGTTGTGGGATAAGTGAATTTTTGAAGGTGTGAAATATACCACCTTGTATACCAACCAAAAGCATTTCAGTGCATAAGAAAGGGTTCCCACAGTCATGGACAACAAGAAGATATCAGGGAATTTGTGTTTTGTAGGAGTTGAAAAGTTATGGAAATTAATTAGTAAGTGATAATATACAGTCAGCTAGTCATGATCACAAAATAACCCCCAGGCAGGGTGATCAGGACCCTTGAGGATTTTGGTGATAATGCCTGGCTTTTTGTTCACTATCCTATGTATTAAACTGCTATATACCGAATTAATAAATGTATGGGCAAGAAATATTTGATTTTAGTTTCAGAGATATTTTTTGATAATATAAGTCATGACCATTTCTATAATTAATACACATTTTCTAGTTATGCTCTGCTGTAAATTATTTATTCAGCTAGATATTGCTCTTGTCTATAAAACTTGTTTGTAAGCCATAGTGATGTTCGTTTTAGTGATTTGTGAGTGAATCACTCTTTTGAGTCAGTTCTTTCCAATTGATTCATTTGAACTGATGAACAAATCAGTCTAGATGATTGATTAACAAATCAGTCTGAATCAAAAGTAGTCAGAAATTATTGGAAATGGTCAAAAAGTGTGGGGACCCTAATAAGAGAATGTTTAACCCAAGTACATAACTTTTAATAATAACTTGAATTTGATTCTAACAAATCCTGAACACTTTTTCAGCATCAAGCCATTTGCACAAACTCCTTATCCAAACCTATCAGGACCTGTTCAACCCTTATCATGTAAGTGTACTAGTACACTAGTAGCCCATTTCGAGCACAGCTCACGCCTGCCACCATTTCTTCTCGGTTTATGCCTGTGGTTGAGTCTAACTGGCGCCCCCTTGTGTTTGTCCAGCATACGAGCCTCTGGCCCCTCCTCCCCCGCCGGTGGCCACCGCAGTGCCCGTGTGGCAGGATCGCACCATCGCCTCCTCAAAACTGCGTCTTCTGGAGTACTCCGCGTTCATGGAGGTCCCGCAGGACCAGGACTCTGTGAGTAGAGAGGAGCTCTCCACACAAATGTGCTTATCTACAGAGGAGAGGCTAAAAAAGTAGTAAAAATGCTTTTGGTTTGCATTCCTCTCATAATTTCATTTCAAAAGTATATTATCAGTATAACAGTTTTGAGTAAAAAGCTGGATTAACATGAATTTCATAATATATGGATTGCCTTTAGCTTTGGAGGTGACATTATGTATAATGTTATTGATTTGTAGACATTTTAATTCATTCATTCGTTTTTATACATTTAAATTTTATTTTGAATAAAGTCTTACTTTTAGACAGTAATTAAAATCATCCTTTTTTAAAGGTTTTATTTTTAGGTTTTATTAAAATTTGCATAAAGGTACAGCTATTGCTACCATGATGCATAAATACTTTACAATTTAAATGTACTTATTTGGCATCAGAATGCATAATGGCACAATGCATAAATAGATTTTTTTTTTTGCATAAAGAAATGTTAGTAACACTTTACATTAACAGCATTTATTAACCTTTGTTATTTATTTTATTTATTTTTACATTTATGTTAGTTCACAGTGCATTAACTAATGTTAATAGATACAATCTTTGATCCTAAAAATGTATTAGTAAATTCTGAGATTAACATTAGCTAAGATTAATAAATGATGCAGAAGTATTGTTCATTGTTAGTTCATGTTAAGTAATGTAATTAACTAATGTTAAAACATGAAACCTTATTGTAAATTGTTACCAAAATATTTTTATAATAATTTTTGGGGTGAAATATGACCTGGAGATATTCCTAATGATTTGAAGACATTTTATTTAATTCAGTTGTTATTACATATTAAATTTTTATTTTGCATCCTTCATTAAAAATTAAAAGACAGATAAAGCAGATGGGGGTGTATAGTTTCACACTTTTATTAAAACTAATAGCGAAATTGCATACATAAATACAGACTACTCTTAAATGAAATGAACTTTTATAACAATATATTTTTGCATGTCTATTTACAGTACAGCAAACACCTGTTTGTTCACATTGGCCAGACCAACCCTTCCTACAGCGACCCTCTGCTGGAGGCGGTGGACATCCGACAGATCTACGACAAGTTCCCTGAGAAGAAGGGAGGACTCAAGGAGTTGTACGAGAAGGGCCCTCAAAACGCGTTCTTCCTCGTCAAATTTTGGGTGCGTCACATCAGCTACGTCTCATTTAGGCCCCATCCACACTACTGCGTTTTAGTTTAGAAACGGATAATTAAAACGAATACGATCTCCGTCCACAGGGCCGGCGATTGCTAGGGCGACAAATGTGTTGGGGGCGCGGGCGCCCTCTAGTGTCGCCCTTGGCCTATTTCCCACAGAATTAGAATGACAAGGGAAACAAAAACATGTTTATTAAACATCCTAAGGCGCCCCTCAGCCATACGTTTAATTACTTGTCAACCTGATTATTAGATTGAATGGATGATTATTGTCGATCATTTCCTAAAGGGGGGGCGGGGGTTAGTTGCGTTACGTTACGTTCTATGGTTACGTTAGGCAAGTGCTCAGCTGCTGGCGCTTTGATCGAAAATGAAGCGGTTTAAACCCTCTGGTGCAGAGGGACGAAAACGGAGAAAGCAACAAGATAAAAAGAAAGCCCAGTATAGAAGTAAGTCTTCTCATCTCAACCATTAAGGTGTCAAACGTTCTGGCCATCGGGACTACCGGGAGATTCCCGCGGGGCCGACGTGCTTTTTGGGCCGATACATAGCCTACTTTTATTTTTTTATTTTTCTATTTTTGTTTTAACGGCCCATAAAACTCGTTGGCCTACATCGGTGGCCCATTCGTTTTGTTTTGTTTTGCTTAATTGGCGGCGCTGGGTTACTTCCAAATATATAACTTTCTTTCAAGTATAGAAATTTGTACAATACTCATGAAAGTTTCCTTTATTTTTCAGTGCATTTGTTTTACAATATATACCTATGGTTATTACTGTCATGGGATTAATATTATATCTATTATTATGTAATATATGTAATAGTGTAATGTAGACAGACACTGTAATTAAAAGAGGTTTGAATTTTTATTTGTTCAATTTGCACACTGAATATGGGTTGGAGCTTTTAGTTTTGAACTCTCAAAGTGCACCAGATTGCTGAATTTAACATTAAAATGCACAAAATTTTCGCGCAAAACTCAATGTTGCCTAGGGCAACCAAAGGGTTAGAGCCGGCCCTGTCCGTCCACATTAAAACGACTGAAAACGCGGATCACGTGAGCATTCACCAACACTGGGCATGCGCGTGCCGGTGTAAACACAACTTCATTGATAAAATTATCCCACCATGCTCTGGGTTAACCCCAAACCGACGCTCCATGTACGGTCAACGCCGCCGCTGCACACAGGAATTGTCACAGATCGCTCGAATGATAGCTTGACTCCGGCGCATGTAAGCAGTTATAGCGTTGTAAAATGCAGAATTTACTTGTACAACAGCGGCTAGCAAAGATATACGCCATGACTGATGACACCCAATCATAGAGCCGAGCGTGAGCCTCTACTGCGTCATCGTTTCTAAAGTCCTCCGGTTTGACCCGTCTACACTAAAACGCCCTCCGGAGATTCAAAACGAAAAACGGATCGGCAGCGTTTCTAAACTTCTCCGTTTTGGGTCTCCGTTTTTGCCGTTTTAGTGTGGACGGGAGGTGCAAACGTAGCAAAAGGTCTCCGTTTTTAAATGAAAACGCAGTAGTGTGGACGGGGCCTCAGAGCTGCACGATTCTGGATAAAAAAAATTTCTAGATCACTATTCTCCCACAATTCTGAATAGACAACTAAACAAAATAACATGATTTACTAGAGGTTCTGACAAAATGTTAATCACTGCAGTCCATTTAAAAATTATTATTTTCAATTGTTTAGTGAATGATTCAATGACTCGCTCATAAAGACTTCACTTGTTCCATTACTGGATCGATCAGCGTTTTTGAACGAACGTTTTGAATGAAATGCATTTTTTCACAGTCACTTATCGCCACCTACTGGTGTAACGATGTACATATACAATCTTTATTTGAAGCATCAAGTTATTTTCAAAAGGTGATTTACTCTATTTTGTTCGCTACCGTAGACATCAGTGTTTATATCCGAACTATAAACTTTTATCCCATTAACACAGAAATAATGATACTGTGTGGTTGAAAAGACTGATTGTGAAGCTTTCACACCTATACATGCCAACGCAGATTTGAATGTTCGTCGTGATCGTACTTGTCAAAGGTTTAACAGACATAGCCGAATCATTGTCATTTAGCCATGAGATCTCGTGGGTGTTTGAATCGAGAACTCAATCTTTGAAGGATAAATCGTGCAGCTCTAATCTCATTTATGTGAATATGCACGTAACCTTCACAGAAAATGACTCTGGTGGTAGCATGATATTTTGACACATACCTACCTTGATTTGTTTTTGTGTTATTGCTGTACACATGAACGATTCCTCAAAGCTTGAATCTAGGTGGTTGTAGCATGGCATGCGCTACAGTACTGAGTGTGTTTTTTTCTCAGGCGGATCTGAATAACAGTGGCGTCCAGGATGGGCCGGGCTCCTTCTACGGAGTCAGCAGTCAGTACAGCAGCTCAGAGAACATGACCATCACCGTCTCAACCAAAGTCTGCTCCTTCGGGAAGCAAGTGGTGGAAAAAGTGGAGGTGAGTGTGATTGCCAACACCATTAAAATGACTGAAGAGTGCCAGTGCTTCTCTTTTAAAAAGCCCATTTGGATTTACAGACAGAGTTCGCTCGTGTTGAGGGAGGGAAGTGTTTGTATCGCATCCATCGTTCTCCCATGTGCGAATATATGATCAACTTCATCCACAAGCTCAAGCACCTGCCTGAGAAATACATGATGAACAGCGTATTAGAAAACTTCACCATCTTACAGGTAAAAGGCCCAAGAATATTTCATAGTTGATTTTGAAAGATTGTTAACAATCAAGCTTTCATGTTTATATTCATCTGTATTGTTTTATAGCGTTCATTTCCACCTAAAGAAATGAAAAGTACTTTTCATAACATTTCAAATGAGGCATTAACTGAGAATTTAATATATAGCTTGTCAGATATACATAAAATAAAATAATAAATATATATATAGTAAAATTTGCAAAACTAACATTTATTTAATTATTTTAATATACCTGCTGTCTGTCATTTGTCTCTTTAATAAGAATCAATTTATATTTAATTCATACAGTGAAGAGTATGCAGTGTTTTGTTTTTATTAGGGCTGTCAAGCGATTACATTTTTTAAATCTAATTAATTACACGATGTGCCGATTAATCAATGTAATTAATCGCACATTAAATTTGGCTGAGAAATGACTCCCAAAAGATACTTTAAAGTCATTTATTGTGTTAAATGAGAAAAGCATCAAATAGACATTACAAAAAGTATTATATATATTTTATTTGATTCAACATTTTATTACACATTAACTTTTAGGCTTCAACGGCCATGATAGTGAGTAAATTGTTTTTTTTTTTTATTAATATGGAAATATGAAATACTTTTTTAAATTAAATGATACTCTAATTAAGAAACTAAAACTACTACGGTGACGGTAAATGTCAAAATAAAAAAAGTCATTTATTCATTCATTCATTCGATTTGTTCAAACGGCGGATTGATTCAGGAATGAAGTAAATGGCTCTCTTTCTGAATGGGCCATTGGATCATTAGTTCACCCGATTGATTCCCTCAAAACACAGATTCATTTAGAGACGAAACACCGCTGTGTGTTGCTCGGAGACACAATCGTTCTGCTCTGGCTTTATAGGTAATATTTTCATTGGCAAAACTGAGCAATAGCTGACATTATTGTGTCTAAATACAACACAATATTGAATTTTATTTATTGAACTGTTGTATAAAATCTAGTGCTGGGCAACGATTAAAAAATTAAATCGCGATTAATCGCATGATTGTCTTGCGATTAATCGCGATTAATCGCATTGTTACGCGCAAAGTTGAATAATGAATTCTAAAGTAGTGTATTGCGCACTTTTGATTTAAATGTACTGCTACAAAATTGCAATAACATGTGGTTTGCAAAAACTTTAAACAAATAAGGTGCTTTTATACCAGCAGTATTCCCTTTACACAGTATCAATAAAATATTTCTTGTAAATCTCATAAACATTAATGTAATCAAATCAAATATTTAAACAAAGCTATTTGCCACTGCCAGGGCATTACCTTTTATCTAGCTTGTTAAAACGAGTCCACTTTTCTTGTTTTGTTTTTTTTCTGAACAGTTATCTTGTATCAGGGAGCAGCAGAAACAGTCTATGTAGTCAAAGGGTCATGATCACTACTACAGATATAAGTCGACCAACGTTACTTCTCTGATAGCAGCTTAGGTTTGGTCATGGCATGCCATGGTTTCCCACGTAAGATTACATTAAACAGAGGTAAAGCTAAAGCCCAATTTATACTTCTGCGTCGAACTCACGCCGTAGCTGTGTAGCGCGCGTACCCTGACGTGCATCTCTCCAAAAATGTAACGTCAATTCTACGCGTACCGCAAGCGCTGTGATTGCTAGAACCGCTCCCTAGGTTTCACACTTATGGAAATGTGTAATTGCGCGTCAACGCGGACAACGACGCAGATATATAAATGAAAACCAACGCGTAGTCTATAGCGTAGAGGTTTCGGCGTAGGTCCGACGCAGAAGTATAAATCAGCCTAGAGTGAGGTGAAGTGGTCGAGCACAGGTGCAGCGACAAGCGGGTGCGTTCCTGTGAAACTGTTGCGGTCATGCTCGCCTCACGCACGCGCCCGCGCGTTGCCGAAGTTGAATTATCTAACTTTTTGTACACGACGCGCAGCACAAATCATTGGAAGAGAGACTGATCCTCGGCTCGCTGTTTGTGAGTTTCCAGAATCTAAATAGTTATCAGGACATCAACAGGAGGGAATTCGCATGGCAGAGCATCCCCGCTAAACTAAACGCAGGCCTATCAGGTAAAGTTATGTATAATTTTAATTTTTAGTTAAAAAGGCTACAGCTGCGTAGCGCACAGAAGCCGTTGCCATGGTTACTATCCATAGAGCGCCTGTCATTCACTCGCGGAGCGCTGTCTCCCTTTCTGTTCACCTGAGAGAACCTGCCAAAGCCTCTCCACTGCTTGTTTGGGTGGGTTATTTGCTGGCTGACCAACATCCCACCCCTCCTGTGATCATGGTTTGACTGTAGGCCTATGTGTATTCAGAGCCAGTGAGCAACGGACTTTCAAAATAATAATAATAAATAAAAAAACTGCGTTAACGCGCGATAAAAAAATTGTCGGCATTAATTAATAAATGCGTTAACGCGATAATAACGCGTTAACTTGCCCAGCACTAATAAAATCATTATCATGATTGCATATGTGCTATTCGGGACGAAAACACCACTTGTGTGATATTTCTTAACTATATTATGATATAAATATAAGTCTATAAAGGTCATTGTAACTGCATTCTATAGGCTCCATCATGCAGCGCGTTGTTGTTAGTCACCAATCAACTGTATAAAATGTAGTTGCGGGGCGGGTGCGTTAAATGCGTTAATAATTTAAACATGTTATATTTTCGCATAACTAACTAATTAAAATAATTAATGAAATCTGTTATATTATACATATATGTATCTGTATGTATATATATATATTAGGGCTGTCAGTTAAACGTGTTATTAACGGCGTTAACGCAAACCCATTTTAACGCGATTCATTTTTTTATCGTGCCATTAACGGCCTTTTTGGCCTAGCAAACTTTGTAGTTTTTTTCACATGCTTTTGCAACAGGACGCGGCATGTGCGGTGCTACGAAACCTATTCATTTCAATGGCTTGTGCCGCGCGAGGACGTTTTGTTTTTCGTCGACCAAAGCGCAAGAGCACACCGCGGTCAAAATTCAAAATAGTTCAACTTTTGCCGCTGTGACGATTACCAGCGCGGCCAATAGAAACGTTTTGGCATCCAAAAAGTTTTGAAAACTGGCGTAGCGCCGCGCATTCCGCGTCCTGTCTGAAAGCACCGGATCTAGCTAGACCGGAAACACACTTGTTGCGAGCCGGCCAAATAGTAGGTTAACGTTACGTTTTGAGTGGATGACAAGCGCGAGACGCCGAAATGGATGCCAATGAGATTCTGAATGGAAAGATTACTTTTAAAAGGTTGCCAAATGGTCCCATTGACGAGACCAAAGTGATCTGTGTGTTTTGTCGTTGTGAATCATCATCAGCTATCATCATCGCAGCACGTCCAGTCTGAAATACCACTTGATGGCCAAGCACACACACACACACACACAGCTGATGCGAATTCTCCGCCCCCTCGTCAATATCAGGACCTCGTCAGTATTTTTTTTTCACCCTTTTATTGATGGACAGAGTTACATTGTGTGAGAGATTATTTGCTCCAAGTGAGAATGTTGAACACAGTATATGCCAATGTTGTTTTCAATAAAAAATATTTGCACAAAGCAAGCCGGTCCACTTTGCCATGTTGATAAGAGGAATAAAATGAGAAAAAATAATGGGACAAAAAGAAATCAAGAGACATTTAGAATAGATAAAAATGTGCGATTAATTGCGAGTTAACTATGACATTAATCCGATTAATCACGATTAAATATTTTAATCGTTTGACAGCACTAAAATATATATATATATATATATATATATATATATATATATATATATATATATATATATATGTGTGTGTGTGTGTGTGTGTGTGTATATGTATGTATGTATGTGTGTATATATATATATATATATATATATATATATATATATATATATTTGTTAATTTTTAAATATTGTGAAATAAGAATTTGGTCATATCGCTCACCCCTAAATGTGTGAAATAAACATTACATGTTTTTTTTTTTAGAATATGAAATCAGTGTTTTATTTTTCTGTAATATAAATTCTCTGAATGTTCTTGTCTTCTGTTTGACTCGCTGCAGGTGGTGACCCACAGGGAAACCCAGGAGACACTACTGTGTATAGCGTTTGTATTTGAAGTGTCGACAAGTGAACACGGGGCACAATACCACGTCTATAGGCTCATTAAGGACTAGCACTGGCCGAGAGCGGTTCTGTCAACAGACTTCTGTTGCTTTGCACAGTCCCTCCGTCACACATATGGAGGAATATGCCAAATTGTCCAAACATCGGAGGAATACGCCAAAATGTTACACAAAACCAAATGTTTTGCTTCTGTTCTGATCCTGGTGCAGAATTTGATTGAGTCTTTGCGGACATAAAAAAATATAGTATTACTCTGTTTAAAAAAACATTTTTGTATTTGTTTTTAAATGCCTTAAATACAAAATGGGTCACATTGGTTTTGTTGCATATACAGATCATAGATGTCTTTTTAAGCTTTGCTGTGTCTCCATGGAGGGAATGTGAATGCGTGGATGGGAAAGAATGTCATGGAAGACAATGTGTGCCGTTTATAAGTGGTGCATGCAGCATTTTACAGTGATATAAGAAGGGTGAATCTCATGAAGAAATCTCATTTCACTCTTAAATCAAAAGGTAAAAAATATGCCTATTTTGAATAAAGGCTGTTTTTAGAGAGAAAAAAAATTGCATTTTGACCTTATTTTAATAAAGCATGTTGCCTCCCTAAATTCTTATCATCATAATGCAACAGAAAATGCTATTCTCATTACTCTAAGACACTAACAGAAAACATCCTGTTTGAATGCAGTGATTTTTGTTTAAATAGCATAAAGGCAGTACTATTATTACTAGCATTACATTGGAAATGTGTTCAAATGGCATAATGCAATAAAATTAAATAATGTTTTTTTTTTCCTTTATGAGATATATATATATATATGAGAAGAAATATTTTTTTGATTTTGAAAAATTACTTTTGATTTTGGGGTGAAATATGACCTGGACATGTTCCTGACCCGTTTCATGAGATTCACCTGCTTTGTAAATGAGGACCAGGTCGGCCAGCAGAGGGTTTACGTTCATTTTTTATTAAGACTCCCCTACTGAAAACACACTGCAGTTTGAAAACCTTTTCCTGGCCTTAAACCACATAACATAAGATTTCAGTTGCTACAAATGTTTTAACACCTGTCGTTTGAACAACAGAAGGGGCGTCAGAAACCGTTTCGCAGGTACTAAAGTATTTTGAGTAGTTGACCCAAATGTGAGTGCCTTTCTTCAAAGAACACAAGTTGATTGATACTCTGAAGTGCCTTTTGACTACCTCTCGGCGTAAAATAGTAGGAATAGATAAAGCGATCGATTTCGTTATGCTACAACATGACAAAGTATTTGACTCTGCTGTTCATTGAAGCTTTCTCCAGATGTTTGATCTGAGGAAAGGTCCGGTTGTTGAGATGTCAAGCCTGACGGTGAACGTGATCGTCTGTCAGGTTAAATGTCACTCTGGTACAATGAGAAACGGCTTCACAGTTGCTGCCCGTCGAGATTTTAAATGTTTAATCCTGGAACAATACCTCGGTAGAGTTGCCTGTTTTTGCCTTTTTAAATCTGTGAATGTTGCATTGCTGTCGTACTTTCTGGTGCTTTAAACCCTCAAAGAGAATGTGTGCCTTTTCAAGCTGTTTCTTCTTTCGTTCATCTTCACCTTCACGTCGTCCCTGCACTGTTTACCTTCTTCTGCAACTACATTTACCTGTCGAATCCTTTCGTTTTGAGTTAAACGTCAGTTTTTTAGTATTCCTGGTGTTGAAGTGTAAAAGGGAAAGTCATTAATTTCACCATGTACGTCGTCGACACAACTGTGTGTTATAGTTCTTATTGCTTGCGCATCTCTTTTTTTTTTACTCCCTTTAGATGTAAAGTCGGTTTCTTTACAATTACTTTTGGATTACATGAATGCACCAGGTGTTTGACATGGTGTTTTTACAGAACTATGCCATTTTAACAGTGCTGAACTGAGATCATGGGTATCTTTTGCTACTAGTGAAAATGAAACCATGTTTATTTTCCCCATAGAGAACTAAAAACTTGAATTTTAGGTCTGATTTGATGTTTCAAAAACCCGTACTTGATAAAACCATGTAGCATTTTTGTTCCACTTGCCCTTTAAATTCAAAGACAGCACAGTTTGTATGGAAATGTTCTTGGGATGGTTTTTTAGTCATGAGTTGGCACTCGCTGATAGCAGTTTTATGTCTAGATAAGTTTTGAAGGTACTGCTAATTCTTGGGTAAAAGCAGAAATTTAATGTATATTGGTACAATCTTAACCTGCATTT
Organism: Rhinichthys klamathensis goyatoka; assembly: GCF_029890125.1. Taxonomy (NCBI): domain Eukaryota; kingdom Metazoa; phylum Chordata; class Actinopteri; order Cypriniformes; family Leuciscidae; genus Rhinichthys; species Rhinichthys klamathensis. The sequence goes on from NW_026606822.1 coordinate 4,207,944, forward strand.
TCATGTTTGAACTTCAATGACGAGAGTTTCCTCAATTGTATTTTTTCTTACAGGCTTTTTGTTTCCATTTTTATAATTATTGTTATTATAATTATTAATTTTATGTTTGCTCTTTGACTTTCGATTGATCCTATATGCATACATTGAAAATTTTTGTGTTCTGTTATTTTATGCCATAATCTAAGTGGTGTTGGCAAAAGCTTTCCCCTGTTTTTAACAGTTCGTTGTGGCCTTGGTTACCAATTGTGCATTGCAGTTATGTATCGAATATCTTCAATGTTAGGGGTTTGTACAATATAATCAAAACAATGTATAGCAATACCAATAAAATGGCATGGGTCTCCTTGGACCATATTTCTTAAAACACACTTACAACTTTGTAAAAGTGTCTTATTCTCTTTCACAACAACGAGATTGACAAAAATATGAATGAAAGCACAGTACTGAACAACAGAATATCTCGGCTTATATAACAACTTGTGAGAATTCAAATGTATTGTAATGAATTATCACCAGGTTTACTGACTGTTCAGAAAGAGATAGTATTCCTACAAGAAAGTACTATGGTGTTTTAATATATATTTATACACTGTAAAAAAAAAGTTGCTGCCTTAAATTAAGTACAATCAACTTGGATGTTTAAGTTATTTCAACTCAAATTACATTAAACTGACTAGAAAATTAGTAGAATCTTGTATAACTTAGTTTGACGAGTTACATTTTTCTCTAGAAAGTACTTTTGTGTAAATATTTCAATTCCGAGGATTATTTTTGGCGCGGCCAAATACATTTAAAGAGAGATCTTAAAGGGATAGATAAAATTCTGTCATTTCACCCTCATGATCTGAACCTATATGAGTCTCTTCTGCTGAAAACTAAAGATATTTTGTAACCAAACAGTTGATGGCCCCCATTGACTTCCATAGTATTTTATTTCTATATATCATCTGTTTGGCCACAACATTCTTCATAATATCTTATTTTGTATTCAACAGAACAAAGACATTTATTTAGGTTCAGAACAAATTGAGGGTGAGTAAATGACAGAATTTTAGGGCATTTTTGGGTGAACTATCCCTTTAAAAACATCCCATCCATTACTCACCAACGCATGTGATTGTTCCATCCTGGAAAGCGCTGAAAAGTAACAGTCTTGAAAATAATCTTCACCCGAATAATGAATTAATAGCTTAATTGAAATTAGGCAGTGAACAGTTAAAATAGGACAACTATTATTTTGATCTGTTGTGTACCTGACCAAACAGATTCAATGAAAAGTAAACGTTTCTTAAAGAGAACTCATTTTCCCAACAATCCAGTGATCGAGGCGCTTGTTGATGACGAATCCGCTACGTTGAACGTCGGCGGACTCACGCGTAACGTTACCAACTTCAATACATTTGCTGCAAAGTAGCACTTGTGAGAAAACAAACGAATAAATAAAAAAACTTCTTCTTTTTTTTACCATTGTATTGCAAAATTCTGATTATGCGCCGAACAAACGCGTGTGTCAGTCACAGAGAGACGCTTGATAAAGCTTTATTTTGATTCACGTGAACACGTTTACTCATTTTACAGGTGAAAATTTTAAAGTTAATTGTAAAATGTCCAACAAACGCGTTTGATAAAGCCGAATGCCTTTTCTTCAGAGGACATCTAGATCAGTGGTAACGTTAGATGAGGAAGTCGCGGTCTGACTGGAACAAATGGACAGGATATGAGACTGAAAAGCTCATGAAGAATAGTCTATACCAGAGATTATAGCACCGAAAACTATCTTGGATTGATTGAGTGAAACTAATTCAAGTATAAAGGTAAGATCGGATCTCCAGCATATAAAATTGCATGCAATAGCAATTAAAAGCTTTTAAAAGATCCTGCATCATTTAATCGCAGATTATACTTGCTTTGATGTTTGTTGTTTGCATTGACATTCATTTTAAAGTGTGATTTAAGCGTCTATATTACATCACATGTTTGCACTACCTTCAATAATGTACCTGTGTATGTCTGTGTGTGTTTGCAATAAGTATTTTATGTTCAGCAATGCTTCATTTATTTGATCACTGTAAAAACAGGAAAATATTCAATTTAAAATAACGGTTTTCTTTTTTTATTATATTTATTTATATGGTGTAAATAATAAGCAGCTATTACTATGTTGTTTAATATGGTCTTACAAAAGAAATTAGCCTATGTACATTTTATACATTTGATATGATTACATACAACAGCATTTAAAACGTTATTAAAGATCCTGCATATATATATATATATTACTATGTATGTTGTTTAATATGGGCATACATACATTCTCTCTCTCTCTCTCTCTCTCTCTCTCTCTCTCTCTCTCTCTCTCTCTCTCTCTCTCTCTCTCTCTCTCTCTCTCTCTCTATATATATATATATATATATATACATACATGCATACACTCTCTCTCTATATACACACACACACACACACACACACACACATATATATATATATATAGCCCATATTAAACAACAGTAATAGTTGCTGAGAATTTACGCCACATGAATAACTACATTTTAAACATATAATAAATCAATTAGCAAACACCATCGCACACCTGCAGGTGAAAGGTGCGTGGGAAAAAAAAGACCAACTAAGTAGGTCAAAAAATCTACAAAAAACAAGGAACTCCCGCACACTATCAGTTTGCAAATGAGTATCAAAATTTTATTAGCAACGTTTCGATCTCACGACCTTCATCAGGCATATGAATAGGCATATATATATATGATGGTAAGATTGGCACAAGCTCAGTGGCTGGTCTCCCTCATATCTCGGTCAGTAAACACAGATCCTCCTGGCGCCTGTCAGTGTGTGTGTGGAGCAGCTGTGTCTGTGTTTACTGTCCCTGATGATCATAACGCTGCCGGAGCAAATGTTGATGCGTACTGGTGTTAAATGAATACAGACTGATTTACTGTCATCACAAGCACATGCTGCCATTACCATTCAGATCAGTCAGTGTGTAAACTTGCTGTGAGTTTATGTTAGAACGATCTTAGGGGATTTGTAAGAATCTTGTATCATAATTTCATACATTAATGTCAGTAATGAATGATATGCCATAGTATTACCGTAGTGTGATCCCATTATAATACCATCACGTAGAAAAAAGTGTTGAAAACACTTAAAGCCTTTATGTATAATGCATTAATTATGTGTTTATAATGCATTAAATCGTGTCATAAATAATTGTAACCAAAATGCATTATAATATTGACACTACTGAAATGCATTATAATATTTTCAATACTGAAATGTGTTATTTGTCATTTGATTGAATGCATTACACTGTCTAAAGGTGTAACAATGAATAGATCAGTACTATAATGAATTATAACTGTGGTTACAATTATTCATGAGACCATACAATGCATTATAACATGCATTACAAGGCATTATGTATGCATTAAAAATACTTTATATATATATAAAGACCTTAAGTAAAGTTTTACTTGTTTTTTGTTGTAGTGATGGTAATATCATGTTTTTTTAATATACCATGATATTATAATTTAATATTAATTAGTAGTATTTTTACATTTTGTTACATTTTACATATATTATTCATAATATTCATAAAGAAAATATATTTTATATATATATATATATATATATATTCATACATAAATTTGTATGCAGGGTGTGTTGTGTACAGTGTCACCATGACACAACAGTAAGTGGACCTTTGACCCTCGGGATTGAGGTGGAGCCATAATAATATCCACCAGCAGCCGGGCTTTATGATTTATGAGCGCTCTATATCAGACATGTGTTTCTGATCTGATCTCTGTCTGTGGATTTACTCTCAGTCAAAGGTATTTAAATGACTTGCATGGCTTTTGTTCAGGTTCTTGTGAACTAGTGTCTGTTAGAAAGCTACTGACTAAAGCACACCGCTCTCGGTTTAATGCAGATTTTAGCCAGGTCAGGTAAATATGAAATATATATTTTTTTAGATTGGTGAAGTGGTTTGGAGTTGTTTTGTGTTGATGAATGTATTTGATTTTTAATGTATTTTTTAATAGTGTTTTTTTCACAGTATGTTTCAAAACATTGCTAAAGACAAACCAGTAGCCGCTAACTTAAGCTTTTAGTGCACTATTTAGTGTAAACAACAGTTTCAAACGTAGAGTAACGCTCATTCTGAGAAATGCTCAACTGAATCAACCCCGTTTTGTTGTGTGTGTTGGAAGGCGTCTGAGCTCAAACTGAATTCTCTCATCCATCCTTACAGACCATCCCATAAGACGTATCGCCATGACAACCCCAGAGCCAATCAGATTACGTGTCTTCTCTCTCAACTGCTGGTAAGTTCACGCTTTACATCGATGTGCACAGGATTCTGATATTCCTAATTAATCTATCTAACGGATCCTACTGGGTATATTTATAGGATTCCAACTTTAAAAAAAAAATGGCAAAACAAATTATTAAAATATTTACTTTGTATTAGCTTCCCCTATCTTTCTACAAGATATTTGTTTTCATACCAAGTGATAAAATACCTTTTTTTTTTTTATTCAATGAGATATTTATAATAAATTTTTTTCATTTCATAAAAATTATAAAACAGAAAATAATATGTATATAAACATTTTTACTGTGTGTTGCAGAAATTTGCATATGCAGATTTGTGATTTTTCATTTCTTACTGTTAAAATAGATTTCGTCAAATCTTTTTATTTTCTCTCAAATGTCTATGCACTGAATTGATATCATGAACTAATAAATGCGTAAAGGATGAACACATCAGTTTGCTGTGATTGCTTTAGGGGGATCAGATACCTCAGTAAGAACTGCAGGGAGAGGTTTGTACTGATCGGAGACCTGCTGAATCAGGAACAGCTGGATATAGCGTTACTGCAGGAGGTGAAGCAAACTTGCACAAGTATAGACGTTTACACGTGCACACACACACAAAATATACAGGGGTTGGACAATGAAATTAAAACACCTGGTTTACCACAATAATTTATTAAGTATGGGCTCCTTTTGCAGCAAATAGAATCAATTCATCTTGGTAATGACCGACACACGTCCTTCACAGCGGACTGAGGGATTTAAAGGGATAGTTGACTTTGAAATAAATTTTTGGTATGTTTTAGCTTACCTCAAGGGCATCCAAGATGTAGGTGTCTTTGTTTCCGCAGTAGTTTCAATTTTGATATTTTTAGGTCAAACCGTTCTTGTCTGTCAGTCATATAATGCAGGTCTATGGTCACCACCTCAAAGAGCACGCACAGAGAAGTCCAAATTAAACGTCCAAGTGATCTGAGGGCGCGGGCGCTTCGGTCTACGCAAGCGCCGGAAGTGATCTCTCGCGCGTGTACGTCACTTATTGTTTACACAGAGATTTCGGAAGTGTTACCTTTCACTGTGAAGATCTAAACATATTTAGATATACAGGAAATCGCAACCGAAGACAATTTCGATATATCAACAAACAAAAAATTTGCAACCGCGCGAGAGATCACTTCCGGCGCTTTCCGGCGCTTGCGCAGACCGAAGCGCCGGCGCCCTCAGATCACTTGGACGTGGCTGTGGTTACAAGAGGTAAACACGATATAAATACTGTTCGTTTTCTCACACAAACCGCTCGTTTCGTGTCTTAGGCCATCAATGTGTCCTTACATTTACGAGTCATTAAAGGGGTCATATAATGGTACATGCACTTTTACAAGTTGATTGTACTGAAATGTGTGTTGGCAGTGTCTGTACACAGCCATCATATAATGATAAAAATCCATCCAGTGGTTTTGTTTTAATCTCCTTATATGCTTTCCCCTGCCTCAAATCGAGCCGTTCGAGCCTGTGACGTCACAAGCTCGGAAGCCCCTCCCACGATTGTTGATTGACAGCATCGTTTCAACACAGACCCGCCCTCGCTCGTGAGCCAGCTGTCAATCATAGTCTGCGCGGACCGGCGCGGTCATTGTTGATATGCTGGAGCACTGTCTATGAGCAGAATGGCGTCTAAGCGATTGTGGTGTTCTGTTCTTGGGTGTAATAACGAACACAGTCATTTTAATGTTCCTAAATCCGAACCGCTGAAGACGCAGTGGCTGAGTTTGTTTTCGAAGGGAATATTCCCCACGAGCAACGTCAATGCTCTCATGTTTGCGCGAATCATTTCACACACCAGACTGCTTTATAAACGAGGATCAGTATAAAGCTGGTTTTGCTAAGAAACTGCTCCTGAAAGAATCGGTACCATCTATTCGTGTTCCTGCAGCTGCTCCAGAAAAACTGAAGTGAGTGTAACGTGTTATTAAACTTTATATTAATATTTATATTAATCCTTGTAAATCGCTAGCTGCACGCTTCACAATGAATGCGTCTAAGGTTTACACTCAGGGTACATTACGGCATGTTTTCTATGTATGACGTTCTCAATATAATGCATAATCCCACGTTTATACTGAACAACGTGTTATGGTTATTGTGTTATTGTGTTACAAACGGTGTACGCCAGAGCCGGCTCTTGTGTACGCATAGAACAGAGAGGCGGAGTCAGCAAAGCTCATGATCATTTAAAGTCATATACACTGAAACGGCGTGCTGAAAACAGAGCTGTTTTTTACCAGGTAAAATAAGTGTTTTCTTACAATACTAATGAGAATTTTTAATTACAGTATATTACAAACTTTTAATTTAGACCCTAAAGAATCATATTAGCTTGTACAAAAATGGCATTATATGACCCCTTTAAATCATGTTTAATTTGGACTTCTCTGTGCATGCTCTTTGAGGTGGTGACCATAGACCTGCATTATATGACTGACAGACAAGAACGGTTTGACCTAAAAATATCAAAATTGAAACTACTGTGGAAACAAAGACACCTACATCTTGGATGCCCTCGAGGTAAGCTAAAACATACCAAAAATTTATTTCAAAGTGAACTATTCCTTCAAGCCGTTCCTCTTCCAGAACATTGACCTGTTCACTATGGCCGTGTTTACCCCTGCTATTAAGATGCGTTCTGGTCGATCGGATCACGAGTAGACGAGGCAGACACATACCCGTTTACACCTGGTGTTTTAATCCGTCTCTTTTGTCCACTTTCAACCACTTCTGTCCTGGTTTCTTCGAGGGGAGGGTTTATGGGCGGGTGTTTTTTCAGATCTTTCGATCTAATGGACAAAACAAGCCTGTGCAATTGACACCTGAACTCGACTGGAGTCGACGGAGAAACACACGGAGAGCATCAGCTTTAGTTTCTCTGACAGACGCAAGACCAGACGAACGCTGTGAGTGTGTGTTAGAAATCAGGAATGGTGAGAAATCAGTGTTTCAGTTGCGTTGTCTGACCCCTGGGTTGCTGTTTTTAATATTTTTGATTGTCACATATTCCACACATTTAGAGGAGCCACTTCTCTCACAGTTTAAAAAATATTATTCATCATTAAATGACCTGTTTAAAGAATATGATTCAGATGCGTGACGCGTCTGTTGTCTTTTAGCTGATTGTTGAAAACAGGATTGTACTGTAGAATGACATGTTTTTGGGGGCTGGTTGGTTACAGGTCTGGTGTGAGAAAGACTTTCTGTTTTTAAAGAAGAAGCTTGGCAATGTCTATCCGTTTTCCCATTATTTTAAAAGGTAAATCATCTTTAAATGCATGAATATATCAATGAAGTTCTGTGTCCCTGAAAGGTTCTTCAGGCTTAAATGCACAAATTTATAAGCACAGGGACACAGTTGTGAATGCATTTTCTCTTAAAGTAACATTTTCTCGTCTTCAGTGGATTTATAGGTAGTGGACTGGCCGTGTTTTCCAGACATCGAATCCATGACGCTTTTCTGTACAGATACTCATTAAATGGATATCCGTACATGGTGGGTCTGATCAATTATGTGTACAGACATTCTGCTTTTCTTCTTTAATATAAATGAAGTTTCCTCTAATACATATTTAAGAAATGATCATATTCACAATATAGCGCATCCTTGAGTACCTTATTGCATTTATAAAATACTTAATAATGTACATAATAAAAATATTATGGTTTTAAACATTATTTTACATCCTAACCAGTCGAACCTGTAAACCATACATCTGTTATTGACACATACTTACTACCTGTTGTAAATAAACTGTATGTTCCACCTAAGTGGCGTCAGTTTCCTCTTTCGGTGTCAGGGCTGATTGATGCTCTGTAAAAGGCTTGTTAATGATCTGATCTTTTATCAGGCACAACATGGAGACTGGTTTGGTGGCAAGGCTGTCGGGAAGGTCCTGCTTAACATCAGTGGGCTGAATGTTCATGTCTTTGTAACTCATGTAAGTTCATGCGAAATGTGTGTACGAGTCTTATTTTACTATTAAAGTATTTATTAATATTTTGAATTTACTGTTTATTTTTCATTTTAGTTATTTTATTATGTGCTTTTGCTATTAGCACTTATGTATGGGTGCTTGTTTCCGCCACAGAATGGAAAATAAAAAAGGTAATTGCGACTTTTTATCTCACAATTCTGACTTTATTTCTCACAATTGCATGTTGTAAGGTCAGAATTGCGTGATATAAAGTCACAATTGCGTGTTATAAAGTCAGAATTGCAAGTTATAAAGTCAGAATTGCGAGATATAAAGTCAGAAATGCATGATATAAAGTCGAAATTGCGTGTTGTAAAGTCAGAATTGTGAGATATAAACTATTCTGAACTATCCCTTAGAATTGGCCTGATAACTCGCAATTGCGAGTTTATATCTCACATTTCTGAGAAAAGATGTCAGAATTTCGAGATATAAACTCGCAATTATGTGTTATAAATTGTGAAATAAAAGTCTCAATTCTGTCTTTTTTTTTTCTCACAATTGCGACTTTATATCTCGCAATTGTGACTTTATTTCTCAGAATTCTGACTTCATATCTCGCAATTGTGAGATAAAAAGTCGCAATTATTTAATTTATTTTTTTATTCAGTGGCGGAAACAAGCTTCCATACTTATGTGCTTTCTATTTAGCTTTAATTTATTTTTATTTTTTATTTCAATTTTAATACCTAAACTGAAACTGGTTTCATTTCAGTTAGTTGCTAAGGCAACATTTCTAATGTTCATTTAAGTTTTTTTATTTTAAGTTTTAAGGTAACACTTTACAATAAGGTTCCATTTGTTAACATTAGATAACTACATTAGTTTAGTTAACATGAACTAACAATTAATAACTTTCTAAAGCATTTATTAATCCTACTTTCTGTTCATTTCAACATTTGCTTATACATTATTAAAATCAAAAGTTGTATCTGTTAATATTATGTCAGTGGTTCTCAAACTTTTTCGGTCATTCCCCACTTTGCACTAGGGGGAATTTTCAAGCCCCACTGCCCCCATCGCCCCGACACAATGCTAATGAAATACGTAACAAGCTTAAAATGTTCCAATTTATTGAAGTAACAAGTAGTATCAGTATAGTAACAAGTTGTATCTAAATACAAACTAACTATCTACATCAAATAACAGCAAGTTCAAAAATAAAGAAAATGAAGTGCATCTGTGTCAAAACTTGCATGAAATTCAAAAATAGAGAAAATAAAAGTGCCTCAAAAATAGAAAAGAAATAAAAGTGCCACTTTGCAATCTGTTAAAAAAAGAAAAGAAGAGAAATCCAAATGGCAAGACAGGTCTATTTATCCCTGCATTAGTGACTGCAATGAGCCTGTTTTGCATTGCACAATTTCTCAAAGCAGGGTTGCAGGCTTGATGCTGCCACTCTCAAATCATGTTCAATGTTCAGAGAAATTTCATGTCTTGTCGTAAGCCACTACATAATGACGTCACATATTTTCCAACCCAGCCCTCAGCCCCCACTTACGCATGAAACAGCTTCCAGCGCGCCTGGCCATCGGCGCGAAACATAGGCTACATATCACAGTCACTCTCTACTGTAGTGCGCGGTCTTGCTCCAGATTCCGGGAGATTGGATCTCATTTGCGGGCGTCAAGGAGCCGCTATCAATATGCGGGAGACTCCTGGAACTTCCGGGACATTTGGGATGTCTGGATAAAGATATAAAGGCATAAAAAGGAAAATTTCCTCCCGTTTGGCGCGCCCCACCTGTCATGTCTCTATTCCCCACCAGTGGGGCGCGCCCACACTTTGAGAACCGCTGTATTATGTAATGGACCTGAGCTAACATGAACAAACAAGGAAACTTGTATTTTTATGACCTAATGTTAACAAAGATGAATAAATACTGTAAATTGCTCATTGCTCGTTAACGTTAGTTAATGCATTAGCCAGTGTTAACTAATAGGGCCTTATTGTAAAGTTTTTCATTTAATTTTAGTGTTATTTTCAACTACCAATTCTTTTGTTGTTGAATTTTTTGTTTAACAATAACAACACTGGCATGAATGTTTGTGTTTATTCCAGCTGCATGCGGAATATAGCAGAGAGAAAGATTCGTATCTCCCGCACCGAGTGGTTCAAGCCTGGGAGCTGCAACAGTTCATAAGGTCAGAAGTCTCTTTTTGCAGTTTTACCCATGGCCCAAGCCTAATATAGTTTTTAATTGCTTGATCTTTCAATGAAATGTGCCTGAGATCACACTGATCAGATCAGGGTTTTTGTTGAAAATAAACGTAAGCCACTCAGATTCCTGCTCTGATTCCTCAATGCTCACGACTCAAAGGCACACTAGTGCTGGAGCGGACGTGGTGATCCTGGCTGGAGATCTGAACATGCACCCGGACGATCTCGGCACCAGACTGCTGAGGAACTACACTGGACTACTGGATAGCTTCAGTGAGGCCGCCAACTTTGACGTTAGTAATGCAGTGTGATCCTGTCTGACATCTTGTGATGACTTGTGTGTGTAATGATATGTTGCATAGCTGTCTATGGCCCTGTGTACTCCTGCTATTAAGATGCGTTCTGGTCGATCGGATCACGAGTAGACGAGGCAGACACATACCCATTTACACCTGGTGTTTAAATCCGTCTCTTTTGTCCACTTTCAACCACTTCTGTCCTGGTATCTTCGAGGGGAGGGTTTATGGGCGGGTGTTTTTTCAGATCTGATGGACAAACGGAGTCGACGGAGAAACACACGGAGAGCATCAGCTAGTTGCTCTGACAGACGGAAGACCAGACGAACGCTGTGAGTGTGTGTTAGAAATCAGGAATGATGAGAGAACATTGTGATGGGACGTTTTTTATAGAACCAAACTTGGGTCTCAAGCCGACCAAGTTTTAATCACGTCTGGCAAGAGCGCTTCCCATAATGTTTAATGTTAGGTCAGTAGGCGTCTTGTGTGGCTGTTTGAACGCATTCGACCACATGAGTGTTTACAGTACAAAAGCAATCCGGTCGAATGTGTTTTCAACTACCTCTGGAAGTGTTCGAAAGTGGACAAGCTCAGAACGTTTTAGGCCCTGTTTACACCTGATATTAAGATGCGTTTTGGTCGATCGGATCACAAGTAGACGACGCTACATACAGGTGTAAACGGGGTCTAAAACTGTTTTGAGCTTGTCCACTTTCGAACACTTCCAGAGGTTGTTAAAAACACATTCGACCGGATTGGTTTTGTAGTGTAAACACTCGTGTGGTCGAATGTGTTCGAACAGCCACAAAAAACACTCTTCTCTCCGCCTACTGACTTAACATTAAACATCATGGGAAGTGCGCCAGCCAGACGGGATTTAAACTTTGTCGGCTGGACACCCAAGTTTGGTTTGAAGACGACAAACGTCCCATCACAATGTTCTCTCACCATTCCTGATTTCTAACACACACTCACAGCGTTCGGCTGGTCTTGCGTCTGTCAGAGAAACTAAAGCTGATGCTCTCCGTGTGTTTCTCCGTCGACTCCAGTCGAGTTCAGATGTAAACTGCGCAAGCTTGTTTTGTCCATTAGATCGAAAGATCTGAAAAAACACCCGCCCATAAACCCTCCCCTCAAAGAAATCAGAACAGAAGTGGTTGAAAGTGGACAAAAGAGACGGATTAAAACACCAGGTGTAAACGGGTATGTGTCTCCCTCGTCTACTTGTGATCCGATCGACCAGAATGCATCTTAATAGCAGGAGTAAACAGGGCCTAAGTTATGATTTATAATGACAATCCTGTCGTTAATACCAGGGATGTGAGGAAGGATTCACCCATATATCTGAAAACCCTTTCACACACTCGGATGGTCTTGTTCCTTTTGGGGGAGGAGTCCGGATAGACTACATCCTGTTCAAGGTAAAAGTTAGATTTTACAACAATTTTCTCCTATTTCTATTACATTAAGTGGTGTTTTCTGAGACTCAAACTGTTGCTTATAGTCTGGTTTAATGATCTAAACAAACCCAAAGTATTAAACTTTGACAACTCATCTCGCAGACATACATAAATGATACCTCAGAAATTTCTAGTTTTCTAACTATTCTTCGAACTATAGATTCTTCTATTAGTTTTGTCTTTATTTGCTCGTACACACATAAATGCTGACAGCGCTGTTTCTTGCAGGGATCAGGGGAAGTAGATGTGAGCTGTGAGTCTTTGTCCACCACTAAGGGTCCAGTTCCTGGACAGCCCTTTCCTTATTCAGACCACGAAGCTCTCACTGCCGAGTTCCTGTTTACGCCAACTAAAAAGGGAAATGGATGCAAAGAGAGAGAATTTGGCTGTATTCCAGGTATTTGCGCGTCAGTTTTTGGGATCTTGAAATATTATTACATGTATTTTTGCATGCAACAACAACAACACAATAAGCTGTTTTTTATAAGCAAAAAATTTTTTGCTCCATAATAAAGTTTGGAAATTGACTGTCAAGGTGTTTTAAAGGAACAGTTCACCCAAAAAATATTCATGTACTCGCCCTCATATTGTTCCAAACTCACATAATATATTTTTTTTTTCGTGAAATGCATTAAGGAGAAATCTTCACATAGCTTGTCTGAGAAGCTAGTACAAAAAAAAATATCCTTATTGATCCTTACAGATCCATCAAAAAAAAAAAAAAAAAAACTTTTGGGCTTGAAACATCATGAGTGATTATTTTCATTTTCGGGTGAACTACTTCTTTAAAGACTGTTTTGACATCATCAACTATTTGAGGCTGGTAATATGTTTTTAAAAAAAGGTTTTTGGAAGAAGTATCTTCTATTTGATCAAAAATACAGTAACAGTAATATTGTGAAATATTATTGCAATTTCAAATAAATGATTTATATTTCAATATATTTTATGTATTTTTTTATTTTTTTATTCCTGTGATCATTTCTCTAGTCTTCAGTGTCACATGATCCTTCAGAAATCATTCTAATATGATGATTTGCTGCTCAAAAAACATTTCTGATTATTATCGATGTTGAAAACAGTTGTGCTGCTTCATATTTTTGTGGAAACCGTGATACATTTTTCTTTTCAGGATTCTTTAATGAACAGAAAGTTTTTAAAAAACAGCATTTATTTGAAAGGGAAATTATAAATGTCTTCTGATCAATTTAATGTGTCTGACTGCAAACATTTTAATGGTAGTGTATATGTATGCTTCTCTCTCAGATAAGCTTCCTGAGCTGGTCAACACAGTCAATGAAGCTCGTACTGAAGTAAAGGTGGGTCTACACTGCTCTGAGCGCATGCGCCACACTGCGGCTCGTACAGGCATCATGGGTCTTGTCCTGCTAGTACTTGAGTTAGCCATCGCCGCTGTCCCGTTGTTTGCTCTGGGAGCTGAACAGCCCTTTCCTAAAGCCTCTTTCTACCTGCTGGGGGCGCTGTGCTTTGCCGTCCTCCTCTCTACACTGATGCTATACGTCTTCTACAGCATGGAGGCGAAGGCACTGCAAGGCACTGAGGACCAGATGAGACTGGCACTAAGTAGCCTTCAGGAACGGATTAAGGAGTACCCCAAGGTTTTATCATCGGACCATTTGCGAAATTCCCTTGACAGCAAGGATTCTGTGCATTTGTAACTAAATGTGGTGATTGGAAGGAATACTGAACTGAAACTTTATGAGAAGGACAATGGGTCATTATTTTTGATGTCTTAACTGAACTGAACACAACCGGTTGTAACTATGCAGTTTTTTTTTTTACTATACATTGAGGATAAATCTTCTGGAAACAAAGAAACCAGAAAATTAGCAAAATCATTAATTCCATGACATATCTATTTCACTTCAACCTCATTTGTTCAGTCCAGGTGGCCTCAGCAAACATCCGAGGCTGCAGGATGACTAAAACTCTTATATATATATATATATATTATAATAATTACTTAATATAGTTATTATAATGGGTAAATAATATAATTAATATTGTTTTTAGTAATAATAGGAATATTATTAATAATAATTTTAATGTAGCTTAATTTTAACTATATAACAATTAAAATGCTAAAAAAAGAAACATTAAATCATAAACTAAATTGCATTTTTTTTCTCAATTACTAATAAATTATTTTTATCGAAAAACATAGTTCTTGAAACTTCTGAAATCATATGTATGTATATATTTATGGATACATATAGATTTAGAACCACTGCTTTAGAATAATTGACCACTATGAATCACAAATGACAGCTCATAATCACTTGCTAATTGAATATTCCTTTGTTCACTTTTTTAAATGGAGACCTGCTGAGCAGGTGTTTCTGTCCTTTGTATGTTAAATGTTTCCAATCATCCACTTTTGAAGTCTGCTTTCATTGTGAATGTGAACAGTTATGTTCATGATAAGGCCATTTCGGGATACCAGAAACAACCTCATATCTCCAGCTATTTTACAGTTTCTGTATTGGAAAAGTCAAGTGGAGAAAGATAAATCATATAGTGCACTGTAATAATGCTGCCATTTAAATTGTTTTGTCAAACCACTCCATAACGGTGTCCATAAAGATATTTTCCTTTTGTTTAACCTGGCAACAACCTCATTTATCTCTAATATAACTGTTTTGTTACACAAGTCTACCTTTTAATAAATAAAAAAAATAATTTTTCAGCAAGCTGGTGATGTTTTATGTTTATTTTAATGTGATACTTGCCACAAGGGTGCAGTGTTGGTTAGAAGAATTATAAGAATCTTTGGTGAGTTAAGAAAAGGTTTCATGGTAGCTATTATTATTACCCAAATATACAGTATATTGGCAGTTACTGCATTTAGTGGATATTTGGACTAGTTTGTTTTGTTTGAAAATGAAGTTTGGCCTTTCTCAGAGTTTGCAAAAATGCTAAAATAGACATATTACGCAACTTAAGTGATCACAGCAAAATTAAGTTTTTAATTGGTGTTTAATATGGTTATTTATTCTCACTTAAGTACAAGAAGAGAAAGTGAGCTCTCCTCGTCTTTGTTACTTAGGACAAACATTCATTGTCTGAAAGTATACGCTGTCATGTGCAGTTGACGCATTGAGACGAGACGTTTGTGGAGCGAGACCCGCCCATACAGAGCCCTTCTCGTCTGGGTGTGTCAGACCTGCTGTCTGCACATGTGCTGTTACTAATGCAGGCTGATGGCCTGATGATGAGTCTTCACACTTAGTCATGGAGGTTCTCAGCTTAAGCTCTCATGGCTGCAGTCTTTTGTTCATATTGGAAAATATTGTCTCAAATAAATAGATTGGAGCAAAAACACATTTGTAGTGCAGCGTAAACTGGAAATGATATTTGAGACATTATTTGGAGTTGCTCAGATCTGCAATCCTAAACCTTTCTGTTCTTTACATGTTAAACTTGATTGACAACTTTTCTATATTTGGATCTATATTTTTTATATATATTCAATAGTATATATTCAAGGTTTGTGATTGCACAGTACATTCAAGGCACCTTCATTGGGGCAAAACACAGTAACATTTTTTGACCAAGTTATGACCAAAATCAGGTCTTTTAGACTATGAACTGTCTGTGACAGATGGGTCAGGCTTCAGTACAGAGAAAAATGTGAGAAAGGATATCAACTTAATTTCTATAATAGTATGGTAAGCTAATTGTAGGCGCAACATGCTTTTTTTATGGTCATTTTTACTTCACAATAAATGCATATTAATCAATGTAATTCCCTTGATTTAGCCTGTGCAAATATATGTAATAATAATATGTGTAAGATTTCATTATTTAACATAAGTTTACTACTTTATTAATCTTAGTCAATGTTATTTTCAACATTTACTGATACATTATTAAAATCAAATGTTGTATTTGTTAACATTAGTGTACTGTGAACTAACATGAATAATAAACAGCTGGATTTTTATTAACTAACATTAACAAAGTTTAATAAATACTGTAACAAATGTATTACTCATTGTTAGTTCATACATTAACTCATGTTAACAAAGACTTTATTGTAAAGTGTTACCAATTTATTTTATATAACAAATATATTATTTATTTTTCATCTGATTTTATTATTTTTATAGAAATAGTTTGGTCCTGGATGCTAAATACAACGTTGTTGGTTACTGTAGGCCTATATAATTTAAAGCACCCAGTCGTTCTTTTATTGTTTACAAAGGGACTATATTTTCTAGCGGAAGTGTGTCACTAATGAATTTGCGTATTTAAAAAAAATGATTTAAATTTGAAATCGTCTCGTCCGATATTTTTATGTAGCTACTATTTAAATATAACTATGTAGCCTACTGTATTAAAGCATAAAACAAGTAGAAAAGCAATAAAAACTGTGTTTTGTGAATAAATACACCGTGCCTTACAACGCCCTTTAGCCTACACATGTAACATTAAAAATCAAAACGCTTTTAAAGCACATCTATTATCCTTATTAAAAGTGACAGTTCGTTCTATCATAAAAGGGCTTTCTTAGAATCATCATCAGTGAGAGGAGCAGAAAAAGGTGTTGAATGGGGTTTTGGGCGTCACATGGGCGTGAATTAGGGCAGGTCTAGTTCAATCTCTCTGTGAGTCAAACCCTGAATCAAACACACGGCAGCCAGACGGAGCAGATAGTTGGAGCTTTACGAATTGGACCTCACCTGTCTCTGGAGGAGAGGCAAAAGCAAAAATGATGCCCGAACCTTTAAAATCGGCTCTTTCGATAGGAGCTGTGGAGGACACGTCTCTCGCGCTCCCGTCCGACCGCGAGCTGAGATCCGCGCAACAGAGAGTCCTGGACCAGGTGCACACTATCAAGAGGAGCAAGTCCAAATACAGCAGCAAGAGTGTGTCCGGCCTCGCCTCACCCACCAGTGAGTACATTTCTGCTCTACATTTAATGCCAGACGGATTTTATTCCGAGTCTAACTTTTTTTTTAAATGCTTAAATTGATAGTTTTGGTTGTTAAAGAGTCTAAAAACGTCCATGGTATTAAGTTAATACTATTATACTATTATAATACTATTAACATAGACCAGAACAAAAGAGACATTTTGGGAGCACTTTATTTTACAGTCTTATTCCCCTTGCACATATTTTGTATTTCAATAACTGGATAATAACTGGTACGAACCCTGAACCTAAGCTTAAAGGGATAGTTCACCCAAAAATGAAAATTCTGTCATCATTTACTCACCTGTATGAGTTTCTTTCTTCTGTTGAACTCAAAAGAAGATATTTTGAAGAATGCTTGTAAATCAAACAGTTGACGATAGCCATCGACTTCCATAGTAGGAAAAATACAATGGAAGTCAATGGGGACCAAACTTCCAATTTGTGAGCTATCCCTTTAAGTTTCCTTATATTAACCAGTACTTTCTTAGGTAAGTACACTGTATACACACATAAGTGCACGTACTGTAAAATAAAGTGCAACCCACATTTTATTCTGCCTGCAGTGCAAGTGCAGCGTAAAAGTGAAATGAATGAGTGTGTGAATGGGTGAATGTGAGGCAAATTGTAAAGCGCTTTGGTGGCCTTTGGGTCTGTGAAAGCGCTATATAAATGCAGTCCATTTACATTTACCATATCTGAGGTCTTTGCTCAATAAGACATTCAAGGCACTTTTCTTGGGGCAAAAAGGCTTGGTAACATGGTATTAGCATATATTTTTTCTATCACATTTTTTTCTGATATTTTATGGCACTTTTTACAGGAACGGTCACAAAAAAGTGGCATGGTAGTGGCATAGTATATTCTTAGAAGAAAGGGATTTTTTGTTTTAGATGGGGTACCTTAGTAATGTTTCCATTACCAAAACTTCTAAAGTAATATTTTTGGGGGGTTTCAAGACAGGCAATGTAAAATATGCCCTATTTGAGTGTTTTCTAAAGCTGTTTTCCCACCATAAATAGCCTCTAGGTAAACAGCTTGTTTACGGGTAGTACATTTGCATACTGGAGTTTAAAATCTGGTCTGGCAAACTAAAATCAAATTGTCTATTGATTTCTATTATAAACTCTATATATCTATTTATATGTTCGATAGACAATCCAATACTGTACAACTGAAAATGTGCATGATTTTCTTTCCTCTTTTAAAAAAAAATCACTTTAATTGTAATCCAATTTGTTTCATTCAGGCATATTAAATAAGTTCTTGAAAAGAAAAAAATTAATTTAGAAACAGTGAAGACTGTGATCTCTCATGTTAATATAGAGAATAAAATGGAACGCTCTGTAAAATATGTACTATAATACATTAGTTATAGGTTAATACTGTAAATATTCAAAACGTCCCTCAATGCATGTTTTATTTTTGATAAGAATTATAGCACCCTAAAACAGTTTCTTCTATTGCAGGCCCTGAAACTGACAGTGTGTTTTACGACTTCAAGTTTTCTCCCGGACCCTCGTTCAGCAGAGGAGGAACCATGACGAATGGGGTAAAATCATCAATCATTTCATTGTTCTCTACGCATTCTTCATACACGTGTTCGCTTATATATCTTTGTATTTTATTAATGAGGAACTTCAGGTGTGAATAAATTGTTTTAATTTTCCCACAGTTGGGTGTGTAAAACACATTTCTTTATTCACTAGGCTGAGCGCTTCTCTTTTGAGTCATCGATTCCAGATAACAATAGATATTTGTGGAATGCCAAACGGTCTTTAGCTTTAGCTTGTAAATAACAACCTGGTTACGCATATATTTTCCTGCTATTTTTTCTAAATAACAGGACATGAGGACAGAAAAAACAATCCATCAATGTGTCTGTTGGGTACAATACATTCATTGTCTACTTACTTGCATTAAAACTTTAGATCTGCTACTGACCCTTGCCTAGTTCACTTTTTTCTAGTTAGTTATGCCAGAAAAAGAAAAAAAACGGGAAAAAGCTAAATGAAAACCACTCCTCTCCTTCCCTTTTCTGACTCATCCCAGTGTTGTGTTACCAAACAGCCTGGTTTCTAGGTATTCTGCCAACTTTTCTTTACATTTTGGGTGTATCCACAGGAATTCTAATACTGTCAGTGTTTTAAATGTCTTGTTTGGCTTTAATGGAGTGTGTAATCCAGCCGTGTTGTGTCGCCTCATTTTTTATGTTGTTTTTACTTGCATAAAACCCTGTTTTGACATCCTGCAAAAGTCGTCACCTTTTTTTTTCTATAGCGCTTTATACAATACAGAGTGTTTCAAAGCACCTTTACTGTAAAAAGCAGGAAAGTAATGATGACTGATGCAAACAGAGTTCAGTTCTCTCTCAGAAGACAACAGTGTCATTGTTCAGCTGAAGTCAGTTCAGTGTTGACTCAGTTTGGTTCATTAATCGTTTAAATTTCATCATCAATTATGAAATGAGTTCAATCCAGCTCTGGAGAAATCAGCGATGTCATCATCTAGCTCAGTTCAGTTCTCATCTGATACTGTCAGTGCCGTCAAATCAATAATATTGCTGAATATTATGTGAACTATAAGCAAGCCAAAGGTGACAGCGGCAAAAGATGTAAAACAGTGTTGTGGTTTGAATTATGCACGAACATACTACTATACTAATGAATCAGTTAATGACTAATGAATCAGAATCTCGTAAACTGCACACTGTTGCTTCATAGAAGTAGAACTACCTTGGTTGCATTTTAATCCATGGACGTGCCCATAGTAACACTTTCAGCCAACACTCTTGTTCAGACAAAACTGTGGCATGGATTCATTAAAGGGATAATTCACTCAAAAATGAAAATTCTGTCATCATTTACTCACTCTGAACCAAACCTGTATGACTTTGTATGAATTCCTGTATGAACACAAAAGAAGATGCTTTGAATAATGCGGTAACCAAACAGTTGATGGCCCTGTTCATTTCCATAGTATTATTTGAATAGTATGGAGGTCAATGGACATTCTTCAGAATATCATATTTTATGTTCAGCAGAAGAGAGAAACTCATACAGGTTCTTCCGAACTTGAGGGCGAGTAAATGATGACAGAATTTTCATTTTTGTGTGAACTATTCCTTTAAAATGTTGATTTCAGAATGATTTTTAGTGTATACTTATAAAATTAGTTCTAAAGTATACTTTTTAGCATGCAGTCTGATCACACTAGTTAAATGCTCTATTTTGCATTTAATCATAAATTAAAATGTGCATATTTGCATGTAATTTCTTTGCATTCATTTGTTTGCATTTCAAATTTTAATTATAAATAATATCAGAATTGACTTTAAAACGTACAGTAAAGTATACTTATACAGTTTGATCGCACTAGGTAAAATGCTCTATTTTGCATTTAATGAAATATTTTTAAAAAATATTTTTTTTGCATGTAATTTTTTAGCATGATTTTTTTTTGTTGCAATTATTTCTTTTTGCATTTAATTTGTTTTTGCATTTTTTTTGTTATTGCATGTACAGGTGAAACTCGAAAAATTAGAATATCGTGCAACAGTTCATGTATTTCAGTAATTCAAATTAAAAGGGTAAACTAATATATTTAGTATATTTAACTATATCATTATCATTATGCTTTTCAGAGGGCCGACATTTATGTATTTAAAATCCTTTTTTTAATTGATTTCATGTAATATTCTAATTTTCTGAGATTTTTAATTTGGGGTTTTCATAAACTCTGAGCCATAATCATCAAAATTATAACTTTTGCATGATATTCTAATTTTTCGAGTTTCACCTGTAATTGCTTAATGAGAAATGATGATATCACCTTGACAAGGTGAGTGAAGAACTGACTTTAAAACCATTGTTTCCATGTCCAGAATATGCAAAGGCAAAACTTTGTGCGCAAGTCCACCAACTCCCGCAGCTCCAGCGGTCAACGGATGACCAGTAACGCCAGCAGGGTAGATCGGCCCTTGTTCTCCCCCACTGGCAACCTCCCGGTCCAGCCACGGGCCAATAACCAGCTGTACAGCTATAAAGCCACTCGCAGCGCCCCGGACCTGGGCTTCCAACCCGCAGTGAACGGTGGAGGAGTAGGAGCTACTCAACGCAGCCAGACCGCCAAACAGACCTTCCGGATGGAGAAGGCCTTCAGTCAGCCTAACCAGGCTTTCGGGAACGGCACTTTCGGCAGAATGACCAACAGCAATCAGATCGGCTCCTTCCAGGCCGTCAGCAGACGCCCGTCTTCCCTGCAGTCCAACGCAGAGTCCAGGACCTCTATGATCAGGAATGGACAAGTCAAGGATATTTCTGGGTGAGTTTTGTAGTGTTTTGGTTAAGATGTGGTGATTTATGACTGGTCTCACACTCACTCGTGTGTCGTCAGGATGAATGCAGAGAAGCTTCTGGCCGATTTGACGATGCGAGACGCGGTTGAGTATCTGTTCAGCCCGGATGAGAACTTCCAGCAGTATGGAGCCGCTCACATCCAGCACAGCACCTTCACCGACGACAAGGCCAAGCAAGAGGTCTCGACCACAAACCACCATGCTTTTACCATGGGTTTTTTAATGTATACAATAGAAATAATATGTTTTTAGGACAGTTAACATGGTATTACCATGGTGTTCCTTTAAATATGTTAGAGTACCTTGAATTAAATACCATACATGTTTTCATAGTGTATTTTTTATGATAATACCTGAAAAATATCTGTGAATTGACAAAAAAAAGTGCCATGGTGTTATAAAAACACCAAAAGGTACCAAATAATTACCATGTTTTTTAGACATGCACCATAAAAAATTAGTTTTTTGGACATTTACCATGCTATTAACATTGTATTACTTTACATGTATTAGAGTACCATCTACCATGTCACTGTCAGTACTGTAGTATTTTAATTATATACCATAATACTGAATGGATAAATGAGGAAAGTACCTTCTGATAGCATAATGGTAGGACCATGTCAATACCGTAGTATTTCATATTATAAATATTTGTACTGACTGAATGTACTATCGTATTACTGTCTGATGGTATTACCATATTTTTATGATAATACCATGGTAAACTTCTTTGTAAGTGTAGTACCATAGTAATATCATGTTATGTGGACAGGTACCATGGTATTCATATATATATATATATAATATTACCATAGTTTATTCTGTAATTAGTGTTATTTTAGTATTATTTATATACTATTGTAGTATTTATTAATATTTTGAATTGACTTTTATTTTCATTATTTAGTTTGTTTTAGTTGAAATAATTATATTTTATTTTATTTCAGCTTTATTTGAAGGACTGAAAATAATTTGTATTGTTCTAGTTTTAGGCTCAGCTTTAGTTACTTGTGTGACAGCACTGCATCTGATAGCATCACTGTACTATGGTATCAGCACCAGCACAGTGCCCTTTAGCAGTGGTTTGATGGTCTGGTTTATGGTTTCACAGGTGCTGACCCTGAAGGGCATTCCTCCGCTGGTAAACCTGTTGAGCAGCCCCAGTCCTCAGATCCAGGAGACGGTGGCCGCTGCCCTGAGAAACGTGGTCTTCAAAAACCAGGCCAATAAAGATGAAGTGCAGCGCTGTGGAGGAATCACACAGGCTGTGCAGATGCTCAGCGATACCAACTCTGAGACACAGAGACACCTGACAGGTGACTCAGCGTGTCATGTCACACACACACACACTCAGCTGTGTTTTTGTGATATATGAGGACATTCCATAGGCGTAATGACTTTTATACTGGACAAACTGTATATTCTCTCCCCCTACACTGCCCCTATCCCTAAACCTACCCATCACAGGAGACATCCTGCATTTTTACATTTAAAAAAAACACAGTTTTTTAATGTTTAATGTTTTTTTATGTTTTTTAAGCTATTTGAAATATGACCTCATATATCACGTGTAAGTTGTAATACCAGTGTAATATGCATGTCATTATACACATTTGTGTCCTCATATATCACAAAAACAAAAGCACACATGTTTGTTTCACTATTTTAGTGAGGACCAGTAAAAAGGTTATCATAATATTTCACTTGGTAAGTGAGGACATTTTTTGGCCCTCAAATGTACAGCCAAACCTGTACACACACACACACACACACACACTTACACACGCACTCAAGCACACACACACTCACGCACACACACACTCAAGCACACACACGTAGAATATGTCAACATAGCCATTTAAAGCACTTGACAGAATAGTAGACAAGATTATGTTCGCTCTCTACTTAAAATATTCAAATGATTATAGTTTGGATTTTTATTTAATTTTGTATGAGGGTTTTTATCAGTTTTAATGGTGCATAAGTCGTTTATATTCAGCTTTTGTTTGCAAAACTAATTTAATGTTATCCTGCTGAAAATTCAGCTTTGACATCACAGGAATAAATGACATTTTAAAATATATTACGATAGAAAATAATTTTTTTGATCAAATAAATACAGCCTTGGTGAGCCTAATAGACTTCTTTCGAAAGCATTAAACAATCTTGGTTAATTCATAAATATAGGATTGTTGTTGTTAATTCATGTTTGTTCAGCTCCTACAATTTGCTGCAAAAATGCATTAGTAAATGCAGAAATAAACTACACTCACCGGCCACTTTATTAGGTACACCTGTCCAACTGCTCGTTAACACTTAATTTCTAAGCAGCCAATCACATGGCGGCAACTCAATGCATTTAGGCATGTAGACATGGTCAAGACAATCTCCTGCAGTTCAAACCGAGCATCAGTATGGGGAAGAAAGGTGATTTGAGTGACTTTGAACGTGGCATGATTGTTGGTGCCAGAAGGGCTGGTCTGAGTATTTCAGAAACTGCTAATCTACTGGGATTTTCACGCACAACCATCTCTAGGGTTTACAGAGAATGGTCCGAAAAAGAAAAAACATCCAGTGAGCGGCAGTTCTGTGGGCGGAAATGCCTTGTTGATGCCAGAGGTCAGAGGAGAATGGCCAGACTGGTTCGAGCTGATAGAAGGGCAACAGTGACTGAAATAACCACTCGTTACAACCGAGGTTTGCAGCAAAGCATTTGTGAAGCCACAACACGCACAACCTTGAGGCGGATGGGCTACAACAGCAGAAGACTCCACCGGGTACCACTCATCTCCACTACAAATAGGAAAAAGAGGCTACAATTTGCAAGAGCTCACCAAAATTGAACAGTTGAAGACTGGAAAAATGTTGCCTGGTCTGATGAGTCTCGATTTCTGTTGAGACATTCAGATGTTAGAGTCAGAATTTGGCGTAAACAGAATGAGAACATGGAACCATCATGCCTTGTTACCACTGTGCAGGCTGGTGGTGGTGGTGTAATGGTGTGGGGGATGTTTTCCTGGCACACTTTAGGCCCCTTAGTGCCAATTGGGCATCGTTTAAATGCCACGGCCTACCTGAGCATTGTTTCTGACCATGTCCATCCCTTTATGGCCACCATGTACCCATCCTCTGATGGCTACTTCCACCATGTCACAAAGCTCTAATCATTTCAAATTGGTTTCTTGAACATGACAATGAGTTCACTGTACTAAAATGGCCCCCACAGTCACCAGATCTCAACCCAATAGAGCATCTTTGGGATGTGGTGGAACGGGAGATTCGCATCATGGATGTGCAGCCGACAAATCTGCGGCAACTGTGTGATGCCATCATGTCAATATGGACCAAACTCCCTGAGGAATGCTTCCAGCACCTTGTTGAATCTATGCCACGAAGAATTGAGGCAGTTCTGAAGGCAAAAGGAGGTCCAACCCGTTACTAGCATGGGGTACCTAATAAAGTGGCCGGTGAGTGTAGATCACCTACTAAAGCCTAGATTACTAGTAAAGTGTTACTATTAATTAATTCATCTTTTTTATTATTATTTGCTTTTATTGTTATTTTTTGTTTCTTATGCATCTGCTGTGATTATTTTATGATTCTTTTTTTATCATATAAAGCACTTTGAATTGCCATTGTATGAAATGTGCTGTATAAATAAGATCGCATTGTGTTCTTCTCAAACTGATCTGTGTGTGTTCTCTAGGTCTCCTGTGGAACCTCTCCTCCGCTGATAACCTGAAGCCCGATCTGCTCCGCACGGCTCTGCCCGCGCTCACGGAGAAGGTCATCGCGCCGTTTTCAGCCAGCACAGACGACAATGCCAACACAAGCCTGGCACCAGAGGTCTTCAACAATGCCACGGGATGCCTACGGTAACATCACACGTACTGGATTGAGTTCTGTGTGTGCTGTAAACACGGGAAACGTCAGTGCTGGCTCCACTCATAGTACTATTGTTGTTAGAGCCAGTACCTGACGCTCCTTTTACTCGGGTTACATTTTCACCAGTAAGCTGTTCAAATATTTTATCTGGGTTTATATTAGCCTTGGCACACCCACAGACCACATACTGTTTGAACAAAACTGTAAATCTATTTCTGGATTTGGCAAGCTCTGAACCGATCACCTGGCTTTATTGAACTTTTGGCTGCACGTCTTTTCTTGTCAGTCCATCATTAGCGGAAACGTTAAAACTACGAGCGCTTTTGAGGATGATGATCATTTGTCCTGTTGCTGATGTTAAGGCGAGACACTACAGGCAAAAGCGTTGCTTTTCGTGCATTTTCATTTTGCTTCCATAACATGTCTACTTTCAGAATAGTGGAAAGACAACATCTAAAATACACATTTGTTTATTTTAATTCACTTTATCTACACTTAAACTTTAGATTTTTATTCCTATCTATATTCTGAAGGTTTTTACTGAGAGGTTTGTTCATATATCATCTGCCTGATAAAAACATGGTAAAAAAAAATCAAAATAATAATTTGGCTGTTGACAGTATTGTTTGATTTATGGAGTGATAAAAAGAGATCCAAAAACCTTTAACTTTAACAAAATGAAGCTTAACTTCTTCCAATGTTCAGCTTTCTCTTATGAAAATGTATGCAAATGAGTTTTTGATAAATGAATATTTAAGCACATGTAATACAAAAAATGTCTTAATGTACTGTGATTAATCAACTGATGAAGTATGCTGATATCTATTAGTTTAGCTGATATATATAGTATTTACTATATTCTCCTGTGTTAATTCTCATTTTTGAACTTTTGTTCAAGGCACTTATATTCACAAGCAAATACTCTGCGTTTTCTCCGTAAAACGTTTGATTTTTGGTGACTTTTAGGCCATCAGAAATTCTGTATAACCTTAAACAGCACATAAACCAAAACAGACTGCTATTGGTCACTTCACATGTCAATCATAAGTCCCCTTTTGTGAGTGGGCGGTTCTCGGCCAGAATCAGCTGCGCAATATTGACATACCGAGTATTTGCATTGCATGATGAGTGGGCCTTAAAAGTGGCAGTGAAGTTATTGGAAGTGTAGCTATAATATTGGCTCAGATTATCAAAATAGCGTATAAACATTTGAATTCAGTTCCGTCCTAAGATTGTTTGTTGCTTTTGTGAAGTCCAGTGCTAAAAACAAACACAATGTGACTGTTTCTCTGTTTGTCGACAGCAACCTAAGCTCCTCCAAACCGGTAAACCGAAAAGCCATGCGCAACTGCAAAGGTCTTATCGACTCGCTCATGCGCTACACGGAGAACTGCGTTAATGGTGGGATGCCAGATAACACGGTAAATCTTTGTTGATTTCTATGAGCTACTGAACGGAAACAACAGGTCATGGAAAACATGGAAATATCAGGGACTTGTGTTTTACAGGCCTTGCAAAGTCATGGAAATCACAAGCCTGGTTTGTGAGCAAATTGATCAATGAATTGCTTATAAACTTCAGCTTTCTATTTATTAGAATTATTCATTAAGAGTCAGTCTGAATCAAAATATCTTTTGCAGCGTGTGATTAAAATTGGAAAAGTCATTGGTCAAAAAGTGTGTTTTCTCTGTATTAGTGCAGTAAAGAGTTTTAAGACGGCATGAGATGTCAAGTTGTTTTCATAGTCTGGGTGGAGAATGTTGGTGTGGCATTGATGATTTTTTTTTTTTCTTTCTCTACTTTATTATGCTGGTGCCGAAACGTTAAAACCCCCTGAGGGAAGCGTGTAGAAACACAAGGCGTTTCCAACAGCCAAACTCTACTGTTGTGGCTTTTAAAACTCTTCATTACTCCCTCTTAATTGACGACCAGATTTGATCAGAACCTCGCAAGCATGTTTCAACATTTCAGTGGATTTATAAATAATTAGTGCTTGTCAATTTTTTCAAAAACACACATTGTCAAGTTCACTTCATTCTCTTCCAGCTGAACAAAGTTGCATATACTTACAAATCTGGCTGCACATTTAACGTTAATGCAATGGCATGTCAATTTAAATATAAATGATATGTTTATGTAAATATCTATTTATTTATAGAAATAGTTATTTATTTTATATATTATTAGCATAACAATGAGTTAAAAGTTAAATTGAGAAAATCCCAGTATTTGGCAGGTTCCTGTCTGCTTTAATGTGTTTATTTTAGCTGCTCACCTAACCCTGCTATATAGTTACTTAATATGAGGTCACAAAAATTGCATGCATAACAATAAAATTATACAATAAAATTGTTAAGAAAAACCAAGAAGAATAGTTGGATTGATAAATTAACCCTCTGGGGTCCTTCATTTCAGAGTCACACTCAGGACCTTCGGGTCCAAATGGGCCGGAAGGGTGGGATTAATATTTATTTAAAAAAAATCTTCTTTTTTTTTTTTTACTTGTTTTTTATAATATTTTTTCTTTTCTTTTTTGGTGTTTTGAGATAATTTCAAAAATAAAAATGATTTATAATTAATATTAATGCAATAATTATGACCCATTTTTTCCCCATTGAATATAATAGAAATTTAAAAAAAATATTTTTATTTTTTTATAATTTTTTTTAAAGCTGTGTTTTATTTTAGAGTCAAGCCTAGGCCTCATGAAAGCAATTTTTGAAATGAGATGGATGCCATCTGGTGGACAAACTGAGCATTTTAAAAATTCAAAACCCATATGTAATCTGAATTTATTAGTGTGTATGTGTATAAAAGTGTGTTTGTGTGTGTGTGTGTGGATGTGTCTGTTTTGCACTCTTGATGTTTTATAGATTCACCCCTTCACTGTTGTGTGCTTTTTTTCTGGATCGTGGCTGATTTGTAGTTTGTACTCACAAAATAACTCTGTATTTCCACATTTTTGCCAATTTCCCATTCATTTCCTATGCGGGTCCATTTGGACCCGAAGGTCCTGAGTGTGACTATTTTTTTTAAACCACTTAGACTATTCAAATCCTGTCCCCAATTTTTTGGGGTGTTCATATGCCAAGTACCAACAAAGTCACCAAATTTCGGACCATTCCGATAAAGCAATGATTTAAAAAAAAAAAATTTATTTAAATGCTTCGGGTCCATTTGGGCCGAAGGACCCCAGAGGGTTAAAGCGTGCCACACTGCAGGACCCAGCTATGTCATAGTGAACCATCCCTTTATTTGTTTTTAATTATGATGCTGTAATATTCTTTATTGTGTTCTTGTGTTGCGCACAGTCTTTGGAGAACTGCGTGTGTATTCTGCACAACCTCACCTACCAGCTGGAGACCGAGATGCCGTCTCTCTTCACTAAAATAAACATGCTGGCCAGCCAAGCTCGCAATCGCTCCAGTCCTTCAGACGCTGGTCCGATCGGCTGCTTCAGCTCCCAGAGCCAGAAGCTGCAGCAGGAGGTTTGTAACGTCACACCAAGCGCACGTATGACCATGCTACTGGCATATATACAACAGTACAGTTTGATTGCCATCTTAATAGACCATGTGTTTCAGTGAAACTCTAAGAACACCATGATAGTGCTATGGTAAATGTGCAAAAGTATGGCATTAAGGATGTTAGTTTTTCTAAAGTGGCTTTGTGTTGCAGAGCGTTTTTGACTATCCCGTGATGGAGGACAACAATCCTAAAGGCACCGGCTGGCTCTTCCACTCTAAAGCCCTGCAGATGTACCTCAATCTGCTGAGCTCCAGTGAAAGAGACGCCACACTCGAGGCCAGCTGTGGAGCGCTGCAGAACCTCACCGCCAATGAAGGCTTAGTAAGACTAGGACCAATCTGTCTGGTTTAGAAAATGTTGTTGTATTTTATGTATTTAAATAGTAATGTTTTATATATTAAGCCTTTTTATTTTTTTATGCACCTGTTCATGGGTTAGACTCAAAGAAAATCAAGTATTTAGTTTTTTGTATTGTGATATATTTTAAAAAAAATCTTAATTAAGCATAGATTTAATTTAATTTTAAAAAATCAGGGATTTTTTTTATACTATGACAATTATTATGATTAAATAAT